>NW_027249095.1:1200000-1536046 GCF_030848795.1 Temnothorax nylanderi | reverse complement strand
TTGACTTCAAGCTGAGCGAAAGAAATGCGGATAGTTACCGAAACTCCGGATGATCATTGATCAGGTAGTCAAAGTTGTCATATTCGATTAATAGCGACGACGTAGGCGGCGGGAGAGCAATCTCGAAAGTTCGACGCGCGCCGGGCTTTCGAGCTTAATCTACGGCCGAGTCAAATATTGAACTTTCGCGTGCGCCGGGAACAGCGAAGTTTATTGAATTTCGTATTGTTTACACCGCGAGTCCGCGGGCGTCGTTTAATTGACGTTTGTCACGTCGCGGAAAATTGCCGCTCGCATGAGCTACACCGTCGTGCCGATCGCACCGGGGCCACATCGCACGTTTTGGGACTGGCAACGGCGAAGGAAATTAATTTATCACGAATTTTGCTGGAACGGATAAAGCAACGGGTCGACATCGTGGTATATTTTAGCGGCAAAAGCGCGAAAAATATCAAAATAATCAGATACTTTGCGGTATCTTTCGCATTTCCCATTATTTCAGCTGTAATTTCTCCGAAATGCCGAGACAATTAATTGCGATTGCACTGCCGGACAATACAGTTCTGATGATAATCATCTCTCATTAACGTAAATCAATTAATCGTATATACTGTATATAGATCAATTATTTCGAGAAGAACAGAATACTATAGCTATTGATGACTATAGCTATTGACTGTAGCTGTCAAAAGAAATTCTTTGTAATATCAAAAATTCTGAATTGAGTTAATCATGGGTAATACTAATTTTTAATTAGAACTATTCCATATTTATTAATGGTGTGAGAGATTGTTAATTGGATGATAAAATAAATAATAAATATCGTTTAAAATGAACAGATTTTCTCGTTCGCGATAAAACCTCGCTTTCGATCACATTACTTTCTCGCCAAGCAAACAATCCAAAATCCAAATGTATACTTAATGGACTCGTCGTCACCACGACTGCGACAATATCGATCTCGCCGGAGCCGTATCAGAACAATCGGCAAAGGATTAGGAGGAACATCCCGCGAAATGCGGGAGAAACATGCTACAGGGAGACGCTCGTTTCGAAAGTGGCCTCGTCACCGGAACGAGGGCGAGAAGACGGAGGCGAGGGTGGTAAGAGAATAAACGCGCTACACAGAGGCGGGCAATCCCGGAAATGCCTTTGCAAATCAGAGCAGCTCGCTCGGTGCGCGCGTCAGTTCAAAAGAACCGTCCGTCTTTCTCTCCCGACCACCCATTCCGCGCTTTCTTCCACCCCCCCCCTGTCTCTTTTTTCTCATCTTCCTCCTCTGCGTTTGTTTGGTCCTCCTCCAAACGCGGTACCCGCGTCCCACACTTCCTCCTTCCACTCCCGAGACCGTACAATCCCGTCGTCGGCGTCGTCGTCTAGTAAAAAAAGGAAAGATGGGGAAAAGAAAGAAAGGGGAGGGGAGGGAAACGCGGTAACACGGGAAAATCCTTTGAGAAACGTCGTCGGTCCTTACACGGCACAATACTACTTGCAAAGTAGGGCGTGTGTAAAATATGCGTGTAAAAAGAGGAAGAGGCGTAATCGACACACGGTCACGAGGTTTCGAAAGTACTCGTTATGCACACGACTGGAGACAAGAGCAGCGGAGCGTGTGCGTTAGAGAGATCGATTTTTAAATTTGATTTAATTAGGAGTCTCGCGTGTTTTTTCTCCTTTGCGATGAATATGTATAGTTCACTTCACTGTCTCTCGCGAATGGATAAGTTCGTTCGGTAGGAGAGAAGGCCTTTTGTGAAGGATCCATCGTAATCTCGCAGGATATCCTATTTGAACGCATATACCGCTATACAAAAGAGGACTTAAGGGTTCTTAAGAATAGCTAGAATCGGTAGGAAGAAGGGGGAACGAATTTGTTCCAATGATATAAATCCGTATAAAGCGAAAAGCCATTCAGAACAGATTGCTGTATAGCATATATGTCGTTCACGAACTGTACCAAAATAAAAGTTGATGTTTGAAAACGACTATATATGTTAATTACACCTATAAAATTATTTGTGTTTAAAAAAAGTTTTACTTTATGTATGTCAATATTTGGAGAAGAGTATTTTTATCATTTATAAATATCACTTATAATAATGATGAATCACAAAATATTCTCTACATTTTTTAAGCGCACAAGCATGTATAGTTTATAAAAATAATTTATCTTAAACATTATATTTAAAATAGTATACTCGCTCAAGATACACGGTATATTTAAACTATTCTGTTTTATTGAAAGCAGAATCCCAATTAATTTGGTAATTTGTATTCGTGCTAAAACAGACTATACCCCTGCTTGAAAGCAGGAAGGTTATTGTTAAACGTATCAAAAAGATGAATAGCAATCCAGCTGCGTTAAATGGCGAATACTTATTTTGTTTACCGCTGTAATCAATAAAACGCGTTAAAGTGCCTTATCGTCCACGACCACGATAGACAACCATCCATTCGTCAACGACGCCATCGTCGTCGACTGGTTACGGTACAGAAAATCCAGTAACGAAGTCGTTTCTTCGTGGATTACGCGGATACGCTTCGGTGCCTTTTGTGTAGCAAAAGGAAAAGAGAGAGAACCGCGAGAAGATGGAAGTAAAAGAGACTCCGTCGCATGGTCTCATGGGGGGTTTACTTATTCCTTAGTCGATAAATCTCTCTCTCTCTCTCTCTCTTTCACGTCTCGGTTTGCGAATTATGTTTTCATCAGGTTCAAGTGTCCGTTTATATCGATTGTCGACGAACGAAAAAGCATCGCGCGTGTGCTCACGCGAGGACCCACTTGTGTGATGCGCGGTCCCACTGAAAATAATATTCTTTAAGAATTATTCCGTAACGTCGAGCACCGTAACGACGACGCAAACGACGGTGATATTAAATTTAATGGAGGGAGCCCGCCGCGACAAAGCGAATAGACATTGTTTGAGGCGGGATTATAAGCGGCGACGCGCGCCATTAAATTATTAATGAGGATTTTCGCGTAAGGCAGAATACGTGTGTTTCGTAAAGCGAGACTCAGTCCGTAAATCCCGTGAAAATTATAACAGCACAGCACCGAAAGATCCACGCGTGTTCCCTGGTCTATCTTAGCCACTTTATGCAGCACAAAAAGAGTTTTCGCGTTGTGTGTGAAGCACGTACGGTCCTTTTGAGCACGCACGCTTGCGTAGTCACACGAAAATCGCGACGTAATTATATAAAAAATGTTAAAAAATAACGCCCAAAAAATTCGAGAATATGAGAACTTGATAGACCGATTGTTTGTTAAATCTGAATTTTGTAAATATGGGCAACATAAGATAAATAATTTTCAGAACATTAGAGAGGGAGACAAAAAGAGAAGAAATACGAACGTAGAACATATAAAATTACTAATTTACGCGATATAGAGTTCATAAATACTTATATACGGTATAAAATAAAAATAAACAATTTTTGGGCAACGTCCGAGCTTAACTCAGAAAAGTTGTGATGCACTCGTTTAAAAACCACACGTGTATGTATGACCATATATAATTAGTTTTTAAAGTAACGTTTCAACGCTACAATCTTATTAAAGAAAGCGCGGAGTTACTTAAGCAACAAGGACGGGTAGAAAATCATGACCCAATTTCAAAGTAAGTCGTCTCAACTTTTTGAGACGCATTTGCTCGACGCGACTTTCAACTCTTGAAGTCTGCTCTCGTAGCCTGCCAAGAAGAAAGTATCACGTCTGAGTTATGTCTTAAAATTTAAAATGTCAAGAGCACAAGACGCGATCTGTCTCGTGAGCTCGCATTGGGACAAGCTAGGATTTTCGAGACTCGCAAAAAGTGTATTGCAACCAACATTGAACATAAAATATATACCAAAAGCTTCTTGGATACACTTGCGTAAAAGAATACAAAAGCGTGTGTAGTGTAGGAGGCAATCGAGCCACACGAAGAAGTATTTCATTAATTTTCGATGCACCTCGCAGTACTCTATTACGCTGAATTTTTTTCTATACGCAAAACTATTTTGCTGATATCAATTTGTCATTTATTAGTCGCTTACGATCCGATATTTAATGCAATGGAGCCTATATATGTGATGCAAGTTTAAAACATATACGATATGTTTTCAAAACCTTGCAAAATTTCTTTGTAAAATATACGTTTTATAAATCGTGCGAACAAATTTAATGAGTCGTTTTAGAAACGCAGAAACATAGCAAGATGTTTCAATATTTGAACCGTAGAGAGGCGGATCAACACGCCTCAATTGCGAGTTATCTCTCGCTTTCGTTTTCCCGCAAGTCGATTCAGTTCTCGGGAGACGCGAGAGGAAAATGTCACGTCAGAATTATGTCTTAAAAACGTCAGACGCACAGAATGTCTACCCCACCCTGAGAAGCTGCAGACAATGCTTCGCGCGAGAGCGGCTCGGAGCGGGGGGGGGGACGGATATGAATTTCTAGGAAGGTTTGCTTAAGCAAATTGCGAAATGCAGCTTGCTAACGAATGGGAAAAGAGAGAGACGGTGAGAAGTGGTTCGCCGAGGGAGAAAACGAGGACAACGAAGGTCCAGAATTGCGCGCCTTCGTTTCGCGGATACGGACCGACCATCGTCCCTTGCCGATGCTTCCGCACTCGAGAGGAAAAGCTCCGCCAGTGACGAGAACAAAACGAATTTTGGCGAGAATGTCGGCCACGTGAAATATTACCCGTCCGGTTTGGACGTGCTGTTTGTTCAGAATCCGTGATTAGCTTCCCAACCACTCGGAGGATATTTTTTGAACTTCGAACATTTTCTTCTCTAAAAAGCAACTCCGTTATTATCGTATGCTAATAAAAAGAATCTAATTTAAAAGGATAACCGCTCGTTTATACGCGCTCGGGATTCAGTCGGGATTTCATTTAATTAATATATTTTGCGGTGATTTATTTCCGCGCGATTCGAAACTTTCGTCATAAATTTAACACGAAATACGCATTTACTTCTCGGTAAAGTCCTTTTCATGAAAGTCACTCGAAATCTCTGTTTACCGAAGTAAACGCGAAATAAATTGTTAGCTGAATATACGAGATATATATACATTGCTAATGATGTTATTCCCATAAACGAATGGTCACTTATTCGTAGAACGATTGTTCGAGCGAATTACGAGTAAAACACGGTCGCCGGATGCAATTTTCTAAATGCACTAGTAACTTGCTAAAGTGATACTCGTGTTTGATGTTACCCGCGATCCGCGATGAATTATAAACGCTCGCTCGCGGGTAACGAGCGTCGAAATAAATACACCCGTAATCGGTGTAAATTTCTCTGCACGCGCCGTCGACTATAGCGCGATACACACAGCCGCATGGCAAATCATAAATGCAACCCTTTGCTCTTTGAGTGCTCAGCCGTCAATACAATCATCAATATGCAACTCACTCACTGCAAACTGCTGGCGCGAGATTACGTTATACTCCTGATTATGGCGCCAGCGAACCATTTTCGAGATGGAAACCAATTGATTCGTCGGATACATCTATGATGATCTAATGGCCCATCTACCGGATAAACTGATCCGTATGGGCTAAAGATATCAATCGTAATTGAATAGGACACAGTTATTTAGGGCTAAAAACATAGGATATATTTCTGCTCGTTTATATTAGAATTTATATTCGCATACATACTATATAGGTGCATTTATAGTATATATCTCTCAAAAGTTTAGATTATTTATACGCTGAAATCAACATAGGTATATAGTGCCATAACTGCGAAGGAAAACTTCATTTTCGTTACGTAATAAACGCCCGGATGGATGAACAACTTAGCATTCATCGGAGTTGAGCACACAGCGGCGGAATGTCTGAAAGGAAGTTTTCGCTACTCTAAGTAACTGCCTCCTTCCTAGAAACGCGAAACAACAGGCATTATCGAAATTCCATACTTAACGGCGACGTCAGCGGTACACGGAATTAAAGCAAATTGACGAGCATCCTTGACTGGCAATTAAGCGCAATTGGCCTACGTCGCGTACGGCTAATCCGTCGCGACGTAGGAGACGGTAGATTAGGCAAACGTATACGCCATCAGGATTGTACGGAACATGGTTTTCAGCGCGGGCGCGATAACGCCAAATTCGATTTGCAACTCGAATTCGAAACATCGTTAGCCGCCGCCACTACCGCCGCGCGCTGCTCATTGCGACGTAACTCGATTTGCCTTTCATCGCGTGTAACTGACGTATCGAGGTCGTCGATTCGAGTAGATTATTGCGTGACGTATTAATTTACGTTCGATTAGTCTTTCCGGACTGACAACGCGCGGTTTTTTAAATCCCGTTGTTGTGCGTCCGGTTATGAAATATTGATATTGCGCTCCGCGTGCGCTCTTCTCGCGAAATATTTCAATCGATACTCGGCGAGGGATCGGTTGGAAAAACGCAACTCGGTGGGCCGAGCTAATGTTATACAAATTATCTCCTAGATGTGCATTCAGAATTAAAAAAGACGTTCAGAAATCGAGATTGGGATACTTCCGCTACGGAGAAATGTATAAGGAAAAGAGAGCAACGTGAGAGTGAATGTGAGAGAAAGAGAGTCAGGCAAAAAATGGCGACAACGAATTGCGATTTCGACTTTTTTTTCACAGGAGTAACAAATGTCGCGGGAATAAAGCTCGGAAAAATTTAATGCATTTTGTATGTAGAGAATTAAAAACAACGTCGAGCCGGCGGCGGCGGAAAATGCGACGTGGGTCGTAAAATATCCGAGTGAAAAAAGTGAAATAAAAAATAGAAATTAAGCGCAACGCTTTATTACCGTTACGTGAAAGTTCAGCTATATCAGAAACGACGATCTGCCGTTTGGTTGTGACAAGTTGCGCCGCGAAGAGACGGTCCGTACATGAAACGCGACGAGCTGAATTTCTCGCCCGGCGAGGCGTTCGCGAACCCGCGCAGCGGCGCGTGTAAATTTCAATAGAAATTTCGGCATTGGAGATCCGTCTATCACGCGATATCATAAATAAATCGATGAACGAGATCGCGGACGAGAACGCACTGTGCAGTCAGAAATACTTCGATTCGGCACTTTTTCCCCGATTCTATTTCCGAATGCGGCTATACGCGACACGCGAATTTTTTCCGCGCGCGGGAATGTTGGTTAATTAAATTGGCACGGCATGAGTGCTCGACGCTGTATTTTGTCATTTACATATACTGAGCTGTATACCAAATATAAACGCCATTATCCGAATCCATGTAGCTATATATAATATGTGATTCTGAAAAAAATGTTTTACAAGTTACGATTAAATGGAAACGAAGTTCAAAGTTCAAAGCAAGAAGATTATAAAAAGATAAGTGAAAAAATTAAAAAAATTTAATTTAATTTAATTTTATGTAAAGTAATTAATTAACGCATGGTAACACATGATATAAAATTTAAATATTTTTTTCATTCGGTTGATTAAATGGAGATGATAACATTTAGTATACTTTTAAAATATGAAACTTTAATTTTTCATGTATTCATACTTCAGGATATTTTTTATTCTAACCAAATAGAATAGATCTTTGCATTTTTGCAGTATTTTATCCTAAATTTGAATTAATTTTTATGCAAAATATTAGAGCGTCTCTCGGCTTATTTTTGCATCTTTTAATTTAAATTACACAAAAGAACATATTTTCTCCCGCAGACAGGTGCGAGGATAACGAGAATAATTGTTCTCGACAAACATATTGTATGCATTATTAGAGATTTCCAACGATATTCTGTAATGAAGCAAATCTCGCTAAGTACCGAAATCAATGCTCCTTTGCATCTTGATTATAAACCGCTGCAAGTATACAATGTCGGAAATTACTACCGCGAGCAACTAAGCACCGGAGAATAGCAGCCGGTTGCTTTGTAATTAGGCGAACATGAGAAGATTTGAATTGTAGACTCCGCTTCCGCTTATCAGGCGTGTCAGGGACGATATAATGCGATAGAGAACGTGGTGTATCCATCAAAAGCGATGGCTAATAAAATATTGAATATATTTCATACCAGAAACATTCAATGATGTTAATTTGTAATTAAATCAGAGTTGTGAATGTCGGAAATAATAGCTCGAGGAGATATAATTGGTGGAAAACCTGAAGCCGGATTTTTCTTTTTCTATTTAGTGAAAATTAATTACATATTTTCAAGAATTTTTTAAAAGTAAAACGCATAATATGAAAATGACTTCTTTTGTTATGTCGCGCGTAAATGGAAGAATCCTCTTATTACAACGGCTAGCCATTAAATCAGTGAAGTTCACAGACTCTCGCGGGGGGGCGAAGAAAGTTTCGCGGCTAATGACGCGGTACTTTTAAAACGACCGGACTTAGCGCGTCCATGAGGTATTGGTATAAAATTTAGCCGCTCGTATATTCCGCAGAAACTTTTGCGAACATAAATACCCCGTGCCAAGGGTACGCTAAAGATAATCTTGGGGGATAAAAGAAACCACCGCGTGCGACGCTTGATTCTCGATCCACTTCTGCTCTTAACTTTATAAATCACAATTGTACGACTACGAAGAGCTTTCTAAGCCCAGCTTTTGTTTAATTTCAAAAGGTAAAAATGAAAAGGATTCATTTGTTCTGTTATTAGTGCTATCGTGACTTCTTGATAATGCAATCTTCATAGAATGAAGATGCACGTATATGCATACAGAACTTAAGAATAATAGATGTAACAAAATCTTGTATTTTAATAATAATAAATTTAATCGTTTCTCTTCATAGAACAAGAAATATCCTAGGCTTTTCCTATTTTTAATATATCGCGAACGTATTAAAAAAAACGCGATTTATTATTCTATATCTGTCTAAGAAGTTTTCGCTCGCTTTTTTCAAAGTAAAGTCGTGACACAAGAAAAACATCATAGAAACCGAGACTTAGGTGTGCACGAGGCAAGAGAGGAAAGCGAATACCTCGGAATAAGTAATACGTATATGCAAGAGCGAAACGGGCAAAGTGAAAATACCGTGGAAATTGTCTCGGACACGGCTACTTTTCCGAGGCACGGAAAAGCGAAGTGTGTACCTACTTGAAAGTCGAACTTGCTGAACTCCTGCTGGGCGTCGATGTCGGCGTTTCGCGGCACGATTGCGGGACAGGTGGCGAGCGACACCTGAGCATCTGGCGACTCGCTGTAGTCCGGAGTGGCGGAGGTCAGGCTACGGTCGTATCTGAGCTCTTCGTTCAGGATGGCGGCGGCGGCGGCGGGATGGCCCGACGACGGCGCCTGGACCTGGCTGACATAGTACAGGCACAGCAGGAGCGACAGCACCACGATGCAGAGGACGAAGACGCGGCCGGAGCCGCGACGCAGTATTTTGTACATGATTCGTTCGGCGCGACTCGCGTTGCTCGTAGACTCCACGGTAGATCACGGTGATTCATCTAGAGATCGAGCGGATCGTGCGGCGGGCAACTGTGCCGAGTCAGCGGCGATGATCGACGATCGATCTTCGACCTCGGCTCCGTCGTTCGTCGGCTTCATGGAACGTCGCGGCAGGAGGACAGCCTTGAAAAAGAAAGAAACACATTTGTTAAAAAAATAAAATTATCTAGTTGAATACAATCCTTGATAATAATTTTCTTAATTTTGTACAAAACATAAATATTATTGCTGATATATTTTCTATTGATATAATTCTGATCGAACATGTAAATTCATAAGCTTATAATACGTAGAATAAGCTTCGTGCCAAAACACGCGAACGCAATGAATCGAAATCGCATTTTGTACAATGGTATGCTATGATCATAAATGATAATTAATTATTATATATATATATCGCGCCATTTACCGTTGACTGATCGAAAATACAGACATTTTAATCTTGTCGAGATGAGAGTACAAGAGAGATTTGCATGGAATTAATTAATTTCAATTAATTCAATTATTCGAAACAGGAATATGGACGATATAATACCTTGTGTTTAGTTGTCATCCAGGTTATTACGCAGGGAGTTAGAAACTGTCATTGACTTTATTATTTACACTGCATTTGGATATGCATGAAAAGCGAAGTGAATTTAAAGAATCATTTTGTTGCTGACATTAACGTCGTGCACGCGAACGTAATGACGTGGCGGCCGAGTTATCGTATATTCAGACTGACGTGATACGGAATTATAACTCGATGCACACACGTTTTATGTGGAGAGATCGTAATGATCCGCGCACCTGTATTTTTCCACGCGAAATATGTATCTTCACTCACAAATAGCCAAGGTCGGTCGAAACGCGATCGATCAACTCTTCGCTAACAATTTTCTTCTCTACTTTTCTACATCATTTACGACAAATGGTCATCTATCTTCATGATAAAGAGCCCGCGCGCACTTTTATAGTCTCCCGCATAGAACGCATGGTACACGAATCGACGGTAAACGTTTAGGAATATCAACATTGTACAACTATCCGTGTTAACAGTAAATAAATTGACAGTCAATAAATCAAACTTAATTAGGACAGTCCGTTATTGACACGAACAGAAAATATAGGTATGCGAAAACGATTCTATATAAAAAGATGAAGTTAAAAATGCAGAACAAATATTTTTTGTATCACGATATGGAATCGTCGCTTTTCCGATTATACCACAAATAATGGACCAGCCTGTATTTCATCGCGAGATAGAGTTAATCGATGGCTTTCATAAACATCGATGGATTGTCCGATGAATTGCAAATCGAGATTGTTCCCGTGGATACCGACCAGCATTTCCCAAAATCGGGAAAACAACATGGGGAAGAGAGGGAGGACGGGTTACTGTATTCGCGCTGCAATTTAATTCGGTCGTAGTACGATAAGCCTCGTGAACCAGAGACACAGTGTAGTCCGTCGGAACCTTTCGTTCGCTGACCAGCACGCTAAAGCCTCCATCACGATATATAAGGTCGCTTCTCACGCGATAATCGATCGCGTCTCTCATATAACTCCGCGCTCAATGCTCACACGCAGAGAGGGAGAGAGAGGCTACGTAGCAAGAGGCGAGAGAGGGAGAGAAGAGAGAGAGAGAGAGAGAGAGAGAGAGAGAGAGAGAGAGAGAGAGAGAGAGAGAGAGAGAGAGAGAGAGAGAGAGATGTATATATAAATAGATAAAGCGTAAAGAGAGAGAAAGGCGAAGAGGGTGAAGAGTTAGCTAAAAGGGAAGCGAGATTAGAGTTTAATTCGGTATTAACTCGACGCGTACGAGACAGACGATGTGCACGCACGAGGGAGAAGGAGAGGAACTGCGACGACTTCGTTCGAGCGCAACGCGATAGAAACTACTCGTCCGAAAGTTCATGGAGAGATTAAACCAGCTAGAGCCACGTCAACATTATCGAAGCGCGTATATGAGGGAGTAACGAAACGGCTCGTAGGAAAATGGACAGTCGCGGAAAGCGATGGAAATCCGAGAGTAAATCTACAGTTAATTAAGCCAACTGACAGAATAACGGAGTAAGTCGCTAATTAGAAGGTAATTCGTATTGTAAATCGCCGTTATTTTTAATTTTGTTATGCAATTGTAATTGAAATACGATTGTTATTATCCTCGTTTGAAGAAATAACATATTTTGCTTAATTATGCCACCACAGCACGTAATATTTTTAAAATAGTTTCCTTTTATAGAATCATAAAAAGAATTATGCAATAAAGCAGCTAATTTTTTCAAGTTTATTCGCATTTCTGTTTTACTACGACAAGAAAAATACCATCTATGTTATTATTCCACGCCTACGTCGAAAGTGGAATATATCGTATTGTATTTATCTATAAACAAATAAAGTAGGGTCGTTCACAGATCAATAAATTAAAATTAATTAGTTGTTCTCGTGATCAACAAAATCATGAAACAAATACTAAATATATATGTGATATGTGCTATCCGTCAAATTAATAAACGTTCTAAATGTTTGCAGAGCCACAAAGCGATGGAAACGATGGAAGCGATTTACATTCGCGCGCACATCATTGTTGGAAACAATCCATATTACTATAAATCCAATTACCCCGATATGAATACCATAAATTCAATATCCTCTCTGCCGCAATCTCGATATCATCAAAGTAATAATTAATATACGAGCTGCAAGTAGAGCTATCAACTTTCGAATATGGAGTAGTTTACAGGCTCAGGCGCGCCGCAAGCTCGCGAGTGTCCCTTCGCTCATCATCACTTCCATTCGTGATGGAGATCCAGAAAGTTCCATCACGTCGAGCTTCAATTTTCTCCCCGAAGACCCCAATAAAAACGCAAGGAGATTGAGGAGACAAACGAGAGGGACATCAAGACGGTCGGATGCTCGTCAGGTGCCGGTCCTCCGGTCATTCAGCCAACATCCCGAACGTAATCCCTTTGTCCGTCCACAACGAGGACGATGAAACGTGTCGAGGATGCGTTATCGAGACTCGTTCGATGTGCTCACGATCGAACGGCGCATTGAGGAAAATATTAAGAAATACCTGAATCAAGATTCAGCCAATGTTCAGGCATGCGATCTATATATTCCTCATAGCGATTGGTTTTACATTGCGTGAAACATATTTCTTTTATGAGTATGACGTATATGAGCGTTTATTTTCCATGTTTATTAGTTATTTTCTATCATGTATTATAGAAAATATTGCTGCGGTTTTAATCATTTCGAACGAATGGCTACGTAGGTATTCTTGGCGCGAGTACTATCGAGTTAATTAGGGTTGACTTGGAACGGGCTATTAGCCAAACTCTAATTTAAATATTTCTAGAGAAAAGAGGCCTCGGATGAAATCGCCTTTCCTTAGTAAATCTGAGTTGATTACTAAAGCTCGAGTTTCGGCCGCTTGAAAATTCGCGCCATCGCTATCGCCAACGACTATCGACCTGACCGAATTGACATTGAGACGATACTATTGGTTTCTGGGCTATTTCGTCGCGGCGAACAAGAGTTCTACGACGAATGACTGCGGATTGCGGTGTAACGATGTCGATACGCGAATTTTCACGATTGCGAGTTGCGAAGTGCGAAGGCACGTCGTGAAAAAAGAAACGTGTAAACTTGAGCTTTACATAGTGAAAGACAAATGATAATTTAAATAAGCTTTTGGTAAAATAAAGTAAAACTATAATAAAACGTTTATGTGTAGCGATAATAATAACAATTATTCTTTAATCTGACAAATCAGCAACATTTATCACATCAAGTATAATTTTCGCGAGATATTCTTAAAAAATTACTCTACGCAAGACACGTATTTTTATCTTTTAATAAAACAATTTTACCTACAATAAAAATTCGTTAATTTCGGCCTAGTTTTAAAGCTTGTCAAATATATGTAACCCCTTAAAGCCTGTCTATGTGAGACGATACGCGACAGTTGAAAAAGTCGTCGCTTAAATGTGCTCGTCGCGAAGAATTCGCGAGCTTCTTCCCGCGACTGAGAGGGAAATACGAAAGAGGTGGGAGTAAAATCGTCGCGAATCGTCGAGCGAAGAAAGGGTGCTTTTTGCACGATGCATCGCGGGGAAACTTTGGCGAACGTTCGCGGCAATCGCGAGCGGAGTAAAGCCGAATTTTTTCGAGCATAAGCGCGAAGTGGTAAAGCACTCGGAACTCGCGCACAGCGAAAAAAACGATCTCCCACGCTCCCACGATCGATCTCTTTCTATCTTAATCCTTTATTGCCCCTGTCTTTCTCTCCGTTTCTCTCGTTCTCTCCCGATCTATTCCCGGTTCGCTTTCGTCGCGTGCCGCATTTCGCATGTTCGGACGCGCTTTAAATTGGGCGCCCTTTAAAACGTGAGAATTATTCAACGCTCCGCCGCGCGTTACGCCTCCGCCGTTTGTTATCTCGCCTCTCGCGCGTGTTACGTGACTCGAGTTACGAGCGCGCGCAAAGAAAAATGTCGCGCTGTCGACGGTACATTATGATTATCTATAAGGTATTAACTCGTTCTCCGTTGATCCTCCAGTATGTTCAGAGCGAACGGGGGTCTCTTTGATATTTTATCCCGAATTTCCTTTTTATCCCGTTCGTTCGTGCCGCGTTATTATCCGCGATGATAATTAACTCTTTTTCGTATATCCGATCCGGCACAGCACGTGCCCTCGATGGTTTATTCTCAATGCTCTTGTCCACGCGCGCATTTTGATTCACAACGTGTTATTACATTCATTTCAACATTTATCAAAATTGTCAGGAGACGTAATTTTTGAAAATTTTAAACTCAATTTTTCCACATACGCCGTTACCGCGTTCACCTCTGCAATTATTAATTCACGTGGCGCACAAAGTCTCCAAATACTCGCTGTTGATTTCGAATTTTATTTACTGAGCATATGCACGCACGCTCGACGTAAATACGTAATTAAAATCAAATGATTAGCATTAAATGTGCGGTACGTTTTAAACAAAATTATCGTATTTTGCACGAATGCCGCGGTTGCTTCCACGGCTCGGCAATCAGCGGCGAACATTCGTTCGCAAATTGACAGTAATCCGAACGGCTGCAAAACATCGTTGCGGCAGAAATTCAAACTATTGTTCGCGTTACGTAATACGATTCAACTGTGTGTTTTATAAAGAACTTTTACTTTGTGCCACGTACATACATAAATTAAATTTGAAAAATGTAATGTGTGTGTGTAAAACAAAAGACCGTGCTTAAAAGCGCCGCTAAAACTATGTGTCGGCATGCAAATAAAAGTCGTGTAAAAAGCGGCGCTGTAGATACCGGCTCGTTGTTATACACAGCTTTTTCTCAATGTTGATTCATGTAAATATATCCATTTTAATTCCAGTCTGCGAGTGGCTCGCGCAAAAACCGGTCCGCCCCTCAAAGAACGTTGTATCAATTTTTGACGAGATGAAGCTACTACTACAAGTGTGCATATTACTGTGCAGAATGCTTCTCATCCTTTTACCAAGTATTATAAGTAGCATGTTATAATTATTCATATATCATAAAAAATGAACGTGTACTAATTACGAATTGCAAAAATATTAATGAAAAGTTCTTCTCCTCTCAAAAAAAGTGATATACAACGTTCTGCGAAGGAAAGCTTCGCACAATGAAGTCGATTTATCTTGTAACGCATTTATTAATTTACTTTCTGATCTTGTAATTCCGCAATTTATTTATCAATCAAATTGGATAACTTCATCATGGTTGCATGACGAGATAACGGAAAGCGGATTCGTAGTATTCGTACCTTGATAGCGATTATGCAAAGCTTGATCCGTATTCGAAGCTCCTGTTTCAACCGTGTGACAGCAGACGTCCAGCCGCGAAAAGAAATCACGGCGCCCCTGAATTCGCTACCCGGGCGAAATAGTTTTGACACGTTGCCCCGGCTCTATTCGTTCGGCGCACGAACGGAGTAATATACGAGGGAACTTTTTCACTGCCTCCGACGCAACGTCGTTCTTAGCAGAAAACCAAGTCACCTTCTCCAAACACATTTCCGAGAAACGTATACATCACGAGGGCTGTCTCGGATATCACTGCATCGCCACAAAAATATTCGCGAAACGTACACCAATTCGGTATAAGACTACCATATTATAAGATGCCAAACTCCACTCAGGGGAACTTAATACTTCACCTTCAAGCTATCTGCCGTGTAGACACATGGGAGTTACACCGTTCTCAAGAACGACACGAGAGTTCGTCGATCTGTTTACACTCGTACGCAAAAACATAGGCGAGATAAAGCCTGGGACGAAGAGAGAGAATCGAAAAATAATTTCAATTTTTCTCTCGGCACAGAATAAACAATTACATCGATAATAACTGCTAAAGCAAACTGTGACGTACTTAAAGATTTTGGAAAAGGGCCTGTAGATTCGAACGTTGCAAATTGCAATCGTTCTTTTTAGGAAATGAACTCCGGACTCGCCTGTCTAACCGGCACCAGACACCGAAACTAGAACGCTGCGAGTGTACGAATCTCCGTAAAAAATAACTGTCGCGTTGCCCAAACGGTTGGATGATTTTCACGACGCGACCGCAAAACGCGCGTCCCGCGATTCGTAACCCTTCGCGCTCGTGTACTATCAACCGCACGCGCGAGGCAGGTGCACGGATCGTCCAACCGCAACCGAGAACCACGCCGTACTAAACTCGCGGCACGGGCGGCGGAATGGTTTTGACACGCCGCCGGCTATATCCGCTTTTCCGCCGACGCGACAGTCGCGAGGGGCGCATGTGCCGATATAATCCACGCTTGTGCCGGCGTACGTTCACCCATACAGATATACAAAAACATATACACATACGTGTGCACACGCACACGCACGCGCGCGCACACATGCCGCCGCACGTACGAGCGACCGCGAGGAGGGAGGTGAAAAGCGACGAGATGGAGAACACGCACTCCGAGAGAACTTTCCACGCCCGTAGGGTGTTTCGACTCGAAGAAGAAGGAACGGGGGAGGATCAGATAGGTCACCGCGAAGACTACTGACGCTCGGTCAAGGGTTCGAAATAACGAGGCTTCCTTTGCGATCCTTTCACTGTAACGTTAATTTTAGCTTCGCTAAAGTTCTTTTTTTTCCTAAGATATATATTACAATTTTTTATATTATAAGCTAAAATCTCTTGGGGTTTTAGATTCGAAATTTTATATTTTTAATTTGGAACTGTCGTGACTTAGAAAAATACTAGTAAACTTTTTGTAAACATCGCGCAAACCGAGAAATATGTGCTTCAGTCACCTGATAAAGTTATCCATAGTAAAATATATAGGGTAAACTCGGGTAAGATGGCCATAGAGGAAAGATGGCCAACACATGTTCATTTGATGTTTCATGACGAGCTAGATTGAAAGAACATAGATTGGCCGTCTTTCCTCTATGGCCATCTTACCCGAGTTTACCCTAATGCTTTTGTTGGGATAGTTGTCAACTTACGAACAAAAATATTTAACAACATTTTGGCTTTATCAAAAATATTCAAAGTCACATAATATAAAAAATATTGCTTAATGCGCGTACATTAATATGTGTAAGAAATACAATTATGCGGGAGATGACTTTTCCAGTCATTTATGCTATTAAACTCCAATTAATGATACCGACAATGAAATAACCTGACGCTAGAATTATCACCTGACGGAAGCAGATGCATGTTTAATGCGCCAGAGAATTAATCGGGACGATCGATCAAACTATGATTAGCACGCCTCTATTAATATTTATGTGTAACAACGATTGAATATATGTTTCAGTCGTAAAAATTGCATGTATGGCACGTTGTACTGTAATCATAAAATATTAATAACATACGGTAGAGAAAACTCCAGATTCATTAATAATATTTTGCGCCAAATTGTGTAAAGTATTAAGAGCAAAAAATAATTCGGAGTTCATTCTCTTAAGAAATAAAGCAAGTATATAGCTTTATTTGTTAATTTTATTAGAACTTATTCGTCGCTTATTTATTAATAATAGTCGAATTATTTTTTAAATAAAGTTTCTTGATGATGATATCCTATGGCAATCTGATGATAAGGTATTTATCGAAGAAAGATAATTTTTCTGATTTTCTCGAAGAGAGAACGTCAGTTCAATTAATTTTAAGTTGCCAGCATCGCGAATGCGTCCGTCCTCTCTGCACGAATACCCCATGATCGAGCTCGGTATTACAGCGCCATAAGCTCGGGAACTTTTCAATCTCGTGGAACACGAGCGCGCAGAGAGCATTGTCGTTGGACAGGATTGGCACAGGTTCGAACTTGATCGAACGGCAATTACGTTGATTGAAAGGCCAACACGAGTGTCGCCTGCGTACCCGGGAGAAGCAAAGACTCCCGGCTCCAGTTGTTCACCGAACACATCCCCGGTTCCTCTACCGGCCGAACGAAGGAACGGGAACGCGCGAAAACACATTTATCAAAACATTTACGAGTGACATTTCGAAATCTTGTTATTTTTCCGATCAAAAATCATCGTCGTAGAAGGGCAAAAAAGCGTCGTGTATATTTCGGGAGAATTTTTCGAAAAAGATTGACATCGTAAAGAAATTTCAACGAGTAATTGAATAAGAAGTATTAAATGTTAAAATAATTATATGCAACAATTAAATTTTGTCGAAGAAATTGCTTAAATAAATATGTTTTCCTGGAAATATTAAATGGATATATATTCTCTTTTCGATATTTATTTAGTATTAATTGCCTTAAAGTGATCGAAATTGCGAAAAATATAAATGCTGACAATTTGATGCGACCTTAGATCATGTTTATTATTATTCTGAAAAAGCAGAATTGTTTATATCCGATCATATTAATAGATTTATACAGCTGTACGGTTCGAAGGTTCGAAACTTGCGAGAAGGAATACGACGGAGTAAGAAGGGAATGCCGTTGCCTTCGCTATTCCGGAAATTGTATTTCCGAGTAATTGGATGGCTGATGTTTATGTGCGGAATTACATCGAATCTGTCTTTTCAAGGTATTATTGCTTAATTTGTATTCCCTTCAGTGTTTTTCCGATCGCGCTGTCGCCGCGAATTATTGCGGGAACAAATCGTTCTTAAAATACAGCGAGAAGTAATCAGGAAACGGCAAACACAAGATATCCCAGGATAACCGGAAGTCCTTTCAAATATAACAAATATAGCCGAAGAACAACGAAAGAAAAACAATAGCCATTTTAAAAACGAACAATTGATAATAAAAAAATAACTTAGAGACGAAAATTAAAGTTTAAATTGAAAAACTGAATTAAAAAATAAATTCAAAAGTTTGAATTAAAAAAGTTGAATTAAACGTAGATAGAAAATAAAATGCCGCTTCCATTAAATCAATTTTCATCTTAACGTAAATTTAATTTAAGATTTTAATAATCTAAATGTGTTTAATTGGAAACTTGAAACAGATGGTCTCTTCAACAATGTTTTCGTTAAGAAAAAGTAGATTTTTTTATCGTAGCATCTATAGATACTCTTTATAAAATCTCATAATTAGAAAACTTTTTCTGTCACTTTCAGATTCTTTTACGTTTAAATAATACGCATTAACGTCTTAATAAATATTTCAATACCTATATATATATCATGATAATCAGTCTATTCAATCAAAATTATCCACGGTAATTCTTATCTTCGGTTCGGTATAAATGCGTGTAGAATCAATGCGACATAGTAGCACAATTTCAAACCTGAGTTATGCACCACGCGAGAAAGGTCAAGTTCTCACGATGGTAATACTTGTTCGAGAGCACGTTCGACAGTAACGAATGGAAGATATGTCGTGCCTTTAATTGATGGCAAATTCAGTGTTCCGGATCAGCTGTTATCTCGCAAAGAGATAGATAGGCGAGCCTCATTCGAGCAAAAACGATCAGCTCATCGAGTCTGATCGATTTCGCGTATTGAAGTATGAAGTCTCATTCAGTCGTTCACCTTATTGAACCCCCCCACCTCTCTCTCTCGCTCTCTCTCTCTCTCTCTCTCTCTCTCTCTCCCTCGCTCTCTCTCTCTTATCGTCCTCTCACAAAGTTGCGGCAAATCCTTTTAAACGTTTCAAGAATTTCATTTCCAAGAATTTGTATTTATTTAGATATCGATCCCGTGGAGCGCGACCGTTTGCATAACCGACGATCGTTTGCATAACCGACGTTCTACTGTATTATCTTTATTAATATAAATGAGATAAAAATCAAATAATTTTGTAAATGAAAATATCTACGCATAAATGAATGTTTAATCTGACACTGGAGAGAACCATAAATTCATATTCAACATATATTTAATGTATGTTTGAAATACAGTAAATTTATCGTCGTTTCACCTTTACGTGAAACTTCTCGTGGAAACGGGTATGGATCCCTGAGGCTCCCGTCAACCCACCCGTTTCTCAGCCCTCGCTCTTGTTCCACCCTTCAGAGCAGCGCACCGTGCGATATCAAGGGGGAAGAGGGGGAGTCTGATTCGTTTTCAGTCGCGCGTTGACAGAGAGCGAGGGGGCGACTGGGTATAATTCGTTTGAAGTTTCAACGCTATTTGCGTCGGAGCATTTTTTTCGGCGCCCACCCACGGCCTTTCGGGGCATCGCGCGTCGCTTACGGCGGGGCTAATATCCGGCGTCTGACGCGAAAATCCCTCGTTCCCGTCCATCGTCTGTCTTTCATCCTCAGCGAAACGAAAAATCGGCCGTGCCGGGCCAACTTTGACGATCAACCGAATGTGCGCAATTTCCGCAAGTAATATTTTAAAAATTAAATAAAAATATTGCAAATTATAAAAAAAGAAACACAATGTACAACACGTGACCTGACGATCGAAATCGTAGGTGTATTTTGTTTTCTCTGCCATTTCTTTGTATCCTGTATACAATAAAATTTTTATTTCATTTTTAATCATATAATTAATCAATTAATTTGATAGTTATATACAATTTTAGAAAATATGCAATACAAGCTATATAACGAAACTGTGATAGCGGGTATGTTAAAAACAGCTCTGTAATGGCCGTTGTGATGAAGTATTCCGCCTGCAATCACTAGGCGAAGCAGTTTGCGAACAAAATTAACGCTCGATTTCCGCGATCGCTGTAAGCACGAACCTGCACACGCGGCCTTTCGGATAATCCCGATACCGTGTAGGGGAACCACCTATCAAACTTGTTCGCGGAGTTACTCTCTCGTGCGGCTACGACTCCGACGTTCGTAGAGCGAGACACTTCGAAGTTCGGGAATAGACCACTCTCGAAAAGTGGTGTGCGCTGGTTTACTACTACGGCGACTTGCGGATTTCGACGATGAAGAGGATAGGAGAGGTGAGGCGAGGCGAGGCGAGGCGAGGCGAGGCGAGGCGAGGCGAGGCAAGGCAGAGCAAGAAAGCAAAATCTGAAAAGAAATGCGCGTCGCCTTGCACGCGGAAAACGCGCAAAACGCGACGACAACTACCGTTAATGGAAGAAGATAAGAGTGGAAGATGGCTGCTCTCGGATGATAGGAAAGTTGAAGGGATTTTTGAAGATACGAAAGACAAAACACGAGACAGAGAGAGAGAGAGAAAGAGAGAGGAGCGAGAGAAACGTTACGAAACATTCGCGCGCGAGCTAATCTGCGATATATACGTGTGTATATATATGTATATGTATATACATATATACGTGAAGGAAAAGAAAGCTCCCGGGGAGAGCTCCTGGAAGGATTCCGCAGGCGCGGAGGCTACTGCATAATTCCGGCGTACGGCAGAAGCAGAACTATGTTCATGAGAAAAACACGAAGGTAACCGTGGAAAGCAGCCATTCTCTCGGCAGCCGAGCTCTCGAGAACCTCCGACAGAAAACTTTAAAACGGCCGATATAATCGGATTAGTAGATGCGCAGCGAGTTGGCGCTGTTACTTTAGCTTAAAGTCGGCGTTACGCCGAACAGAAATTTGCCCTCCATCGTGATAATAAAAAAAGGAAAACATATACGCTACGTTTTGATGCGAGCTCTCGCGTGGATTTTGCATTATCGCTTTAGTACAGATAATGTAATCGAATGTCTCTCATTATCAGGTTATACTAATAATACCGTCGTTAATAACCATTAAATTAAGTAATTTTCATTTGCTGATGTCTTTAATAAAAATAATAAAATAAATTCCCAGGTACATGTAATTCTCTCTCCTCAGTAATTTGCGCAAAATTTTTATCTTCGATAAAACTGTGTCAAACACATCGTTAGATATTGCCATCGTTTACCGCTAATCAAAAATCGATTATTTAAATTAATCGAACGTTAACTACTGCAGCATCCAACGGCGAGAAAGAATAAAACGCAAACGAGCACACGACGCTCATTCACTCTGATAAAATGACAGATGCCGTCGTTACTATAATCAGTCGACATTATCAGAGCTTTCTAGACGCCCTGTGTGGCGGAGGAAGGAAGAGAGGAAGAGAGAGAGAGAGGAAAAATACAGGCGGCGATACAATTCGTAAGTATGCAGGAAGTCCTTGTTATCTTCGTTACATAGTGATTACGGTCTGTCTGTCCGTCCTGAGAGTTCTTATTCTATATCTCCTCGTCGCGATCGACAAAGGCTGATTTATATCAAGATGAAAGGGCGCGTAAATAATTATGCGCGTTATTTTATATAGAATATATGCAATGATGTATTGTACTTTTCGAAGGAATTCAAAGACGATCTTTTTAGCGAAAATTTATGTTTCAAACTCTTTTGAATCTTCAATATTTAAATGTTTTGCTAACTACATCGCAAAAGCTTCTACTAAAACAGAGTGCGCTTGAAGCTAAGTGAAAGATAAGCTCAATTTAAGCTGAAACTACGTTATTTTCATCGTCAATGTTAAATAATTTCGTAGTTAAATTTGGATTACGACGATGGTGGAAAAAATTCGTTTTTAAATTCTATAGTCTTACAATCGTATAGATTTTCTGGGATATTTTGTATATTTAATCGAACCGTTCGAATTCTCTCTCTTTTGTGCCATTAGTATTTTTGTTTCATTTCGTTGTTGATTTTAGATATAAAGCATGCTGCGGTTTCGTTTCTCGTGGTATGATTGCCAAGTGTGCCCGAGGAAAAGTAAAATTCGATTATTTTCTCGCGTTCGAGGGAAGATCGATTCGGCCCGATTGTCTAAATTTTTATTGTATTTGTGAAAGGAATTGAAACGCCAAACCCAGTTTCAAATCGTGATGATCTTTCTTGTTCCTCGCGGCGGAACGATAAGTTGGCAGTTGAAATACAAGATATATAGACTACTGATGTACAAAATGTCCCAGATTCGCTGGGTGTCTTTCCAGTCACGGATCCCGCGTCAAATTCGAGGCAGCCTCTTTACGAAAACTTTGTACGGGGCCATCGTTTCTCTCGCAAGTTCTTAATTTCCAGCATTAAATACTCTGACAGTTAAGCCTTAAACTAAACTAAACTCTTGTTAAGATAAAGTTCGGTTGAAATTAACTCAAGTACGGGCTTTTATCTACGAACACTTCGGGGTTGAATTCGGCAAAACTCATTAGTATTAAATATCGAGCTTTTCCGCGTTAATAGCGACACCTCGATGCCGTTCAAACGCGGCCACCATTTTTCTTAGTTTGTTCTTCGACGTCTATCGAAAGGATATTTAATGCTTTTACCACACCGCGCGCATAATGGGAACCGAGCGCGTGACGCGACAACAGAATCAAGATACGGTGGCGTCGCGTTCGCAAAGGAAACGAGACTCGTCGATTGAAATGCGGGTATCGCGGGTATCGACAATCGAGCGCGTTACATTGCGCCCGTCTCCCCCGCGCAATAATATTCTCACCTATGAGGTATCGGCGTTTTTCCAGTCTCATGGTTTTTCCTGGCGTCCATTAACGTTTCGATTACCTACGTTGCGCGCACCTGCAGCAACGCTCGGGCGCTGTACAGTTTTTGTTGCCTTTCCAGGCACCGTATATACATAAAACCGCTCAGCGAGTTTATTTATTTCTTCCCTTTTCCACCCCCTTTTTTCTCCGTTTCTCTCTCCTGGTTCTCTCCGTCTCTCCCACTCCCTCCCTCTCCCTTTTTATTTTTCTCCGTCTCTATGCTTTGTCACCGAAGCACTTTCTCGCCCCCGTGGCTCGAATAAAGGATCGGGCATAAATAAAGAATCGAAATAAAGCTATAATGCACATGTAAATTTTTGCTTTGCATCGATTCGCTCGCGAATCCCCGGTCGGCGAAATACCCGACGATCGGGAACAATAGTCGTCTCGATTCCGATAATTTACTACGGACTCATTGAGCCGGCATTTTATCAACTCCTCGTTAATTCCTTTCGCATGCGAAATAACTGGAAGAGCGATATCGTTTATCCGACTCGTCGATTTACGTAAAGCTTGTTTCATGAATAACGTTTACCCGTTATTAACATCAGATATTGACGACGGTGGAACGTGAACTATCTTGACTTTTCAGAGAAATAAACTGAGACAAACTATTTCCGAAACTTATCGAATAGTAGCAGGAATATTACTTTTCAAGTACTCGCTGTATAAGATTAAGATATGTGTAATGCTAATTACACCCGTCAATGACGTAGCTTCTTATATTCAACTCGAGCACACAGCAATGCCTCGCAATTCACCTGTCACGTGAAACCACAGTTAAGTCTAAGGGTAACAAATGTCTAAAAAATACAGGCGATGGCACCGGCGCATGTGGTCCGATGTTGAAATTCGCGTTTTTGTCCGGCGGATTTAGTGCGCCGGGAGCAAAAAAAAGGCGAGAGGGGGCGAGAGTGGCGAGGGGAAGGAAGAAGAAAGAGGCGCGGGGAATGAGACGGCCAGTAAACCGGGGCCGGACGGTACGGATAATGCGCGCGGAATGAATGTATATTTTTTGGCGAGATTACTGTCGTTTTTCAGCAGCTGCCCGAACCATTCTCGCACGCGGCGACAAATGGCGTCCCTGATCGCCCATTGGCGCTAAAACTGCGCGTTTTGTCTCCGTTACGAATGCAGGCGCGCGCGTGGCCGGCGCTCGGTTGCATATCGAGGTGTGCAGCTTCGCCGATAAAAATTATCTTCTGCCGAATTAACTGCCCACTATACGTTTGACTCTGCCGCGAAAAATGGACCGGGCGGTTCCGGACCGGAGGCGAAAACGCGGCGCGAGTCTCGGGCAAAATAAATTTAAAGAAAAAAAAGCAAAAAAATACGTATGCTCGCTGGACGAAAGAATTAATGTAACGATGATTACAATGGATGAAATTCAAATATTTCTGGTTTAACGCATGAGCTGGTTTAATAAGAGCGGTGCATCGAGACTGCTAATTATCGAATCCGAGATAAAATATATTATATCGGATTGTATAGCAGCGTTATTATATAATAACTTGTAGAAATGAACATTACTTGTAAAGAAATGTTTTATGATTATGTTGAAATATTAAAAATAGTGATAACGAGATGCAAAGACATGGTATGCAATAAAATAATAGTAGGATAATACACATACAATTTTATCGCGAGACGATAAAACTCGCATATCGCGAATGCGCGGGGGATTTGGATCCGATACGATCCGAAGAAAAAACTCGATCCGTCGCTCGGATGCACCGTCATCGTAAAGGAAGTCGGCATGAATAAAAAAAAGGGGCAAAATGGAGGGCTGAGGGACGGGAAGGGTTAAAACTATTATGACAATCGTAAAAAGAAACGTCGAACAGATCACGGTGACGAGTCGAACGGTAATGCACCCCGTAAAGCGGCGGGGCAAAGTGCATCGCCGCCCGCTAGAGAAAAGCACTCCAGCCGCGGCGTTCTTTATGTGGGCTCGTAACCGCTTTTCGCGCTTCAAAACACGCCCAAGTGCCGATAACTTTTGTTGTGCGCTCGTGTTCGGTAAGCACGTCGCGCTCGTGTCGTCCATCTGGAAACGTCGCGACGACCGAAAATCACGCGAGGGAAAAGGGGTAAAAACACGAGACAGGCGCTAGACAGCTTGAGATGTAGCCGGAGCTGCGATTTCAACCCTTCTCAGACGAATATGCGAATTTTGTATGCCGTGACAGTCTACGTAATCTCATACCTATGTTACGACATGCTACACGGAATTGTACTAAAATTCAATATGTGATCGTAACGAATGTAAACCCATTGATTAGCTCAAGTCTAAAAGAATGATCTGTCGAATCAACTTTTGGAATTTATTTGATATTTCTGGATATCTAATTTGCAATTTTTCAAACTTCTAACACAGCACAACAATTTGTATGAGTCAACAATTAATAAGTAAAGAAAACGAAGCGAGAAAAAGAATATAGGAGTGATCTAGATTCTAGAAATTCTCCTAAAGCTAATGTTATAGACCGAATAACGAGTAGCGATACTTACAGTGATTTAATAGCACTCACTCGCCGTAAGATTCAGTTTCTGCCGGCAAGTCGGGGATAATATGCTGGGGCGATAATAGATTACCGTGAGATTATTATAATAAGCTACGCTTGCACTCTCACTGCCCGCTGCGTAGCCTATATCGGGTCGTACCCGAGGCCGCTAGAAGGAGGTCCGCGAGAAAACTGCGCTCGGGTCGAAAGGCCATCGGCCAGACAACCTACCTACGAATCTGGCCAACTAACACTAAGTGACATCCATGGACCCAGACATGCGATTGGCTCGTATATGCACACGCATTCTCGCCCTATCTTTCTTTCTCCCGCGGCGCAACGATCATCGCGACGCGATGACGCACGAGGGATAATCTCGCACCGGAGAGAGAGAAAGAGAGAGAGAGAGACACCGCGGTTTACGTGCATGCATATATTTCAGCATCGGGTCGAAGCTGAAATCAGCTAGCGGCGAAAGAAGCGCGCGATACGGGAACGCGCGAGCGAGTATCAAAATAAATCCAGTCTTGTGAACGGGACGCAATGTGAAAATATGAAACGTAAATAAGACGAATATATAGTGTCTCGAAATCGGTGTTGAATATTTCTCATGCATCTCTTTCATTTTAGACCGATGTGAAAATTTTATATAAATACGAGGTGCGTGTGTGGGAAGGCTCCCTCCCCGAGTAAATCATCTCTCGCGAATCATTTTAATAAAAAATTTAGAAAAACTTTTTAATAGGGAAAAATGTAGCCGGAACTACATCTTTTGTTGCAGTATGTATACATAACCAGATAAAAGAATAAATTCTTGTGCAAGATTATGATATCTTATGCGCATTAAGTAGGTATCGAAGAACGTAAATAATGTAGATTATGGCATCTCATTCTGTTATCACGTAGAAAAAAAATTTCAAGTGTAAATCCAGTGAATTCTAGAGACGGCCAATTAATTTTGAAAAGGTATAGCCTACTTTCAATTTACATATCTAACAATGTATTAGAAATAGAGTAAAGATATAATAACGTTACATAAAGGCACAAAGAGGAGTGATATATTTCTTCTATCTTCTTTTAATAATCTCAAAGAATGGCAACATTGAGTACGAATTTCTCTATAGAAAGACTACAATAAGATATCACGAAGCGCGAAGAATCACCTATATTTTTATATTCGCTTTCGATGTTGCAAGCATTTTTAAATGAAGAATATTGTTGATTGTGTTTTAAAGCTCCTCTGCAAGTGATTCTGTCTCTCGCTTTCGTTTATTCATATTCGATGAAATGTAGTGGCAATAACCATATATAGTATATAAATGCGAATGCGGTATTTTACATAAATCTTGGATGTTAACAGTATTTAAAATGCATGGCAGTGTTTAGCACCGAAAGGGTCAATAACTCCTCGCGTACGTACGAGTGCCAATTGCGTAAAACCCGTTGCAGAAAGCGCCGGTTGCGCAATCGCGTATCTACCGTCTAAACGGCCGCGGAGAACAAAACAGTCAGCTGAGTCAGTCATTCATGCCGAATGCAGAATACATCCGTTGCATACGCGCGGAACGACACGTTCAACGGCCGAACGGTTCCGCGTTATTTTGCTCATCAAGATAACGTCTTCGCAGAAACGAGCGATAAGAGACGCAACAAGACCTTTAATGAAGCTCCTCTCTGTCGCAAAGGATCAGATATCTAAATATGTCGAGGGAAAGCAGCAACGCATCAGAATATTGATTTTTAACGAAATTAAGGTAATATATTATAAACGTTGAGAGAGCCAAATCAAATTACAAATATATAATGTATAGAATATCCTTATTTCTTAATAAAATTCAAACTTTGGAATTGTAAATCTTCTTCGATAAAGGTGGCACGAAGCTTTCACGTTTATATTAAATTATGATCACATTAGACATATGTTAGACACATAAGAGCTGTATTCATATTCATATGCGGTTCGTGATTCAGTTAAAGGTCTGTTAAGTATTCGAGCTACTGTATATTCAAGACTACTTCGAATAAACTTTGAGCAGTGAAAGCGGAAATCTGAGTTCGTATAGAGTTCGCGCTGTCTGGGAAAATGGCAAAACTCGGTTGTATAGCTGCAACGGGGAGAGAATCGACTGTCAGGAGAGTTCGCTGAAATTTCAATGGAAATCGGAGGAAGTCGGTGATATTCGCAAAAACACTCTGCTGCGCGCCGGGATGAGGGAAAATTCGCGATATTTTCCCAATGAAACTCGCGATACGGGAGTAAACAGGGAACGTTAGAAAAACGCTAGATCGCCCGATCCGCGCGTGTATAGCTAAAGTTTCACGAGAGACTACAAGAATATAATTATATATTTATCCTGCTTTCCTTCGGCGAGACTTGGAATTAAAACTTTGAATCTAAAACTTCAAATTAAAACTTCATTTAAAAATCTCCAATTAAAACTTGGAATTAAAACTGACAAGCACGAGGGAGGGGGGAAAACGCACGATCCACCGTGGTTTTCTGTTTCTTCGTCGAGTAATAGCTTGCGCGGCTAACTACCGCAATCAGTACAGTAGAATGAAGAGCCCTCGGAGTTGACTCGCGACTCATATATGGAGGGAACACGATGTTCCCGACGAGCTCCCGTGACCCACTGTGTGTGTATCATTTACACAGGCAGTCATTCACGTCGGTCGAGAACGCGCGCAACGTTAATCCAGCGCGTACCAGCAGAGAGAACCGAGAGGCCGTAAATGACGTCAGCGGGCGGTCGAGTTTCTACGTTATTTCGGTCGTTACCCGCCATGCGAGTATAACGTCACCGACGACTGTTTGCGCGATGCTACCCCAAGCGTGTCTCGGAAGCCGCGAAATTCGCGAAGGAATTGGGTTGATTCGACCCAAGTTAGACCGCGCACGCGTCGACTCGCTCCCGAATTAATAAACGATAGCAAGTTAAATTAAGGCAAAGTTAATATTACATTCGACGGGGAGGAGCGAGAAAATTGGTTCGAGAAAGCAAGATCGACTTGCGCACTTGCGAATCGATAATTTAAGAACACCTCAAGTCAAGTGACTTTACGTCCTTGAAGAACTTGCGAAAGAACTCTGGAACTCCACGCGAACTTCGAGACTGTCTACTGGGTCTTGAAAGGATTACAACGAAAGTACGAAAGGGGCAGGATAATAAGTGTAAGATTGATGCGTAGGGCTGATCATCTTCAAAATGATTTTACACGTGAAATTTATCATAATCACGAGGTTTCCCCCTTTCTCTTTCAGCCAGTTCTTTTACAGTGCTCATGCAGGAGAGAGAAATATCAATATTATTTGAAATATAACTCCTCTATGAGAAGCTTTACAAAAAACGTCACTAAAAAAGTTCACTAATTATTTAATAATATTTAAAAAAATTACTTTTACTCGTATGCTTTACGTACTTTCCTTTTTGTGCAGTTGTCCATAAATATGTGGAAATTAAATTTTATTTCACGGCAAAAAGCAAAATTTTTTTTAGAAACTAACTATTTCCTCGTTGCAATTCCTCTCACGACCGGTTAGCCGGTAAAAAGCAGTGTAATTTGCAAAAATGCAATTCGATAATTTGCAATTCGATATATTATAAATATCTTTGTGAACGTTATAGTATACGTGATTTAACCAGTTTTATTTCTCGAGTTCCACGCCGGGCAGAGAACTCGAGGCTGCGGCATAATCGTCTTACACGCTACACGATTCCCACGGGCGTCGCTTTGAAGCGTAAACGGCCGAAAAAACGGCTGAAAAAGACAACAACTAACCGCGAACAAAGCCGAATGCGCGCCGCAACGGTATCTTTCCCCTCGCCCACGAACCTTAGCCGATGCAAATGCGCGTGCCGCCGCTTCTTCTTTTTTCTTTTACATCGCGCGCGTGGTGCACCTCCGCGAGCACAAGCTGCATCTCGTCTGGGCAAGTTAATTTTCAAACTACGTCGATGCACGCTGCAGCTCCGGATCCTTTGATGCACTTTGATCCTTGACGCTGAAATATCGCTGTGCAAAAAGGGGGAATGGAACAGTAGTTTATCGATCGGGCGACAAGGTTAATGTATCGCTGCTCTACACCCGTGTTTTCAGCAAAATATTTATGACATTCATTTTCGAGAAAGGCGCGCGACTGCGTTTGTTACATGTACGTGTGGGACGAGAGAGCGTGCGTTCGCGGATGTGCGCGTATAATTGAAAATACGCTGTTACGAATTCTCTTTAAACCAAATACTCTCGATCGCGTTTGCTGTTTTTTTTTTGTTTTCCGCGACGTCTGTTGTTGTCGAATGCGATAAACGCCGGGTATCGTTCGCAAACAGCTAAAATTAATTATTGGGAGGCACAGGGAATTATAAACAATCTGATTTATCCTCCCGTCATTATTGTGTTTGATCGTGTGTTATTGATTTCGCGTCAATATCCCGTCAATATTCCTAGGACATTTCTGCGAATGTTGTGGCGTTAAATTGTTTTTACTTGCTTTTGGAATTAATTTCATTTTATTCGATCAAAAATTATAATTAATAGCAAACGATATATACATATTTATTATATTCATTGCATATTGTGTATATTTTACTCGTTCTTTTGAAAAATCATATCTATTACCTTTTTTCATAACTTATTTTAATCGATATAATTTTCAATCAAATACAGTAAAATGATATATGACTTCTGTAAAATTGCAGAACAGAGCTGTCGGTTCGCGGTATCAACGTGGAAGATGAGTAGTTTACGGGGACCGAGCATCTGGCTACCAATCACTACGGCCATTTGGCAACACATGCGTCCGGACAAGATCACGCTAACCAGTACACGTTACGAAGGGCGCGGGCGGTTTAACGTGGTCGGGAAGATTGTCCGGCCCTCGAGTAACGGCGAGGGGCCGTACGAGAAATCACGGCGGAGACAGGATGAAGCCAAAGAGCGCCGCAATTGCGAAGGGAGGAGGGTAGTTAAGGCCTGATTTATTTGGCAATTTGGCGCGAGTTCCCGTATAACCGCGGCTTTTCGAAAAGTTAGTGAATTCTTTCGGGTCACTTCTCAACTGGGACAGTCGCCAGACTATCGCGACGTTTCATCCGCTTATGGCACTTTGCGCGCTACTTGTTGTCGCGAGCAGGAAAGAATCGTCGAATTGTAGTCACTGTTGACACACTTACAAGACATTCTATGCCCATCTAAGACCTCTCTATGTTATCTCTAAAAAAAAAAAAAAGTTGAGAGAATATAGGACTGTAATTGAAACGAAATTATATCTCCAGGAGTTGCACGGGAAGTTCTTGTAACATAAATAAAGTGCTAAAGACCGTCAAATACTTTATTTCTCTTTTCCTTTCCTTTTTTCTCTCCTACCATATTGCTTTTCGCGATAGCGAAATACGATGTCGCAATGCGCATCGGACCGATGCGATCGTCTCTCTCTCTCGTGACAAAAGGTTATTAAATGTCACGGGGTTTTCCTACGGTCGGAAAACTCGGGCAGGCAAGTAAACCACTCGCGGATCTTGTTATATATCACGACTGGAATTGGGTTGGTCTAGGGAGGAACGATCGTCCGTATGGGAATAGAAGAGACCCCGTGCGAATGCCGATGCATATTTCACGGCGATTCTTAATTTCGCGGATCCCTCATACTCGTCCATACAAATCGCTGCCCTTAAAGGGGAGAGAGAAAACTTCGCCGGGCAATTCCGTCACCGATTTAACATTGAAAAACTTGCCGGTAATCTTTGATTATAATTTCGCGTTTTAGCGAGAGATCATCTTTTATGTCCGGGAAAGTTAAAGTTTAAACGAGTCAGCATTATGCAAATAAAAGCGGTAACTTTTTCACAGAGCGCAGCAGAGATTCCTCCATGAAGGAAGATACGACGCGGCGCGACATAAACTAAAGCGCGTTTGCAAGCAAATGACTTTTCAGAAATTAATCTACCGAGTTCCATCGACGGGAGAAACGCGATTAAATTTTCATGTAAAAATCGTAAGGATTGCTGGACCAGCGATTCTCGCAGTTGAGGGGGGGGGGGGAAGGAAAACTGAGCCCAAAAAAGCTAACGAAAGAAGAAACGGCGGATCAAAATCCCGATGGTACTTGGAACGACGCCACGTATTATCGATGATCGAGAGATCGGACCGGGCGCGGCGAAAAGGGCAGAGCGGAGGAGCGTCGGCGTCGGCCGGGTCTTCCGATCGTAGTCATAAATCGTCGGGCAAAAAATTCGCTGAGACGAACGACGCCGAAAAACGCCGACCGTGAAAGGGCGATCGCGCGAGAAATAATACTTCGGCAAAATGGAGTCGCTATTAAATGCAGTTACTACAATTTCTCGCGAATTTATGGCTTTGGTGAGGCGAGAGACGTCGAATAATCTTCTCTCTAGAATACTCAGCGTTGAAGTTATAAATTTTGTATTATAAATTAGTAAATCAACTTAAAAATCATTTGATTTATTAATTGGGAACGGAGAACGGTAAAATCTCGCGTGTTATACTATTTATCGATAAAACGCGCTTTCTCGCGTGATGCAGCGATTCTGTACTTGACGTAGAATGTGCACGACATTTCTTTCTCGTGACTGTCTTGAAGCAGCGACGAAAAACGTAATGATCCCGTAGTCCTTCCTGCAATGCGCAAGATACACTCGTTCGCGCGGAACGACAAAGGCGACTAGACTCGCGACCGGATCGATAACCAATATCCAGAGAAACTGGATCTCCTCGCGTGGAAGGCTCCTTTTCGCATACAGGTAAGGTATACCTGAGAGGCACCTTTCTCGTTGCCTTATCCGCGCACGTACGATATTATAGGCGTGCATTAGCCGGCGCGACGGATATACTTGCACCCCGTCATCATAATCCGATGCACGCGGCGCGCGTAGGCGTTCCATTTTCGTAACTCTGCATATATTGTATATACTCCTCGTGAGCGATCTCGAGTATCGCGAGACGATTTTTGAAACGAGATGCGCGCCGGCGCGAAACTTGCGTCAGAAATTGCGTTGCATACAGAAACGGTAATTTTATGTTGTTGCGGCAATAGTGAAGGATAACAAGCCTATCGGTGACAGACACTTAATTAGAGAACCGTGCACGTGAATAAATTTCGCGAGAAAATACCACGAACCTAATTGGCGACGGATAACATCTCTCGTAACTTCGAATCGATGTCGCTCGCTGTGTTCCCCGCTTCGCAAGAACGAGCCAGGATCACCCGCAATAAATTAAAGGCACGAGGAAGGAGGAGAAAAAGGAAGTACAGTTTCGCGATAATCGAGGGAGATCGAGGGAGGGCTGGAAAGAGACTGCGCTTAAGGCCATATTTTATGACGGAGCAAATGGGCATAACCGTGAGGCAGAGAATACGGTGGAGGTGGGAAAGAGAAGCGAGAAAGAGGTGGACCGGAAGGGCCGAACGTAGACGAGCAAAAAGAGACGGCGACGTAATTATAGGGGTGCGATGATACCGCGGTACGAAGGTCTGCTCGAAAAGCAAAAGTAATCGGTCGAATCGATAAACGAACGTGGAAACTCTTTCCCTCCGCGCGACTGCGTGGCTCTCGACGCTTTTTCCTCGTGCCTTCCCTTTTGTTCACTCTCTTCCCTCTTTTCCTTCCGCCTCTTCCTCGTGCCGCGCGACGCTGTATTCTGAATTCAATCCGGTGCCGCGGTGTACGGACCCAGAAAATTCTGATCATACTCGCTCTGAACGGCTTCATATTTCGTCCTGGAAGCGAAACCCTTTAATACCGCGGAGCAAGAGACCACCGATAATTTTATCTCGGATTTTTTAATTAAACGCGAGTTTATTTGGGCATGATTCGATGATATTATTAATTTCGTTACTGTTAATTAGCGAATGAATAATGTGTGCCAGACTAATGAAAACATCGAAGAACACGCTGTAGCGTCGCATTTTCTTCGAACTTTCTACACAAATAAATAGATAAAATTGACGAATTATTTAAGGCAAAAAGATCAAGTTTTTAATTATAAGATAAGAATCAAGATGTATTATTTACCATCGATTGTGTTTGTGTACGGTTTCGTGTATGAATTGCAGTAATTGATATCATTTTACAATATCATATCATTTTACAATTTTATAATATAAAAGCCCACTTTGTTGTGAAAATATTTCGAGTTGTGAAAAAATTTATTTACAAATAGAAAAAAAATTTTTTTTTTTTTCGATAAAATTACATTCCAACCGTTTCAATGTTATCTATACCGTTAGCACGATATTAATACGTTTACAAAATAACGCTTTTTTTTTAATTTATACATCAATCGTAATATATATAAGATAATTTTGACAACGGAAAATTTGACGATAATTAAACCATCAAATTCGCCGGATTTCGCCGAAGGCAGTTCTCCATTTTCGCATGTCGACATAGTGGCAAACCCCTTCCCTCTCTTACTCCTTCCCCTTCCCCCTTGAATTGTGATTAACGAAATCATGATGCCGTTCATTAGGAAGATCCGGCGAAACTATTTCTCTGAGGTTTCGTGCTGCCCGGTGCCTGCACCGGGGATTTCATCGTGATGCAGTTTCGAGCTCACCCTCCAGGCGACTGCTGCTGCAACGGAGAAACGAGCGGACAATGCACACGTAGTTTCGTGCTCTCCGATTCTGCGACCGCGGTCCCAAAGGGACTGTTTAAGTCCCGTCATTAAGCTCGTAAGCACGGTTCTAATGCCGGGACACAAAGACAGGAAACGTACAACAGAAACCAAAGCGGAGAGAGCAAGCTGACGGTACAGTGGCTCGGGGAAATCAGGAAACTGTATCGCGCACGTGCATAATTGGCTGCATCGTCACTGTAATCTTTTATTACAAAGCCAAAATGGAAGCGGATAGAAATTTGATGATAAAAACTCTCTATCAAGAATAAACTTCAATTCTCTTATCTAAAACGAAAGAATGAAAATTACAATTGAATGGAAAAGAGGCCATCTTCGGTCGGACTGAATCTTGGTAGCCTAATAATAATAATTATGTGTGAATTTCATGTACTTTTTGATAAAAATCACTTTTTTTCTGATATATTAAAGAAGAAATCTTTGTCTGTTCACAGTAATACTTCAAAAGTTTGTATAATAATATACATTTAATTGTACAATAATATACGCGCGTGACATTTAATCTCGACTTCATTTCCGCTATTGTTTTACTGAACTATTATTCAAATTGCATTAGAATTGTGCAGCTTAATTACAGATAAAGTGTCAGTTTCTCTAAAGATTGGAGAAGACGATCGCGCGTTAATGGTAAATCACGGTCGTTAGAGGCGCCAGTTCGAGTCTGTTAACAATGCAACAACAACCGTTAACTCGAAATACGTGTTAGAAAGTAGGTTAACTGTGGTGGATACTGCAGATCGTGTATATATGCGGTCGGCATCCCGGTTGCATTCGCGTTTCCAGATAACCAAAACGATACACAATATCTGAACGTTCCTAATTATAACGGCTATTTCTCCGAGCGCAACGACGACCTTACGATAAGAAAACCGCTTTACGCGCGACTGATAAGACCCATCTCGGCGACGTTTCGTTCCGATAAAAATGGCAAACAGATGCAAGCTCGACAGATTCTGCATTTTTTTTCGTTTAAGCTAATTAATGTCGAGCGTACATATAAAATTTAACGAGAGCTTTATTATTTGTCCGTTTTGGCAACGAACGCTAAATTATCGAACGAGATAACCGCGCGATTGTATTTGCCGCATTAATGGACCCATTAAGGAGATTCAATATTAAAACTATTTCGGGAGGTAAAATTACACGACGGTCAAATGACTCAGAGCCGCCAAATTATCCCGCGGCGCAATTACCACGGGTTGGCTGGCTCTCTCCCCTCTCCCCCCTGTCTCGCTCTTCTCTCGATTAGGTCTCTGTTAGAATTCCGCTAAGTTCGGGCGAGCTAGGGCTCCGTTAGAGAAGTGGGTTACAACAAAGTTACTCTCAATTAAATCTGGCACGATTTTCAGTAGCGCAGGAGAGCCCCGGCTAAATTGAATTCTATGTTTGAACATTAGTCGTCTTATACGTGCTCTTAATTAACGCTTGTAGTCGATGTAACTTCCAGAGCGGGATAAAGAGACGCCCTAATGATGGGGCACGTGCTTAGATCGTGTGTTATTAAATTTAAGCTACTCCAATTATACGAAATCTGATCTAATAAATGCTAAAAGCGGAAATCTTAGACGAAGCACTTTAAAATAATGTTTGTGATATCGTGTATTAAAAATATATATATTATACGGAAAAAATATCGCTTGCAATTTTATGCTTTGTAAATATCTTTGATGCCTACAAATGATACCGCACCTACGATCTTTTATACAGTGCTATACATACGTTGAGCTTTTAATGAAAGTCTTCCCCCGATAAAAATTACTTACGACGTGGCGCATCGTTCTCGAGTCGAAAATCGAAAATGTGTATACATATAGCACTGCATTACCCCGAAAGTCACCTCGTCGACGTTGTTGCGCGACGAGCGCCACACGAACATCCTCGCCGGTAGTGCCGCTCTTCCAACCGCGTTCGCCTCGAAATGGTAGCTTTGTGGCGTGACTCGCGGCTGTAAATCAGTATCCACACTCTCCCCACGGCGTAACCGCCATCGTAATCCCTTCACCCCGGAACGTTATAAATGCCGCCGTACTTCCTATGCACGCCGCGCGCAATAACGTGACGTCGACGGACGGCGTCACGGTGCGCGTTTCGTCGTCAACGTTAGCCTGGCATATTTGATTCCGAATTGAACGATCAGAGAGCGAATTTCTCACTTGAGGGTCAAACGTCATTTCCAACTGCGTTCTTTTAATCGTTCGATTTCGGATAAAATTTTGTCAGAACAATATTTTAATAGTAATGGAAAAATTACACGAAAGCTCGAGAATCTCAAAATGTTACAAGACAAAGAAGCAAAAGAACAGGAGCAAAAGACAAGCATGTATGGCTGCGTTCGGAAACGTCACCCGGGTACACACGGGTATACTCCCTTCTCCTTCTAACTCGCTGAGATAGAAAGAGAAGGGAGTATACTCGTGTGCACTCGGGTGACGTTTCCGAACGCAGCCTATGTATAGTATGCAGATAAAAATCTCTGCATGTCTCTGTATCTTCTCTTTCAGTTGAATTCTTTCTATAGGTTCAATTTTTGAATGTCAAAACGAGATTTAATGGTAATAAAAAAATTACACGAAGACTCGAGAATCTCAAAATGTTATAAGACAAATGAGCAAAAGAGCAAGAGCAAAGGACAAAAGACAAGCATGTATGCATCGTATGCAGATAAAGATCTCTGCATGTCTCTGTATCTTCTCTTTTTAGTTGAATTCTTTCTAATTTCGATTTTTGAAATATGTAAAAAAAAGATCCAAGAAGATTCCAAAGAATTTTACATGATAAATTCTTTCGAGGGATAATCTTTGCGCGAAACGGACTTGTAGATAAATTTATGCAAAATAATCCGCATGTAATATTTCTCCGCACCGATTTTTCTCACGCGTGACAGTTCACGTTGCGCATCGCGAGGCCGTGACTCGCGATAGAATGAAGTTTTGAGCGAGCGGGATTCGCGCGTTCCGGCGCGGCGTCACGTCACGGAAGTTTTCGAGCCGGTAAATGCATTCTTGCAAATATGACGTCTTTCTCGAGCACGAAGCTCTCGCCGCGAAAGCAGATACACACGTTCGTGGCGTGCGCGCGGCTTCATCGTCGATTATATTTTTCTCCATTCTATTCCGCAGCGGTATTACGGGCGTTACGCTCCACTGTAATTTCTGTGTGCACCGCTTTATTTATGACCCGGACCGCGGCCGCCGACTGTACGACCTTAGCGCACGCAGAGGAAGAGGAAGAGGGAGAAAGAGAAAGAAAGAGAGAAACCGTTTCGCTGTCCCTGTTCAACGCCGGCAATAAAGATGTTACTTCCTCCGCCTAACAAATACTTATTTACATCCTGCTACATTTTTCATCCTACCGCCTTCGACTAGCGCGCCTTTTTGCACGTAACGATTTCACCGCCGTCGTGCAGGGAATCAGGAATGAATTCTCCATCTTCCTGCTATATGATCCTGCTGTCTGTCGAGTTGCAAGTATCGAGAAACTACAAGATGTAGGATCGAGAATTATTTATAAAATAATATTGCTAATTATTATACACCAAGTTTTTGTATGCTGTACTTGATTTTGATACTGAATATTGAATAATTAAATAAAAACGTCTCATCTACATATACATAATTAATATCTCCTTTATATAAAAAAAAATCTTATGTAAGAAAGTTATATTCTAAAAATTAGATCTCTATTAAATCGTTAATCTGTTATCTACTATATTTTACGATCTCGAAAATCCTGCCACTTTCCATAAAATTTACTATCCTATTATCATAGCAGATAGTTTAGCATGCGTATAAATTTTACGACAATCAAACGAAGAGATTTAAATCGAGCATTCCGCCAATAATCTAATTTAATAAAATTATTCAAAGGTGACATTTTTTCCGCTAATCTGTAACTCGCAAACTACTTTCGAACGCTCTACGTGCTCGCTTTCAGGTACGTAATCTCATCGTCGACTTTTAGATGCCCACGCTTTCTGCAACGTTTGCAAAGGGAGAAAAAAAAAGGAGACACTCAAACTTTGACCTTAACTAAGGTAACTTCATCCAGCGATTAAACCGTTGTCGGAGGCAGAGAGTAAAGCTCGCGTTAAGTATTAAAGCTCCTTTAAAATTATGATTCCTTCCTGTACCCTCTCTTTGTAAATAGCTCGACGAAACTCTCGTAATATAACCTCGCTTAAATTTCCACCCTCCATAGAAATTTCATTTTGACGAGCGCGAAACAAGGGTAAAGTACGGAAGTGCACGATATTATGCGCGACCACGGGATGCATTTCAATAAGGATTGTATACCTATCCATCTAATCACGATAATCCTCCTTGACATTATTGAAAATTCTTGGCCATCATGTACAGAAATGGCTTATCAACGTGGCTTACCCATTTAATCACGATGAATTAACGTGCTTTTGTTGAAAAGTCTCATGTATCTATGATATACGAAAGCAGCTTAGGCGTTGTACAAAAGATTTAATTATGTTAGAGAGAGAGAGAGAGAGAGAGAGAGAGATTTTTAATTTAATAATCAAAATGTAGGAGAAACGACAAGGGAAGAAATTCCAGTTGTTATAACAATTACAATAAAAATCATATCACCCCGTCTGGAGAATATACATATAACTTATAAAGACATAGCACGACGATGCTAATACAACTTTCAAACGACCCACCTCATCGAGTATCGAATATTGTGCCAATATAACGGCCGATATCTATACATTTCATAACGTGAGGATTGTTCGCCACGCCGCGGCCGCGCCGTCCAAATAACGACAGCGGTTTCGTGTCTCCGTGGTAACGTGGCGAATGAGGTGGACGAGATCGTGATCGACATTGTCGCCGTGCGGGCGAGAGGAGAGAAAAATGGAAAATCGTCGTCACGCAAAGCACACCTTCCGTTTCGACGTTGACAATGGGCAGCCTCCGGACGTTCCTTTTTTCCCTCTACGTCGATACGCGTCGGCTGTGCGCGAAGATAAATCACGTCGATTATTACTGGCGGTGAATTCGAAAAGCTGACGACGTTTTTCGAGCCGCTGGCGCCGCATTGGTCTATACGAACGAACGAGGGTTTTATCTTAAAGTCATCGACAAAGCACGAAAAAATAAATTGATTTAATATCGCACGTAATGAGAAATTTCTGTTATCTGAAATATTTTACAAAACATCACAAATATTATTTGTGCAAATAATGTTTGTCAAAATTTAATATAACACAAATATTACATAAATTTATAATACGATGTAAATATGATATAAATATAATATAATGTAAATTTTAATTATTTACTATTTTAGCTATTTAAATAAAATTCAGACGGACAAATATCCAATATTATGATGAATTTATTATTAATTATAACATAATATGTCCAAGAAGAATTCAATTTAGTATACTTATTTTGTACTACGTGTGTAACACTCGGCGGCTGGTTCAAATGATTTTCGCTAGCTCTCTCTCAAAATATACATACACGCGTAGGGGTAGAATAATCGTTCATCAAACTAACCGTTGCCGTTAATTTTAACTTCATAAAAATTCATACTATTTCGACACAAAGATAAGAGATAAGAGAACGAGAGAGCCTCAAAGAGTTAAATCTACAATCGATATAATCTACTTTAACTTTGTTCTCTATCGCGGGTACAGTGGTCAAAGAAATTTCGTTATATCTGTTTACCGAGACGTAGCTAAAGCGATGAATAAGTAATCTACCGCTCTGAATAGCGGCACGCTATTTCTACGCGGTTGAAACGCATTCCGCGATCTGCGAGCGTGAAATCGCGAAACACAGAGCGATTCCGCGCCGATATCCATTCGCACGGATCGTCAAGGACCGAATTTAATTCTATTTCATTGCGCACTCCACAAATCTACGGACAAGCAGACTTGATTCCTCCCGCCCGGTCGTAACCGCACGCTGACAATCTGACGGATGCATTATCGATGCGCCGATGAAAATGCATCGCACGAATATAAATCGCGGTTGCGACTCGCCACAAAGCCGTCGGGTGCTTCCGTCCCGTCCATTTTTATCCATTTCCAGTTCAGAGCGAAGAAAAATCGCGCGACGCCGTTCGAATACGAAGAATCGTACTTTATGCTCTATTTCCACGGTAAACATACGGTCGCCCACCGCGGCGATAAAATTTGTGCTTTAGATGATATAAAGGATAATATAAAAAGATAATGTGCCACCGCAGAAAATCGGTTCTTTATATGTACAATAATCGTAACACGGGCATTTAATGAATATACGGCGATCTTTCTCGTCGAAAAATAAAAGTCGAAGCTCTAAAATTTAATACTTTGGTAATTCAAAGTTTATTATAATAAAAAATAATAATAAAACTTAGCTCGATGTCGTTGAGTAATAATGTTTCCACATTTATCCAGACGTAAAACAATTATTTAAATTTAAAATATTTTTATCTCAAACAGTTAACAATAATTAAAATTTAATTCCGTGCTTTTTTAAATACTGTACTCATTCACAGATTGATGCGCGCACTGTCCCAATTTTCAATCTTATCTCCAGAACAATTTATTAAAATTTTCATTTTTATATTCCCTCGTCGTGACAAAAATCTTACTTTTTGTTATTAACCACTTCTATCAATTACGGTGCCATATTTAGCTGCAACTCATTTATTTACCAACGTTAACTATGTAGGAAAAAGAAGAAGCGGACTTGATTAATTCCCGCGGGTTTCGGCCCGTGCTAATTACGCTAAGTGAGTAGAACAAGTGGGAAAGAAGAGCTAAAAGTGGCTACGGAGGAAATATGCTTTGCCAGAGCGAAACGGGGACAAGAAACACAAGCTTGTATCTTCCGCAGAAAATAACTATAAAGTCATAATAATAAACCTATTATGTGATAAAATAATAATATCCAATTGCGCTCATAAGATGAAAAAGATATCGACGATTGTAAATGAGATTATTATATCTCTAAATAATATTATATTTATTCGCGATAAATATTTTTACTTGTATAATCACAATTTTAACAGTGCGCAAATTATAATTCAATGCGACGAGAGATAATTCAATATATGCCCAGACAGTTATTTTTTGAAGAAAGGCAAGCTTATATGTACGCTTAAAATATCTCAGCCACTTTTTAATCAATATAATTCGCTCCGATAACAAAATAATAAAAACACATACTCGCGAATATTATACATATATATATATATATATTCCATATTTAATAAATATTTTCTCTATAACATAATCCGCTTAAAAAAGCACAATAAAAACACATATTTGCGTATTATTTCTATACTCAGTCAATAATTATTTTAGCTTTTAACACAATCGCATAGCTTTCTCTCTTTCTCTCTCAGAGGATTGCTCGTAAGTTAACTCCAGCTCCTGCCTTAAACTGTGAATGACAGACTCATGCGAGAATAAATTCAACAATGAGATAGCACAACGATGTATGCGGTCATGAACGAGCGATTATGAGACGTGCGGTTGATGGAGACGCCGAAGCGTGCGTGTAGGATAGATAGCATTGCCGGCGACGTTAGAAATGTACTTAAAACGACCGCGCGCGAATGAATCCTCAGTACGGGCGAGTCGAGACGGCGCGGCGGCCGTGCTTTACGAGCGGAAGAATGTAACTTTTCATTTAGCGTCCATTTCATTTCATAAAGTGTAACGAGTTCCGCTGAGTTACGCGCGCCCGTGCGAGATCCGCTCGTAACTCTTCCTTCTCGAAACTGAAACGAAGTGTGTATATCGCGATATAACGTCGGCTACGTTGCTGTCCGCGAGTCAGGCGAGGCGAACAATTTCTCACGATTCTTTCCGGATGACGAAAATGCACGACTCGTCGACTCGTCGAGATAAATCACCTCCAGATGCGAGTAAATATCACTTAAGTAACTCGGAGATAAATCGGTAGATAAAGTAAATCGGAGAGTTGCCCGGACCACACGCAAGAATGACCTAACCTTTTTCCCTTTTTAAAATAGATTTGTGTGCCATATAACCTTTAAAGGAGCCCTAGTGGTCCAATGGTTGACGGCACGTTAAATATCTCAAAGTTTTTTTTTTAAATAGATTTGTAGGTATTAAGTATTCTTCTCATGATTATTATCTCATGAGTTGCACATTATTTATGTTCATTAATGGCTGTGTCTTCGGATTACACATTGTCTATGCAAATGCATTATATTACCGTGCAAAGTTTGTTCATAATCAACCAAGGCTTTCGAACAAGCAGCGTCCATTATAATTGTTTCTATTCCTGTCAAAGATAATTCGATCGACTGCTACAACAGAACAGAACCGTGCGATGTATGTTATGAATTCACGACTACTGGTAGTACTCGTATGTGTCTCTCCCTGATGTATATCTCTGTATCTCTTTCAAGCACACACGTATACACACGTCAAAACTGCAGATATAAAATATCTTGCACCGTCGATATATTATTACAACACCAAAACATCAATTATTAACAGAATGATAAATTTCTTTTCGCCGGTACATAGAATAACAATTAAAGTAATTTAAATCGACCTGACTGGCAATTTCTAAATTAAATAGTTTAAATTTTTATTGCGAAAAAATTACCCTGGCTGGGGTAATATTTTTTCGCAATAAAAATTTAAACTATTTAATTTAGAAATTACATCAACGGACCAAAACCCATGGTCGAAATTAATAATGTCTCGATGATTGATCCGAAAAAAGTTCTGTGTGAATCCGACAAAGCAAGTTGGCTCACAGTTTTTCAATGTTCATATCGAAAAGACGTTATATATATTGCCAGTCAGGTCGATTTAAATTACTTTAATTGTTATCAATTATTAATCAATAACCGTTTGTTAGCGAATCGAGCAGTAGTCGGATCGATCGAGAATGAAAATTTCATCGGCAATGGCAATCGCGAAAGAAGCAAGTGCAACCAGAAATAACGGAACCGCGCGAACTCCGCGAAATGATCTTCTTTCTTTCGTGTTCGGAACTTTTTTATTAGAGTTAAAACTTTGGAGTAGCATGAAGATCGAGATTAAGGGCTCGCGAAGTTCATTCCGGCCAATGAGCCAATGCAAGAGCGCGCACGAGATCGATTATTTACGGGACGAATGTTATCATACGGATATCGAGTCTCACGCGACCGCACCGTCGCAATATCTGAATTGAAATCGAATTAAGGATTTCGCAGGGAGAGGAAACTGGAAGATTTATCGGGGAGCTTCATCACGCGGAAAGTTCATACACGTTAATTAGCGTAACCCATGCCAAGTTTGTCACCACTGCACTGGAATAATCGATTCTCGTGGCAGCTTCTTCGTCATTTTATTTGTTCTGCCAAATTCAAAAGCACAATCGAAATATATACCAGAATTCTTTTAACAAAAAGATTAACGACTCTAGAAATTTTCGTCAAGAAAAGAAACGGAGTTAACATTTCATCAATTATACTCTTATCTATTTATTTTTTGATATTTTTAAATCAAAATAGGTAGAAAATTTGTAGAAGTTAAAGGCTTTATTATATCTGAAATCTTAAAACATAAATTAATTGATGACTAGAAAGATGATTAAATATTGAAATTTTTTCTCACAATGAGAGATTTTATACATCTAAATGAGATTATAAAAACATTTGCATGCGCAAAATTAAAATATTAATAAAACATCAGCCAAAATTAGCCAGAGATTAACTGATATATCAACCGACGCTTAATAGCATAATAGCTATTCATTTAATAAATGGCTCACTCGTAAAATTTTTATAATAACCTCTATTTAGCAGGGAATTACTTTTCGGCTTACCTCTCAAAAAGTTGTTTCCCCAGCTTGCGATCTGAAAATGTTTCCTTTCGATATGCAGTCGCTAAATTAAAAGGTATGGTTTGGGCCTTATTAAAGCATCAAGCAAGGAGAATGAGGAAAAAGCGTAAAATAAAACGTGAAAGTATATAAGACGTCGAGAACGATAGCGGTCGCGCTAAAAGCTTTTTAATTACAGAGAGTGTAAACCACTGAGAATGATTATGCGATCGACGTCTAAAAGCATATTCTTGCGGTCGTTGACCTGGTAGGATGACCGTATAAAAATCGTAAGAAATATTTACAACGTAATGGGTAAATCAACTGTGCTATGTATTTGCATTGCAACTCGTACTTCTCTCTCTCTCTCTCTCTCTCTCTCTCTCTCTCTCTCTCTCTCTCTCTCTCTCTCTCTCTCTCTCTCTCTCTCTCTCTCTCTCTTTCATTGCACGGGAATTGTAGCTGTTCCATTTCTTAACTTTTTAATCCCTTGCAATGATAATGAGCTGTAAGTACAAAGTAATGGTGCTTAATATCAATATTTTAACAGTATTAATTATAGAATATTATCATTAGTGACTCGACATAATAATTTTAATCGCGCGATTAATTATTACTAATTGAACATTTCACGTTAAACACAGCTTTATGAAGACAAGTTATAAATTTCGAATAAATAAGAAGGGGAATAGCGTAAAAGCTCACGGAACTGAATACATCGTGAGGGCCGTCCATTACGTCGTTCGCGCGCGTAATGTATCAAAAAGTAATCAGCGCGGATCCTGAAATTCTTACGAAGAAACTTCCTCCAGGAACGGGGAAATTGCAGGATGGAAAAATGGACGTGCCTCGGCGCGCATCGCGTGGATTACGGATACGTTATTATTTCGCGTGCCGCCTGTACACGCGCGCGCTAAGTCGGCGAAATCGAAAATCAATCCGGACGCCCTCGGGGACAACAGACGTGGACGTGATTCGAGGGAAAACTGCGCGAAGGCGGGAAACAAACGGACATAACGACAGGACGATCCAATTATTGCGTATACACAGGCGGCACGGCGCTCGCTTGCCCGCCGATAATTTTCATTTGTGCCAAGTGTCCGCGCGGGCAACATTTTCACGCTGTTCAACACCGACAATCCGTAGAATTAACCGCAATTCTCGCAAAGCTCCTCCATCAACGTCCGTCGCACGGCGCGTTCGCGTAAAACGTACCGTTTCATTATGACGTAAGAAGATACAATGAAAAGCGTGCGTCGAAAAATGTAGGTAACTCACTACTAATCCGAACGAGCCAAGTGATTATCCATTAATAGAATACATACTGTTTAAATAAAACAAGGACAGCTATCGAGCGGTAGACACATGTCGATAAATTTATATATAGTTTTCCGGATGACATAATGAAGAATGACATGAAGAAGCCTGCAGCGGGACAAATAAAAAGCAGTTGGCGGCATCTGTTTCTTGTGCATGCGATTATAAAAAATGGATCAACGTCAAGAATCTAAATGAGGCGTTCAGAGTTACGGTCCGTAAATTAACTCCGCAATTTGTAAGCTTCACTTCAAACGTCGTATTTAAAAGCGGATCTTACACGTGGCGGGACCCTCGATCCGCTTAGTCTGGTTCCGAGCATCTCGAGAAGAAACGACAGCGAGACATCCCTCTTGCCCGCGCTCGATCGCCGACGAGCGGCGACAGGATAATGAGAATACGAGTGACAATCGGTCTGGCCGACGCGACGGATGCGGTCGGAAACGAGCAATTGGTCACGGTCGTTAGTAAACCGTTAGGCACGATATGTTCGCGACGATGCATCCGCCCCTTCTCGGCATCGGCACCCTCCGTCGGGATGTGCCCTCGCCTATATCCGGAAGCGGTCGAAACGCATTCTCCATCCTCTCGCTGCCTGTCGCGCGCGCTGCAATTTGTAAATTTTTTTTCCCGTACTTCGCTCATCAGACGCGAATTCTATTTCTGCTGCCGTCGTGGATTATAACCGGTGATCTATAAGACCTAAGACGAAAGAGGAGGCAATCCAAGGCGGACGGAAAATATACACCTTTAATGACCCGCTGCAGCGCCACGTTGCGATTTATTGTCTCTCGCGGCAGGGCGCGCCGCGCGGCTACAAAACGGCCACGAGTATTTAGCCTCCTTGGCCTCGGAAGCGGTCCATATTCCGGCACGCTCTTAACCGTTCGCGGTAATAACGCTCTCGGAGATACTGCAGCCATGGCACGTACTGTTTCAGGTCTGAAGTGGATTCGAGGAGAAATTATTTCGCGCTACCGCAGCGCGGGGACAAGCCGTGAGTCTCGGCCGGGGGTCATCCAACTAGATAACTCGGGGTCGGAGAAACTCGTATAGGGGGATACTCTCGGAGAGGGTAACGCTTGGAAGGTGAAGAGGTGATTAACCCGTAACAAGCCGCTCCCTGGGCAGCGAGCCGAAATAATCGGCGTGAGATGATGCGTTTGCGTTAAGCCTAGATTCATGAACCATTAAGAGGAGCATTATGCATAAAGCATCACCAGAAGATTAAATCTTAGCGATTTTCTTTATTAACTCTCGCGTCCACGATGCGATAAACACGTTTATCGCAAACTTCACCGAGACGTTAACGACTGATTATATAAAGTGTTTTGCTAGAAATTCACGAGTTTTTCTTCAATTAGCGAAATACATAATTAATTCGAGGAAAGAAACGTAAATTTTTTCGTTTAACGCTCCAAAAAAAATGTAGAAAAAAACATTGTCGATATCCATAAACATTGGAATCGTTGAGTAGCCTAAGGTATGTTTATGTGTCCAGGGTTGAGTAACCCGGCGCCACAGCTGAGTTATAGCCGGATATCCAGCTTGTGCGTGATGCTCGACGACCGCGAAAAAAGGTCGCCGCACCGTGCCTTGCGGAAAAATGTGAGCTACTTGGCATGTCGTACGAGTAACGTTACGGTGGTTATCTCTGAGTACGGTTCTTTGTTCACGTAACGCAATGGATTATTTTCTACTACGGTGCGGCGTGGCGCGGTGCACCGGCCGACTGCACTTTTAGGTCGACCGTTTGACGATGATCATCCTAATTGACAATTTTCAAGATTTTAGAGAATAATAGCGCAAGAAGAAAATATTAAATTTGAAGGCACGTAATTATTATACAAAAGTTGACAGAAAGGCTGATTAAAGAAACACCGCAAAGAATAGGTTTTACTTAACGGTTTTACTTAACGGAATAGTATTCTAATTCCTAATAAAACGATATATTTTGTAGTTTATAAATCATACGATTGTAATATAAATTTATTTTATACTTTTGTGCAATATTTTTTTAGAAACATGAAAGTATAGTTACTATAGACGAAATAAGTATGTAAAATTTTTTAAAATTTCAAACAATCGATATAATAAAAGCTAGAAACGTGAAAAAGTAAAATACAAGAAACAAAGTAAAATAGATAAAAAACTTATTATATTTATGATTCATTAAAACAAATGTCACGTTATTTACTCATTACTGAACTATCATTTTCCGTTTAAGAACTCAAAACTGTAAATCAAAATTTAGCACCAAAAGAATTATGCATATATAAATATGCAAGACACAGTATTTAATTATACAGTACATACAGTATTTAATTATAACGCTAGAATTTCTGACTAAAGATCGTAGTAAGGACGGCGCTTGTAGCATCAAGAATGCTCGATATAGCCCGCAGGATCTTAACTCGGTGCATGGCCGGTCTTACGATCTTCCGTAGATATACATATACATGCAGTCGGTAAATACAATTCTGGGCGTTTCCACCTCTTACTCCGGAGAGCGACTCGAGGCCGACACGACCGCAGGCCCTTTTCTCACGATCCCGTCTCGCAAGGCGAAAGCCTTTATGGAAACACGGTTGCGCAAGCGAGAACGAGCGCGCAACAAACGTCGAGTCACAAACGAACCAACCCGCGGCGCTGTACCAAAGCGCGATAGTTACGAAAGGCATCGTAAACTATATTACATCCCCGGAGCATTCAATATGGCATTACAGAAATTACGGGTAAATTGTCTGATATTCGTTTTGGCGCGGCGCCAAGTTCGCCGCGTCGAAACGAAGTCAGAATACGAGTCGAACAAACCGCTTCAAGGTACAATTCGCGCGCGCGAGAGAGAGAGAAAGATACTGCAAACTGTGTTACAACGTTCCGAGGATACTTCGAATTTTGCATCAAGTGGATTATGTCGGTTTTGTGTTTCCATTTCTGGTGAAACAAACAGCGAGATGTATCCTTAGCAACTTACTAACTTACCAACTTATCAATTTACCATTACTAAACTTGTTGATTTAACTTTCTTATGCGGTTTTCTCCATATTATATCTCGAAAATATTTGTAATTGTTGAAGATATTTGTTTGCAATTAAATTAACAAATTATATGTTTTATTAATAATAAAACCAAAATATTTTATTAATGACAATAACAGTAATTGAATAATAAAAAAGTCGATAAAATTCGTTTTTCTTCAAAATATTATTTGGAATTTTCACGTCTCTCTGTCCAAATATATTAAACTTCTTATTCACATTTTTTCAATTCGATATCAAATGCAGTCTATGTATTCTAAATACGGATTTTCTCCTCTTTCTTTTCTTCCTTCCTACTCATGATTGTAAACTTATTTTCATTTATTTATTCGCTCGTATCATCTGAGAATTTTTCTGTGTAATATTCTTCGACAAATATTCGTTATAGCGGTAGTTATATTCCCAACAAACAGAATTATTTTCCTCATTTTTCTCTCATTATCTCATCATTATGTTGGCGAGCGAACATAGTAAATTATATTAAAAGGCGTCACACCCTATCGCAACTTGGGTTCGCAGTCTGATTACGAAAGTTTTCAAGCAAATTAATCGTCCCCGCTCGCGCATACTTTCTCTATCTCTCGTGATCCGGTATCTATATATCGCAGACGCGTACAACAGTGAGGGACGAAACAGATTATAGAACACTGTGTGTGGAAATCACAGCTTTGCTAAATTCAAACTGAGGTAAAATATCCCGAATACCGCGCGATTAATAAATAGAAGTATCGCGCAGGTAATAATCCGATAATATTCAGCGTAGATTACTCTCTCCCGAATTAGTTTCGTTTTAATGAAATACAACGTCCAGAACAACATTCGCGGTTCTCCTAACGGCTATAGCGCTATGCGAGGATGAGAATTATCAGAAATTGCCATCTAAAATAATTTCCTACGCATTGATTTTAGAAGAAAATGCTTGAAGCGGAATGCATTATATAATTATGAATGGAATGTTATATGACTGCATATAATGGCTAATAATAAAAGCCCTACATGCTGCAACGATTGATCACGTCGGCTATATTCGCATGCCTTTATCAGAGAAATTTTTTCATCTTAGTGCACGGGAAAACGATTATATTCGTTTATATGTCTTAAACTATACATTTGAAAATAATTAAAAGTTCACTATCCGAAATAAACACTCTCTCTTGGCCGTACAACATCAAAACAACCGGAAACGAAGTAGCGAACGAGTACAATAACCGCTTTGTTCTACTCCGCTTTGTTCCTTATTGCAATTACTAAGTTACACAGTTACTCTTTCACACCACCGCCGCGTATATAGACAAAAGAAGTTGCTTTTTAATTAATGAGAGACCGAAACAACAGTGGATAACAGCTCGCCGTTCTGGCAGGTGAATCCGGATCGCGAAGACAAAAAGTGATCAAAGGAAGACGCGGACGAAAAGCAGAAGTAATTAGTATGCTAATTAAAGGCTGCATCGTCCTCTCTCAATCGTAACAAAGATCAATTAAGTAAAAGCTAACCTGACGTCCAACATGGACAAATATCTCCGTTCTGTTTTGCCTTTTATTTTCTAGCGTACCTCTTTTAGCCGTACCTTTACCTCTCCGATATTTCCATCGTATCAAACTCTCTTATATTGAATTTTATATAATCTAATCGATATATCGTGTTGCATACCGGCATGTATAATTTCAGTTTTACTAAATTCTATCAAACTATTGCTGATACATTACTGGTTTTGGTATATTGGCCAATTATTTCGCGCATCGATTCTACCGAAACTTGACTCTACTGATAATAAACTATAAATTACATTGTACACAGAATAATGACAGAAAAAATGCTGTGACTAAAACACAGAAATGTAGTATAAGAAGCCTGCGTATAAGAAGAAATATAGGAGATTTTCGCGACACAAGTGTCTTGCAACTCGCGGAGCCCATCTAGTCGTTCTATAAAATGCTAATGCGTTAACGCGGACGCATTCTCTTTCGCTGCAGAGAAATCTCGTTACGGAACGAGCAAAACTAGTGCGAGAGTGAAAAGGAAGGATATAAATAGATGCTGTTAGTCGAAAATAAAGGTGAGAGTATTATAGGAAAAAAGAGAGTGAAGCAACTGGAAAGAAAGGAGGAAATCACTGAATGAAGAAAAAAGGGAGTATATGACACATGAGTTGCAGTTGTCTCGCTACATGGGTCCGATAGTAAAGATCTGTTTAGAAAAATACTTTAATTTCTCTAAAATTAGAAAGCAGAGATATGAGAGGTTTCATTTAGAACTATTACACTAAGCTCTAATACGATGTATTACAATTTTATTATTACTATTATTAGATTATTTATATTAGAAAGTTAAACTGAAAGTTGTTAGAATATGAAGTGATACCGATACCTAAGGAAAAAAGAAAACTCCACGTGATCGCGAATCAATATACATTTTATCGATAAAAATATTTCGTCATAATTTAAATTCAACAAGAATAATAACAACTCTTATATAAAAAGTATCTCTTTTTTTTTTGAAAGTTTGAATATCCCATTTTTACTGTCCAGCCTAATTAACAAAAGTTATTAAGTTTCTTTAAAGTTTCGATTATACCGTCAGAAGTCAGCACCACGCTTCTTTGCCTCCCCCCCCCCCTCTCTCTCTCTCTCTCTTTCTGCTCATTTTTTCTTTTCCATTATATCCTTTGTACGACATATTTACTTCGAAAATAATGAGCGGGTTGTGCAAGTACGTCGGAAGCCGGTGCTCGTTATCTCTTTTTGACATATCTCCTTACAAGTCCAGTGCCTTCCTCTTTCTACTCTTTTCAGATTGATTTACGTAAAAAGACACGTGAATCGCATAAAAATACGTACGTCAGCATGAAAATACACTTACAAATGAAATTGCATAGAACAAAAAAATTGCACGTAGGAAAGAAAGGTAAAGACACGTTTCTCTCGTTCCCTTTTCATCTGTATAATGTAAATCGTTTTTCGCTCGTCTACCTTTGTAAATATATGGTCGTCTAACTTAAAATTCTAGTAAAAAATAAAAAGATCTCTTATGCAAGACTAAGCAAATTGGCTGTTAATACGTAATGTTATTTCTTGTACGAAATGTTCATTTAATTTTAAAGAAAATATTAATTTACATTACATTCTGAATTAGTATAATATACCATTAAAATATGAATTACGGGAACTTGATATAAAAAACGTCAATTGTAATAAAATATTAATTACGTACTTTGTATAATTTATGAAAATAAGTTATAAAAAGCTTATCGCGCGTATAAATTTAAATAACGTTAAAATACCTCGTGGGAGATAATCTACCACGATATATAATTATATCTCCGAGATTTAATTCACGAAGCGCGAATCGGAGAGATGGAGAAAATTTAAATTTTAGCACCGCCGCGAAGTTTACGTCGTTCATTATCACCCCTCATCGACCTGGGAACAATGAAAGTATTAAATTTGATATCGGGCATCGCAACGGCCGGTTAATCGGGAAGAAAATCCCGAGTACGGGATAAGAACTGCGATAATTAAATGCGCGATTCCCGATTCGGTGAACGATCGAGCGACGTCGATAACCGATGGGGGAGCACAATGGCCGCGTTTCCGGTTCCGGAACGCATTAAGCTTGTTATCGCGCTCAGCCAGCTCGATCCGCTTGAATCTACCCGTCATTGTGCATCGATGAGAAACCCCGTACGCATCGTTCACGAGAGTAGACGTCGATTATTTCGACGGAGAAAAGGGAACTCCGCCAGATATTCCAGCGGTGAATAGAGAGATACATCGCTGAACATTGCCTTTCTGAGGGGTAAAATCAAATTTCTTCCCCGTAAAGATAAATGTTGATGGAATATTTGAGACTTGCCAAACGCAAGTTACTGTCCGTTAGTGTCACCAAGTGACAAAGTTAATATATCCACCCCTAAAAGGAAAGTTACGTCCCCTAATCCTCGTGTTTCGATCGCTCTCTTTCGACTTTTCGCGAGGCGTCACCTCAGAAAGAAAGCAGCATCGTCGAGATAATCCAGAAGGATAGAGCAAACGTCGACTTTGTCATCCTCTTTGGAGCTGGGTCAGTCTATAAACGAGCTCGGCATCGTCTTCTTTGGGGGATCGAAGGAGAGCCAACGAGAATGAAGATAACGAGAATTGAGGTTCCTTCGAGGGTGAAAGAGATGCCTGGCGACTCGCTTGACTCCTCCCCGAGGAACCCTTCGAGCAGGAACGATTATTCGGAGGACAGGTATAGGCACCAATCTGAGCGAGAAAATCTCCTTTGGTTTAACCAATGGAGTTCAACAGTGTTCAAAATCACGTCATATCTGGCGTGAAATAATTTAGTCATTTTTACAAGCATTTACGTAAAAAATCCAAGATTATGTTTCTATTAAAGACTAATTTTTATACAATATAAAGAGTAGGGCAAAGAAAGCCGTAACAGGATGTTCGTGTTAAATTATTTTTAATATTTTTAATATTTTGTATAATTTTTTCTAAAATTAATTTAGAGAAAATTTGTATTTATTTTTAATTAGAGTAGAAGGTGATTATAAATGCTTGAGTAAAATTATTTTCATAAAGCGAAAAATCACTTTCTTATTACTAATTTCCTTTATCTTTTTTCTTAAATCTTTACCGAAATATAGAGTTAGATATTCGAAAGACAATTTCAATTATATATTTGATAATATTGTTAATCTAAAATTTCCCTTTTTACGGAGAATTTTGTGAAAGTCTCTTGAATAAAAAGAACAATTTTGCGAGTATCTAAAAATTTTAAATTATCTTACAAGAAACCAGAAATTGGGGCCATTGAAAAGGACTTTCATAGCGGAAGAGCGTCCTACCCAAAAGGTCTCTCACAGAAATATCTTTCGAGCATCTGCCAAGGAAGAGTCCTTTTTAGGAATAGCTACGAGGGTTGTGAAATCCAGCGATTGTTGCCAAGGTGGATACCGACCGAAAAGGGCACGATGGTTTCACGAGTGGCCGACGAGTGGGACGAGAAGGAAGAATCGAGGGAAAAGGGGGAAAGGAGGGACGCGCTGGAAAGAAATGAAAGAAGGCAGGATGGAGAAAGAGATAGAGGGAGGGAAGAGGAAGGGGAAACGATAGTCGGCTGCGGGGTGGAAGGTTCGCATTAAAATTCAAATATCACAGCCGAGGAAGAGCCCTCACTTTGAGGTCCGTAGAGCACAGTGGGCCAATATGAATACATTACAACGTGTTTGCATCCAGCCCCGGACCGGTAATACCTTCTATTAGAATCATGCCGCCGCATTTTAATACGACGGGATAGAAGAAGTACGATGCGAGCAAGTTGTTCGGAAACGAAGATATTCCATTCGTATGTCCAACAACCGACTCGTGTCCAGCACAACCTTAAATAATCCGACAGATAGAGGAAATAATCCAGTAGCGATTAACGACACCTGTGACGTAATCTTGGTTAATAGACGTTATTATAACATAGCGTAGACAAGCTCAGCAAACTTCTCGCGGACAGGTTTCAAGTGAAGTCAATAATAATACTTGTCAAGCCGGATATATCATAAACGCACGTTTCCAAGGCCAATCCGTCTCGGTATATTTTTTATTTAGATAATATTTAAATATTATTGTAATCAATACATGATATGTATATAGATACATATCATGCCTATTTTATAAATGTTATATGTATATTACAAGATGATTGCACGTATAGGTACCTAATATTCTGACGATTATTGCTTGAATTAGAGACAAATTGCCATAATAACTCATGATTTGAGTATTTACCATTCGAAATACAATATCGTGAAAATTTTCTGTTAATATCGCAAGTAATAACAAGATAATTGAGCAAATCCTTGAAAAAGGAAGAAACACCTACTTGATACATCTCATGCGAATAATACGAGCGTAATGCGTGTCATAACTCTGTTTGCAATCTAAATTTAAGATTATTTGTCGATTCGATGACGAGTAATCAGTGACATAACTTCCTCTAGAGAGTGGCAATCAACAATCGCGGCACAAGGACGACGTGAATCTACGTTGTCGTTATATGTATACATATATACATGTATACATATATGTATATGTATAGCTATATACAATAGAACAATGTATTATCTTGCATAATACTCAAAATTTATTTTTTGCTGATAAGAATAATATTGCGCCACAGCTTTATTATATCCATCTAACAGCTCTGTTTATGTTTTTAATTGACTCGCCGAGAATGCAATCAGCCACGTTGCAGCATGACTAACCGATATCGTTCGCCTGTACTGAAATGCAACTGGTCAATGTAACAGAAACACACCGCACGATGCATGTATCAGTGAGAGATACGTGCTTCGGATTTGACCAAATTCGCTGAAAACCGAATTAGTCACCAGCTGAGAATATTTATAGTACTTGTTCAAACGTTGATTAATCACCGTGAAATATCACATGAAATATATTTCCAAACATTTAAATAAACAAATTATATTGTATTAATCTTTTAGAGATCCTATTCTTTACGACATTAAAAATTAATTTTTAATGAATCTCTATTTATATTCCGCTATTCAAATCAGACAGAAGAAAACTTTCTGAATTTGCAAAATTCGATATCAATTACATTGACACTAAACCGTATGACTATAGGCATATTATGGACAACCAGAACCATTTAATAAAATGATAGCATCCGTGTGGCATGTTTGACTTGCATTAATAAATCGATAACCTCTCTTGTTTCTCCAACAAGCTCATTCATTTACGTATTCACATACGTTTATCGATCGACACAATGATAACGACGTTTATAATCTATGAAGAACACAGTGCGCGGCTACTTCGCCGTAAATTAATAATCGCTCTGAGGAGAACTTTAGCGATGTTTACCAGTGTTCAACTTCCGAGAAAGGAAATGCTCCATGGAAACTTCGACATGGTTGTTGAATCATTTATCAGCGCACGCAGCCTTAATTTCCATATTTAATAAAACCTGTAGTAATTTTGTTCTTGATATACGGGTATTAATTTCTTATAAAGTGACGACATTAAAGAGGAAGCTTTGCTTTAAAGTAAAGTAATAAACATATAATTAACATTCGTGTACCACTTGAAATATATCCGAAAAAAGTAATTTTATATTTTGTATAATTATTAATAGGGTAACTGGGGGGAATATGCCAGTGTGGGAAATATGCCACTCGTTATGTTTAACAAAGCTACGGCTAGGAGCGTTGTTGTAAATACTGTGAAATTGTTAAAAATATTATATTTGACGTTTTGCCCAAGTTTTACTTACTTCCTGTCAGTATTATAGTTTTTATAAGGTAAGTACAGTATGACAAGTATGACAACGTGCTTTTTATAATTTTCTTAGTGTTTTATATAAGATATTCTTCAAGCATTACACTATTTTTAAAAACTCGATTAGCTTGTCGTTCTATTAATATTGGTTAGAATGAAAGTATTCAGTACGTCGCCGATTCGTTTTACTGGCAATCGTATAATACAGGCTCATTTTAATATAAAACTGCATCTTGGGGGAATATGCCACTACTTAGATAGGGGTAAAATGCCAGTACTGTTTACAGCTTCCTAACCTACTAGCAGTATCCTGCTAGTAGGGAGCTGTAAACAGTATAAATAAATATTTTGCCGTATAAATATTGAAAAAATGTTGAAAAAATGATGAAAAAATATTGAAAAATATCGAATAAACACGTTTATTTCATGCGCTAAGAATATTATAGGCTACGTACTTAATATTTTGCAAAATTGCATTCCGAATAATTTAGACTACTTATAGCACACAGAGTACTATTGAAATGCAAAGAAAGTAATAAAAATATTCTTTTACATGTTTTTAGACAAGAATGCCCTTCTAAAGTTAAATTACTATACATGTTTGTATATGTGGCATATTACCCACATGGGTGGGTAATATGCCACTTTGCAACACTTTTGTATTGCTTTCTTTTTAATAGTAAACAATCAAAATATTTCATTAAAACCATATATAAATAACAGATAAAAGAAGGAAAAAGAAGACCAGTATGCAAAGATACCTCAAAAAGAAAGAAAAATAGGAAAAAAATCATATTTTTCTTAAGTGTGGCATATTCCCCCGAGTTACCCTATTATATTTTCAAAAATTTTATATCAATTTTCTATCATTAAAAGACACAAAAGATAAAATAATTCTTTGTGTCTTCTACTAGACTAGGAAAAAAATAAAACAAAATAACAATGTATACAAAATTATTTGTGTAATCGCGCTTTGTATAAGAGTAAAACGTTTTTAAACGAAATCGATTTTATTATACTAAAATTGTTTACATTTTATCGAACAAAAGACATTTTCTAATTGTCGGCATGAAAAACAGCATACCTAAAAATAGAGGCGTCTGGAAAATTCCACGTGACAATGCATGCCCCCATTCCCTCGACGGACTCTACCTATTATTCTCCTACTACGTTGTTTTAACGGTAAAACGAGCCGCTCGTCATATTAATTACACTCGAAACGTGCGCCAGCCGAGGTCATTTGTTAACCCTGCAGACTCATCTGATATGAAATCGCGACGCTAGCCGTGAGAAAACGTATGGAGCGGACAGAGAGAGGAAGGAGCGAGAGAACAGAAGCCACGAGAGGCTTATCTGCCTCGCACGTATGTCGTATTATTTTTCCAGGCCGCACAAAATTAGAAGAAAAGTTAATTTCGTCGGGAATAGGGTCGCGAAATTAAAAGATCCACTTGGCCTACGGGCGATCTCGTTTCGGTATCGCGAGGCAACTGGATCGGACAGATCTCATTACCTAACAGAAGTTGCAGATAATCTCAAAAGGTTTACGGAAACTTTAGAAATAATCGTAAAACATTCAAACGTTTCGATCTCGCGCGTTTTTTTCCATACGTGTAATAATATGCGCCGACATTCCTCAAAATTGGAATTACTTTTCGTGTTCCTTAAAAGTATTGAAAGTATTTTGTGGATTGTACATCGTGTGAAACGTGTGTGTTATAGAAATGTAATTAATTTATATATTATACTAAGGTACTAAAAAGAAAACGCAAATTATATAATAGAGAGAAAGTTATAACACAGAATTATATAAATAAACCATATATTAAATGTCCATTATAATGCACTTTTTCTTTTCCGACTTTTATGCAATAAAAACTTCGAAAGACTACCGCGTGTGGTTTCTGTACTTATTCTCCAGTCTTATTTTTCTCGATTTCGGAAAACAGTATCCCTCGCGCGCGAGCTATACAATAAATCAGAAGCCACGAAACAAAAGTGCGAGCCAGCAGCCGTGTACGATTGCCGCAAGCAAGGAGTCATTGCCATCCGCCCGCCCATCGCGGGCTCCTTCTTTCCCAGATTGCCGCCATTCGTCTAGCCACCTAACAGAACTATAAATCCACGACGTAAATGGGGGGTTTCGATAGTACGTTCGAGAGTAAATAGATTCGTCGTGATGAAAATCCGCGCGACGGCGTACTTGGCTGAAGAAGTAAAACGCGCGCACGGATCAAGAGCGAAAATGAAGGGTCGACGAAATAAAATATCCACTCATCCGTTGCCTTCGCGCGCGTTACGACAGTTTACCGTCTTAGTACATGATTCGCTGACTACAGGAAAAGCCGAGTGACAAATGAAAGAGTCGATAAGTATAAAGGACTTCTTATACCGTACGTTCAATTTTCTATCGTAAAAGGATAAGATATAATAAAGACTGCGAAGAGTAATAAAGGTATAACGATAATTCTCTTTGATAAATAACGCGGAATAATGCAACATATTTATAGTGATGTGGAATACTATGTTCAGTATGTTCGCTATTCGTATAAGAGATATAATACCGCAAAAATTTCAAGAATCTGGGCCAAACCGCATATTATCGTTATAATGCATCATATTATGAGAAGTAGATAATAATAATAATATGCGGGGAACGTATAGAGATCTCTCTTATTCAATATATTTACCTTGCGATGCAAATTGCGTATTAAACGTCCGACAGTAACTATATATCGCCGGAAGATATAGCCGATGTAAAACACGAGTACGCGGAAGCTTTTCGCGGCGTTTTCCATATTTTTGACAGTTTCCCTGCGCCCTTTATTTCGTTTTTCCATCCGCCACTTCCTCTTCCACCATATACGTCCACCGTAATTACGAGCAAACGCGAGAAAGATTGCAGCGTCATCGCGATTAAATCTCGCTTCTTTACTGATTCTTTTCTCTCCCTCGTAGCGTCAATATACATATACAGCGGTACGAGCCGCACGGCGAGTCTACAAAACGTAAAAATACCTCAGCGAAAACGTTTTTGCGAAATTATTGCGGAACAAAATTGGACCGCGGTTTAATCCATATTAGTTCGCCGTCGCAAATTCCAGCTATATTCTGAATTTAAATCTACGAACGGGTTTTTTACATGGATATTCAAAGGAATAATTTTAGCCTACCCCGAGATATCATGATAACGAGCGCAATTGTGATAGCGATACCGGCGAATAAAATTACTTTGCTCTCGCAAGGGTAATCTTGCATCACAGGGAAAAGACTTTATATCTAGTTGAAATCTAAAAAAGGAATAATGCATATACAATTTCATTTCAGTCGTGAAAGGCTCGTTGCCTACATATCGATTATGTTCTTAGACGTTGAAGTATAATGCACCGTAGATCAAGATCGTCCAAAACAAAAGGGACAAAAGTAAGAGATCGTTCCCTTTCTTTATAATCATGATAATTAAGCATTATAAAACGATATCGCGCGTATATATCGTACTCGCGCTCTATCGAATTTCTCCCTTGATGAAATAAGTCGTTACCAAGGAGGCGCGGCTGGTAAACTGATTTTCTCGCCTTTTTCAGCAGCGATGTATCGTGAGAAGTTTCCCCTTCCGTCACGAAGCGAGATTTCTCGCTGAAAGTTCCGCGCCGTGTGCGTTTTTCCCTCCCCTTCTTTTTATTCCGCTGCTGCGAGGGAAAGGTATGTCCTAATAAGTCGTACGCGACTCTGTAGAAAACGCTCGGATCGCGCCCCGCGTTGAAGAAACGCGCCCGACACGGACGAGCTCCATCGAAAGAGAAAGAGAGAGAGAAAGAGAGAGTGCCGGTCAAATCCATAAACGGCGTCTAAAGTCAGGTCATTGTCTCCATTAGACCATCTAGAGCAGAGGTACTACGCGTTGTTACGCCGCGCAGGTACATGCAAGCGTTGTGCAGAATCGTTAATGCGTATTTAGCGAGAAGCAGAGCACCGAAAAATAAACTGCCTATAGGGATTCAAACATTTATCTACTAAATTCATAATTATACGCAGTAAATATGACAGCAGTTGTTACAAATATGCTATATAACCATGACATATTCCATCCTGTAGTCACATATTATTAAATCAACGATTTATATAATTTTGATATATTCACTCATATTGTTCTCTTCTTCCAAAATTATTGACTTTAAAAAAAGATTTTTTTTAAATTTATTTTTTCATCAAGATACGTTCGCGGTTTCGTGAAAAATTATAATCAATTTAAATCATCGACGAAAGAATTATAATTCATATTATTTATATAGGAATTAAATTCCGCCCGCTAATTGCAACTGATATCTCCAACTCTGCAGAAAAATTCTCAATTATTCACGTATTCTCTAATACTCTCACCTGCCGTTAATCCTGCTACTTTGTAGATCACATTACGCTTTTGTAATCGAGACACGGTAGATCAGAAAAAATGGAATGGAATGGTTCTATCTAACGGGAAAAAATGAACATCCGAGATTCAACTGTACTTTCGGCAAGCCCCATCGCGGCTTAAGATACTACTTTCGAAGTTCAAATCACCGTGTGGTTCGGTAAGCTCGGAGCACGAACAAATACAAGTTTCTGGATCCCTTATAAAACTTGCTACCCGTTACGTTACGAGGATTCACGGCTAAACAAAGCCGCTTTTGCAGTATGCCTCGTCCGATATACGACGGACCATGTCACAGCCATGCATAAAATCATGGGATACGCGAACGTGACGTAGAATAAATCCATGGTGTTATATTACGCTTCTCGTAACTACGATGTGTGTACAGATCATATATAAAACGTCGAGAAAAACAAGGCGTACAATACGCGCCTGCTAAGCATGGTACTTTGTGAGATTGCAAAATTTTGTAATAATAATTTTAAAACAAAAATAATTTCATAATATATAATATATAATTTTATAGCTTTATAATTTGTTAATGATGCCGTCCCCTTTACCTCTTTTTCGAGAAACCGTCGAGAGAGCCACTAATCGAAAATAATGATTATAAAGACATGTATCGTGCGCCGTCTCTCGAGTATTTCTCTCGTTAATGAAATTTCTTTGACGAACGATGAATATTCAAGCCTGAGAAATTCCAATCGCTCCTTAAACGTACGCAGAAACAGCTCAATAAAAAGTAATTTCCCACGCCAACGCGGAAACGTGCATCGGCGTACGTCACATCGGCCAGTTCGAACGCCGGAAAATCGATCAAAGTTTTTTTTTAATCAAAATAAACGCATATATCTACATACGCGTATTAAAATAGCCACTGGTGCGATTCTTGCTGATGGCGTAGCAAGCCGTTATTTTAGAAATTCCTTTGTGAAAAAAAAAATACAATATCTATCTTCGATTGCCACATTACAATGAGAAAAGCTGAAATTAAGTTTCGCGAATCCAATTAATATATCGAAACCTGGTTTCATATCTATTTAACCGAATACATACATGTAGCACACATATGCAGGTATTCAACAAGCGTGTAGCTTTGAACGTTATTGAAGATTCAAATATATTTGTTTTAAAAAACGAGACTTTTAAAAAACAGGCCTTGTAAAATTAATCGCAATTACGATTCAAATCAAACGTCGCGAATATATTTCCATCGCGCGTAGACTGCAAATAAAAAAATGGAACTAAATGTCGCATCAATAATTTTCAAATAAAACATTTTCTCGCGCTTGAATTTTTTTCTGCAATTAACCTCCTTTTGCACTTTTTGCACTTAGCCATTTCCCTTTCGTATATCGTCGTGTAATTTATCTTTATCTGAAATAAATGATAATTCTCCCTATTTCTCTCTCGCTCTCGATTCGTGACGAAAAATTCCCCGTGGCCGCGGTCAAAGCGAAGCGCAGCCTCACTGCGAGCTGCAACGGTTGACTTCCTGCGTTCGATTCACGCCTCACGGGCAAACGCATGTCGCGTACGAATTTGCATGCGTACACACACGTACGCGACGGCGGGCGGTGCACGGGACGAGGTACGCGAGGGAGAATAAATGTATTTACTCAAGGGCACGGGTACATGGACTCTCGCGAGTACATAGAGCACGATAGAGGGAAACGAGACAGAAACGCGGGTGGCGAGGGGGACGAGGGGGAGCGAGAGACAGGGCGAACGAGCATAGGCCGAAGGCCGAGGAGTGCCATCCGATATATTGCATTACAGGGCGTCTATCGATTCACTGGAAGCTATCAGCTTTCGTTGCTAGGCGATATCTCGATGATATCTGCGCGAAAGCGAGACAGGGAGGAAAAGAGGGTGAGAGAGAGGATCTTTCTGCACAGTCTCCGGGTACATCTTTCTTTCTCTCCGTCTTTCAAAGGCAGCGCGAAATGCAGTACTGTATCTAGGGATTTCGAGTGATTATTATCTCTCGCGAGAGTTGGCTAATCCACGGTAAAAAAAAGAATGTAGATCACGATTACAAAATAGTAGTAGTATTAAAACTAGCTTTTTTTTTTTAAATTGCAGATAACATTTAAATAGAAATGTTTTATTTAAACAAAAACTAGAATTATTCTAATAATTTCGTTTTATTAGCATTAAAAATTTCGCAAATGTTTGACGAAACATCGAAAAGTCGAAAATTAATGAGACGTTAAATTTAGTAAGTCTATATTTTTTGTTTCTACCGTTTTGCGCAATTATAAATCAATATATTTTATTCTATTTCTATATTAAGAAATTAAATATCGAGCGAACTTGGTCTAAAAAAAATTTGTTGAAAATCAGAAATAATGCATTCGTGCATTTTAATCACGTCTGAGTCCTTATCGTTTTCCGATGTAACACGAATGCATAGAAATTTCAGTATCGGAATCGCATCGTAAGTCGATTTAATGCCGCGTCTAACGTATGCCATGAATCATATGCAAAGATATAAACGTTTGCTGTAACGAGCGTAGAAACATTAATCTGCCAGGTTCCTAGTGATATACGCGTTGGTCAGGTATTTTCAAACAAAATCGATAGTTGCACGAACGGCGCGATTCGTGTCACGCTTCGAAAACAGAAAATCTTGTCTGTTTGCGATTAGAAGGCTTGTTACGAACATTATAACAGACATAATAAAATCTTATTGTGTGTATTATATAATTAATTTCCTCAACGTATAAAATTTGTACTTTACTTAAGAGTTATTATATCACATTGTACAATAGCAAACGTATAATGTAAATTTTAATTCCCAAATAAAATTCTTTATAAAACAATATCTCTAAAATTAATTAAAAAACAATACGAGATATATATACAATTATTTCAACTCTGTAATTTATCGCATATTAAATCACTCGGCTATATGTCCAAATAACTGTGTCGGTGAATGTTACTTCGACACGCGGTGCATGGGAAGGATCATAGTGTTTTAACAACCAGATTTGGATCACGAACCGGATTATCATATTTCCGTAAAAAGAATTGCGCCGCAATAGCAGGATACCCGCAACTGTATTTGCAATATGCGTTATCGCGCGTAAAAACTTCAATAAACATTCGTAAAATGTTCGATTCTATGTGTTTCCACACGCTCGGCATTCACAAATAAATCAACACGAACGCCGCCGTATGCAGAGACATGTAAATATGCATGTAATCGTCAGTTCAAATCCTTTTTAACCACCCACATCATCGTGTAATGCGCTTACGAAACGGCCAATTTAAGCGTACCGATTGTCAATTGTAAAAAATTCTTTGATAAAAAAGCGACAAAGAATTGGAAAACAACGATATTTTGCAGTAAAATTTTATTCCATGTTAAAAAGAGAATTCTAAAGCAGATTTAGTCTTGAATCTGATTGGAGATTATCCTTTTCTCAAAATAAAATAATATTTTAAAATATTTGCAATATTCAATACATATAGCAATTGCAGCTTGTATTAAAATTATAAAGCAAAATTTATTCAAAGTTAAACGAAGATTAATGTTTTGTTACTCTTTTGCATTCCTATAACTTGATCTCGAAATCCATAACTTTTTACAATGCGCTGTTGATGTATTAATATTAAAATACAATTGTCATGTCTCTCTCAGGCTCTTAACGTTCGGAACAGCGCGAAAAAACTCTTTGCACTGCACCGTTTCTAAACTCTCTGTATAAAAACAGTCACGATATGTGACTTGGCAACTGCAAACGCGACTTGTTCGTTAAACGCACTCTTATTCGCGTTCTTCCTCCGGCACTCTCGCTTCCTTTTTGCTCGTATAGGCAGAAAAGAAACAAAGGAAATAAAGCGAATTAGTATTAGGCGGTACGTGGTCGCGGCCATGCGAAAGTCGAGGTCGCGAGGTCGCGAAGCCGTGTATGAAATTAATTCGACGCACGTGTATGATGCCCGTAATTATCTATTCCTGAATGCACTGACGTGGTCTCTCAAGAGAAGAATGAGTCTGCTATTTGGATAAAGAAAATTATGCAATCCTCGCTACGTCATCAATTTCAGCGTATTAGAATTGTAAATTCTACTGTTATCTTTAAGAAAAAAAAGCACATATACTTAGTTTTGCTATTTCGCGATAAAGTTGAAACTTGTTTCGCATCAACAACATGTTTTGCGTCCGCTAAATGCTAATGCTATCGCACGTCTACAATGAATAATAACGTGTGATAAGTCATAACTTACTGCCGGATATACCGACAGGTGACTTTGGTGTTCAAGATTCGCGATACCGTAAAAAATTAATATTACGGAATATCACGGAAATGCTGCACCATGCAAACGATGTGAAACGAACTTCTGATTCGGAGAACAGGATCGCGGAACGTGTGTGTGTGTGTGTGTGTGTGTGTGTGTGTGTGTGTGTGTGTGTGTGTGTGTGTGTGTGTGTGTGTGTGTGTGTGTGAGCACAATCATAAAATTATCAATTCGCCTCGTCACTTTCGAATGAGAGTCTCGAAGTTTCAAACACACGCGTGTAATTTAGCGGCAAAACGTGAAGCCTTTCTCCCTCCATCTCTCTCTCCGTCTCTGTCTCCGTCTCTCTGTCTCTTCCAAACTCGGCCTACATATGTCACGCCAGTTTTAGTTTCCATCGGCGCATAACCGCGTGTGATCCTCGCTAATTGGATGAATGGTTAATACACCGTAAACTTTTGCCACGCTTCGTTCCTCGTCGTCCTATTATACTCCCCGGTCCTCTTTCTTGCCTCCCTTATTCGCTCTCATCCTACTTTTTCGATTTCTACATCCGTCAATGGCTTCCTTTTCATCCTGTTCATGTCTTTTCCGCCCACCAATTTCCGAAACCAGTTTTTAAACGCATGTATGTGTACATTCATGTATATGTATAATATTTCAGAAACCGAGAAACCACGTGTAACGGATTCAAAACAAACGTTGCGGTATGTACTGAAGAGACCTCGTTTTCTCGAGACCTCCTTTTGAAAGAGTTGAAACGGTTCTACAGAAAGGTAACACTTAAATAAAAACCGATGTTTACGGGAACAAAAGGTAACATGCTTGTTTTTAAAAATTTCGAATCTTGTAAATCTAAACTTGTGTAATTTTTATTCAATATTTATTATTTTATTAATCTTATTATTATAAATCACTAATAAATAATAACAAATTATATTATATTTTGTAATACTGGGACTTTTAAGGCCCAAAGGGTTTTTGAAAGTGTTTCTGTGTTACAAAAAATCCATAAAAATTCATGTATCATCTTTAAGGTTTCAAAAAGTGATTTCTATACTTACATAAGCCGGAACTGTTGCAATTTTTCTTTTATTAAGTGTTGAAACGTCAGGAGAAAACTGTAAAATACGACTGTGCGAAAAATCGACTGTGCCTTAAAAGGTCCACGGTGTCCGCGCAGTGTTAATGAATAATCACAAATAAACAATCACATAAATCAATGATAATAATTATCGTTAATGTGTTACCGTTTCGTGATAATCGAATTAAAATTTATGACCTGGCTTGCGCGGGTCATAAATCTTTTATTGCTAATTAAGCAGAGCTGTCGACAGACACGTGACAGAAGTTATCGGAAATTCAGTTTAAAAATGTGCTGTTGTGCGAGTATATGATGCAAGCATTTTTAGAGGATCTCACCTGTCGAGATGAGATAACTCAGCCGCGAAGAAACAGATAGTACTCGAATGTCACACCGGATTCCGACATGTCTATGCAACAACGTGCGAGATATGTGCCGGAAACAGGTATCGACAGAATGTGTAGGTGCATCGTCCGAATATGTAGCGAAATATGCGACAGCGTGGAAACTTTCATAAGGAGAATGGAGATACTCGAGGAATTCATCGAATAAGTATAGGAGAGACATATCGGAAATCGCGCGCGCGCGCGCGCTTGTTGAACATTGAACGAGAAACTGAAGTGTGCTTTCAATTCGCTCACAGAGCCCGCCCTCTTTCATAATTAAACATTTTCACCATTAAGTACTTTTGCAATTAATTCTTAAATTAAGATCTGATTAAACTCGAATCAACTTGAAATTAAATGAAGATGTCGCCCCGTGCACGCGACTCGGAAACCCTTTAACTTCTCGAAATCCCTTAAATTTTTAATCATCAGAGGAAGTTCACCGCTTCCACGACGCTCTGCATAAAACAAAGATAGAAAGTGCTATTGGATGAACGCGACTATTTTCTTATTTTCCCCGACAACGCCTTAAAGCAACTAGCATTCATGGCGATGTGCAAGCAGTGCAAGTCGTTACGAATAAAATTCTTCGCGCTTCCAATAAAATGGAAGTATTCATGACGAGATATTTCGCGACGCGATCTTTTCGCACGCGTCGCGAAAGTAAAACCGCTGAGTCGGACGCGCGAAAGAATCAGATGAATCCGGCAGCTGTATAAAGGAACAAGAAACTTGTCCCTGCTATTTCACTGGTCGGACGGGTAAAATTCCACTGGCTGCTACTAATCCTCGGCGATACCGAAACGGGACTCGCGGACTTTGTCTAGAAGAACCAGGCTCCGTTCGTCAGAAACGGATACGCGACGCCGAGCGGATTTCAGTTATGTCATGATCGAGCAGAAAAAAATCGGTCACTAATTTTTATACTTTCCCTCCGATTTTCCGCATAAAGTGTCTCATTTATCGCATGCTGAGGAGAAGAGTGTCACTTAAAAAGATCAATATTTAGAAAATAAGATTGCAAAGCTTATGTAAATATATCGCAATTAAAACAAAGCTTCATTCTAGAATAACAATTTTACAAAAATAATAAATGCAAGAGTATACTGTTCATGAATTCTGCTCGAACTTATACGAATCTTTTCTGAAATTATAAATAACATTTTTTTTCCCCAAGATTTGAAAGAAATAATCGGAGATTTGATTATTTAGAAGGCACGTGATAGTATCTACGAATAATGTAATTAATAAAATAGTCGTAAAGCTGTCTTTTTTAAATTATTATCTATTTATGAAGAGTTATCAATTTTATTAATTTTATCAAATTCGTCGGTGAAAAATATTCGAGTGTCGCGCCTATTACACGGGATGTAATTTTATCTCGATCGACTCCGCAAAATGAAGAATAATATCTCGTGCAATGAATTATTTGGATTATCCCGCAGATTTACCTCGTAAAACGTTGCATCATAGACTCCGATATGAAAACAGAGATAAATTCGCGGCGATCGCGCGTAATAATTCTTCCCGGGAAACGATTTTCCACGAAAGAGATAATCTATGAAGATCTCGCCACACACACCAGTTAAACCGCGACTTTCCTGCTGGATGCATGAATCGGTTGAGATATATAAAACCGCAAGGCGCTAACAAAGCGAGCCGTGCCGAGGGAAAGAGAGCAAAAACTACAACGAGATCGGAGTCTTTTAAAACCGTTCCCCTGTTTTAGCCGCCCGATATTACATTCGCTTTCGTGTGAGAGGATACGTCCGTTGGAGCCGGCACGTTTTTCCAAATGCGCATATTTTTGCATGTATTTCTACGCCTAATAATGCTTACGCGGAGGTACAGAGAAATGAGAGAACGTCAAAAAATGTCGGAAAATATGAGTTATGAAACATTAAGCTGAAATTGTGAATTGTGTAGGATTAAAACGTTATCGCTGCCATTCGCAAAAAAAAAACATCCTTTGACGGAACAACGGCTTAAATTTCGTATCTTTCGCGTTCTTCGGGATTTTTCCATCGCTCGCGCTTTAAAATTACGGCTAATAATATCTCACGCAAAAATACTTACTTTCTCTAAAAATAAAATTGATAAAATTAATATAAATACGGTTGATAATATAGTCATCATCGAACGAACGAATTCTACGTTTCTTTCCTCGCGTCGAGTATCACGGCGCTTTTTAACCGAATCGATTCGACGACCAGCATCTCACCGTCCACGAACAAAATCGGAGAAGAAACGTTTAGGACCTTGAAACGGGACAGGTGATAAAACGCTAGTTCGCTCCACTTTTCGCCCAAGACACGCGACCATTAACCGAAACGAGAAAGGCTCGGCCTATAACGGCGAAACTTTCTAGCTGCAGCATGAAACGGTAAAAAGGATCTATCGAATAAATCGATAAACTCTCGTAACGTAACTCCTCACGTAAACATTAAGCGAGAACAAGCGAGAAAGCAGAGAAAGCCGAACCGGATCAGAATAATAACACAGAAAATGCGAGCGATATTAAAATCTTTTTTTTTTTTTTTAATTTCAAGCAAGAGAGCCTAAAGTTTTCTTAAATGTCACGATCGAATTTAACTAACGACGTGTCTTTTTAAAATTAATCGAACTGTAACGACTATCTGTTAGAGTAATTAGCGAAAATTTACTCGGACAAATCTCTTGGCGATTTCCGCGCTCGGCACCGCACAACTGCTATTATTAATTTAATAACGTTACGTCGGTCTAAATTGTTATTTAATGCAACGTCATGGAATTAGCGCGCAAAATTTGGCCATTGGGTTTTGCCGCTCGTAACTCTCGCGGGCTCTGCTGGGTGTTCCTAGAATTTCGTCCGCACAAAACTGGCGACTCTGCGACTCGGCTTAACGAGTTTGTCGGTGCGGTTTATAATACATTTTTTATGAGACGGAGAAATAATGTTCGCGGGATGCAGCATTCGGTAACCGGCGACCGGGGGAGGCGCGTCAAGGAAAGTGAGATTCTCACGTCGATTCCGAGACAAACCGATTCCATGCGTGAACCGCGTGTGTATGCCACGCATTGTCCTCCTCGTTGCGACACTCGTTTCGCACGACGCCCGACTTTTTGTCGCAAGTCAGATGATATCATCGAAGAGTCACGACACACAATGTAACGAATAGTGACTTTACTCGACGTTCTGTCGTCTCGCAAAACAGGATGAAAAGTGAACGCGAGTGTCTGCACGCGCCGAAAAGTTCTCGATTCTTTACCGAAGGCCGTTCGAAGCGACGCGCAGTATTTATGGAAATATGTAACATGTGAAACATATGTATGCAAAACGATTGTCGCAAACGCGTGTCACAGACTTTGACGTAAAAAAGGCTGTAATTGCGGTAATTTCATATTCCGTGGAAATTGTTTTGTTTGCCTTATTCGGGGAAGAATGTACGTATCACAAGATAGATAGAGAGAGAAAGACAATTAAATGTAATTGTTCATGACGCACGGGGTAAACGTAGATAATTCTCTGCGCATTTTCTCAAATAAATCAACGTTATTCAGCGAGGTAATTGCTCGCGCGTTATTTAATTAATGCATTTATAATTTGCATTGAAATAATAACTCGCTGATACACACACCTTGGGGGGTTTATTCATTAAACTTCTTTAAATCCGCGATTTTAGGAATAAATTAACCGATTGAATTTGCGCACGTCCGGGGGAATACATTACGCAAATTACTTAAAATTACCGCGAATATTACTAAATATTAATATTTAATGTGCCAATTAACCGCGTATTACTATTAGAAATGACTATCTAATAGCCGGATATAATTACGAAATTAATACGCAATTGAATTCGGTCGATGCGCATTAACATATACCGTCATTTCGCATTTGCAACTAACTTCAACCGAAACGCCATGATTGTCTTTTTGTATCGCGAAATTATGGTATACCAGAAATTACGTGAAAATGCGCGACGCGCGCATACACACAACGGTAACGTACATACCTACAACACTCCCGATATACATTTCGGGAGGATCGCTCCCGAATTCGTTAGCGAAATTGGCTCTCTTGTTTCGCGATGCACAGCACTTACAGCTCTTTTCACGTCAGGACTCGCGAGAGATTATCCCAGACAGTACAATGTCCAAAATCGGGACGTAAGACGTCTCACGGCGTTGTACTCACCCGTCGTCATCGCGGCGCCGCAGGATTCGCCCCAGGATGCGCTTCCCCCGACGATCGGGCAGGATTCCGGTCCTCGCGCGGTCCAGTCTCTGGCGCGAGATGCAACACACTGCCACTTTCGCGTAATCGAGAGATTCACGACGGCTCTCGGGACACGGCGCGGCACGGCGGCGTCTGCCGCTGGGATTCACTTTCGTCGGCGCGCCCGCGATCGCGACCGGAGCGGAGTTCCTCGCGGAATGGCCGACGGCCGTGTGTCGTTCAAAGTCAAGGGAGAACGGCGTCGAAATTCAAGCGCGTCACGTGACGGCGCGGCGTCCCTCCCGCGCCGCGATTGGCCGTCGCGCCTCGCGCCTCGCCGCGGACCAGATGAATCGCGAGGATCTCTCCGGAATCGCGCGTGGGCGTTCGCAGATCTCCCGAGATCTTCACGAGAACACGATTGCGCGGAAACCTCTTTCGAACCACTCTCGAAATCACGCAGGTATGGGCACACGGTCGTCGCTCGAGCGTATTCGCGCGCGCACCTTCGCTCTCAGCACCTGCTCTCACAGATCCGAAGGAAACTTCATCGCCAGCCGAAAACTTGCACCAAGATCCTCGCGGGAATGTCTTTCAGGATTCACCGAACGTGACGCCGAGCGCACATACACATTGCACACTCGCGGAAATCTCGCGGGGGCGAGATTCGGGAGCGGCGCGAGTCAGTCCCGACTGAAGTCGCAGTCGAATTCGAGTTTCGTCACGTGACGTCGGCGTCGCGCTCGTCCAATCGGGATCGCCGTAGATTCGGTCGTTCGTGGTCGCCTCGATGAAAATTCGAAAGCGCCGAAAATGTCGCGCGGGTCGAACTCGCGCGGAATCGCGGCACGGGCGTCGCGCTTGTTTATCCCTCGCGGCTCGTGTCGACGTGTTTACGTCTGGCCCTCGCGTAGACACAACGGCCACAAGGCACCCGCGAGAGAGAAGGAACAACGATTACCGGTATATTCCTCCGCCGAGGGCGCCGACGGACACGATGCGTGTCGCGCGCTGTGGTACACCCGCGAAGGGAGAGAACGGGAGATACTCCAGACTCCAGACGGGTCCTCCCGTCGCGCGAGAAAACAACACGCTGGTATAACGTCGTGGAAGGAAGGAAGGACGGGAGGCGACGAGCGAGCGCGGCCAGTTCCTGCGCCGCTCCGTTTTACTTCTCCCTCCGTCCCTCTCTCTCTCTCTATCTCTCTCTCTCCTTTTCCTTCTCCCTCCCAACCCCCCGGGCGGCGTACGTACACGCGCTACGGTATGCGAGCCACGCGGGGCTCACGTCGACCGCGTCTCGCGACAATTATACGCCGTGGACTCGTCATCGAGAGGAAAGAACGAGAGACATTGGGCGCACACGGGACGACGGGACATTGTACGACGCGACCTCCGCAATCCGCGGAAGGACTGTCGTCCGACTAGTTCACCCGCGCCCCGCCGTTGGCGTCACGGCCGGCGCGGCGCGGCGCGGCGCGGCGGCGGGAGCGAGAGCGAGGCTGCGCGCGAGCGCGACGGAGAGGGAGTGGGGCGTAGGAGTGGGGGGGCGCGAACGGCGAAGCGGGCGAAGGCGCGCGGGAGCGCGCGAGAGAGTAGGATCGAAGACCTTGCGACGGTGGTGTTGGTGTGCGCGCGAGGACTCGTGCGCGCGACGGAGACGGAGAACGGAGCACGGGTAACGGCGGCCGGAGAGGAGGGTGGACGAGAGCGAGAGGGATGCTTCGCAGGATCGTAGACAGCCACCGCGAACGCCACGGCGACGTCGCCACCGCCGCGCCGCCGCGCCGCCACTGCCGCCTTGTCGGTAAGTACGTTTCTCCCTCATTATTGACTCGCATGCCGCGGATGCTTCGCCCTCGGCGCGCATCGATCCGCTCTTCGCCGAGATATTTGAATTCCAAAATGATGATCCGTATACCGAGATGCGTGTGTGCGGGTGCGCGCTCCGCGCGTTACACGTCGACGATGGCTTTTCTATTCCCTTCGCAAAGTGTCAGAATTTCGAAGAAATTGCGCGCCAAGTTTGACTTTTGATACTTATTTTCTACGCGAATATATTATCCGGAGGAATTAAGTGTGTCGTCTACTCCGGAATGTAAATCTCAAATCACATGTGCTCGACGTACATTTATTTCGCAGATTTTTTGTAATTCTTTATTTCTTTCTCGATCGGCGACCGCGAGTTGAAACCTTGTGTCATAATTTATAACGCGATCGTTCAGCTTTTTCGAAAAAGCCACCCGCCGTTAAGTCGGCCCTGTTCTCGGTCAGGTTAGCTCGTGTCAGTCGTGAAAAGAGGGGGGGGGGGACTGGCATCGAGAGGCAAGGGGGGAGACCGACCACCGAGTCGAACGACCGGTCGAGTTTGCGCACTGGACAAGCGGAGTACAAACTTTTTCCGTGTTGCACGGGGCCAACTTGTATGCACCCGCAGCCTGCGGTAGGTCGGCCTTTAAAATCCGCCGCGAATTTGTCCTTGAGACGAGAGCCGAATCGCGCCGATCGCGCGCGGTACATACAAGCGGTGCTTCCTTTAGCGGCGAGCCGCTCCGCGTGCGATCGTTTCGCGACGTTTGACCCTCGTGATCTCCGTCCGTATCGATCCCGAACGCCAGATTTCGTTTCTAATAGCGGGCTTTGAGAAACGAGATCGTGCGACGTAAATCTCGCTCGAGAAACGTTTCGATTTTCTCGATTAATCGTTGACTAATTTTTAAAGAATCGGGTCTGGCGAAAACGAAACCCCTCGGACCTCGACAGTATGTTTTACGAAGAACTTTCCTAATTTAACGCTTTTCTGTCTCGAAGATGCTGTCGTGAAAATATTATTTTCGTATCATCGCGCACGATAGAAGAATCTCTCTTACTCTGTTTAAAAACGACACTTAATTTTCACGGATTAAATCTAGAATTTTGCTAATAACATTGATTATAAATTTGAAAGCTATCAAATTTCATGCAACCCAATAATTAAAATATAAGATTTTTGTATCTTTGGGGTATGTCATGGCATAGTTAGTTTTTAAAAATTAGAATTCTGGCTATATGTAACTTCTGTACGCAAATTTCTCATTTTAATCAAATTTCTTATTTCGTTGCCACGAAATATATTTTATTCTAAATTTCTTTGTTCTCTTCAATCTCTACATTGTGCTAGAGTTCTGAATAAAAAAAATGAATGGATAGCATCGTCGACGTCTAACGTTTCCTGTGAGGTTAAAAATTCAGGCGAATTTGTGGAGTATAATGATTGTTCTAACGGTATAAACCTAATCGCAAAACGATAGACGTGGTCACACACGGCCGCGTGCAATTTTCTTTTGCATATGCTTAAAGCATATAAAATACGCTCGCACAATTATGAAATTGCATTACTTACTCTGGAAAAGTGGAACAAGTAAACGGATTAAAGGCATGTAATGCACGCGCCGCTCGAGGCTGTCTAGTTTTATGCGCAAAGTTTACAAGCGCATCGATGCGTTTACGCGATCAAATGCCCGCACAACCAACCTTTATGCACCTTCGTTGTTGTTCACATTACAAGAAATATTTACGTTCTCCGCAATAATGCGATTTATCGCGATTGCCAATTTCTAAATATTTCCACTACTTAGTACTATACTAATAAACGTCGTGATGCTAAATAAAATAAAATAAAACGAAGAAATTAAGTTTTATTCGAGATTTTAGAGATGCAAAACTGGTGGTTATGCATAGAATATCTTCTGCTACATAATTTTTTAGTAAATTGTGCAAAAACTCTGGAATAAATTTTGACAAATTTAATTTAAATATTGCAAAAAAATACCTTTAGATCTGTTCGAAGATTAATTAAAAGAAAAATGTATTTATCAAACATGGAATATATTCTGGACAAATTAAGACTTTTAAAAGTCTCAAAAATCTCTGAAATTAAGTAAAATAAAATTACTGAAAATTGACTTTAATTATTACACAAAAAAAGAGAGAGAAAGAATATGCTAAGAGATATTAATAAGAAATACGAATCTTTTACTAATACATCCAAATAATAACTATTTTTATGTTATGTACTTAAATATTAATTTTATCAATTCTATCTTTTGCAGAAAATTATTATTAAAAATAATTAAGTAATAATATAGTAACTAAGAATATTTAATAATTAGAGGAATTTCTCATGCGAGTTTTTTTTTTACTCCTGAAAAAGTTCCTCCTTTGCGAAATATTTATATCCTTTTCTGCAATAATAAACATAAATCTTTTTCTTATTTCTACGTAGACTATTTTATGTCGAAATCTTAAATTCGGTAATGCATTAATACGAGTTATTTGCGGCAGTTTAGGATGCGGAGCGTTAACTCGTTCGAGCGTCTATAGATCGCGTAACACTTTGTAATGCACCGGTGGCGGTTCATTTGGATATTAGGCCACACAGTAACGTGTATCCCCGGATACGAGACGTGAAACTTCGCCTACGGTTAATCGAATCAACCAATCCCGCGACAGCTCGGGACGTCGAGCCATGCTTTAATTTATTAGCCCAACCTCGACCGCTTAATTCACTCGGATCTCGCATTTCGACCTTGAAGATCAAATATCCTCCGTCTCTCGCCATTAACGCGAATACCGTGACTCTCGTTCTCGCGTCTCGACAATAAAATTTCCATTAAAAAGTGAAATACCTTTTCTTCTCCTCCGTCGAATTCCGCCGCTTTTGATTACGAGACGCGGACGTGGAAAAGTACGCGGCGAACTTAGGACGGCGATGTAAAAATTTATTCGCTCTCGCCGTACTTATTTCGTCCTTATCTGGACGTCGACACGGCGGGATAAGTGCCGACGAAAGAAAAGAGGGCAAAAAATAAATAAGAGAAAGAGGAAGAAGGGGGGATGGGCGCGGCGGGAGGGAAACTGCGCGACGGAGAGGCACGAAAGACGTAAAGAGAGCGGATGAAGGTGGAAACGAGGGAGACGAAGTTGGGGAAAACCCGGCGAGCATTAAGACCAGATTGAAAATTGAATTATTAACGAGCGACCTGCCGCCCGGCATGTAAATCATACGGAAATATTACTTTTCTTTTCCGCGGGAAAAATGTGGCTCGAACGCGAGACATCATCCGGATGCAGTTTCGTTTGCGAGCAATCGTCTTCCCTTCTTTCTTTCGTTTTTTTCTTTCTTTAATCTCGAATTCCTTTATTATTATTTTTTTTTCTTCTCTTTAGACTACCACTCTTCCACATTGCTTAAGTTTCTTGTCTAATTTTACGCCACGTCACAAGTTATCGTTCCCGCGAGACCCACTCGCGCAAAATGCAGCGCACATTACGTATATTACGGGTGTTCGCTTATTGTCACATTTAGTTCGTATCTCTTCGTTGACAAGCAATATTCTGAACGACATTACGAGAAATGTGAATTCTCGATGACATAATTTTACCAGCTTTTATCACTTCTGCAGTTCTTTTAAGCTTAAAATTAAGATTTCGATATAACAAGTTCACATAAAATTAACGATAATACAACATTTGGCTGTTATCCATCTGTAAAACTTAATTTGCTAACACCACCTACATTTTATTATTATACTCAGAAAAGTTGAGAATATCGTCGCGAATAAACGTCTCGCGAAATAAACACCCTGTGCATGTCGCTTCGTAGTTCCAGTTCCGCTGTTTTATTCACTCCCCTGGACAGCTAATATACCGCGTTTAATTGAATATCAGATATTCCCCCATCAGCACAGCATGATATTTGTATAGGAAAGGACATCGTCGATTCGCACGGACGTGACCGTAACTTCTTCCCCCCCCCCCCGTGCCCCTCGGATAATTTTCACGAAATTTCACGAAGCATTGTTAGGAGCGAGAATGCAGCAGCACCATTGCGACCCGCTTCCAATATCCGCGAGCGGCACTGACAGATGCGCCTGTACTGCAGCAAACCCCGACTACGAGGCAGTCACGAACGGCTGGTGCGCCAGGCGACACGTTGCAAACGCAGAACGTGGTGAATGGGAGAGTTGGAAAGTTATTCGGGACGCGTCACCATTACCGCCGATAACACGCCCCTTTTTGCGCCCAAATCAATTTCTTCTGAAAGAATCTTGCGTCAATGCTTCTTTTTTTTTTTCTAATTCGGGACATTTAATTCGCGACCTAACGCTGACCCAGTGCAGCTTTCTTTAAAAAGAGAAGTAGTAAAGGCAAAAAACATAATTATAGCAAGAAATATATTTTTTATTCTTCGTTATGTTATTGCTACTTTGAAATAAAAAAAATCGCGTGTACAAGAATGAGCAATAGAGAGGAAGTGATGAATAGTATGTAACGCGCTTGCACACATATATCGCTTCATAATATTTAGAGAGCTGTTTTTACTCGCCTATTAAGGTACATGAAATTACACGGCTGATAATGGCTTATTGTAATAAAAACAGACGGTGTAATATATTACTGCGGGACGAACAAAAGTACTGTGAATATTCCCCCATTGTTGGTTCCCATTTCCACAGCGCACACGTTGCAATATATCATAGTCAAAGCCCCGGTATTAATGATCACGTACGTACTCAGAGACAATTACACGTGATTTGTTAGGCGACTATAATTTAAACGGTACTACGAATGATACTACAAATATTTCGCCCGTACAAATGGTTCGGCAATCGATGGCCGATTAACGCGTAACGATTAAAGCGCACGGGGATGACACCGCGCCGCTGGTCTTTGTCATATTTTTCCGTCGTTCCGGATAAATTGATGAAGTGTTTGTATCCCGATGCGATCGCAGGCAGGCAGCGTAGGTCGCGAAAACAAGTTGCAAAATTCTGTCGGTGCAGACGGCCTGCGGCGAAGAGAAAAATCAAAAAGTTACACTTTTTACGCACGTCATATTTTTTCAATGACACTCGTTCAATTCTTTTCAATCAAAGTTGTTATTTTTATTTACTCGCTTTTATTTATTGCACGAGCGTAAAACTTCATCAAAATCCGCATGCCACGAAGATTATTAGCATTCTTTTCTTAATGTATTATAACAATAGAATACGAAATAAAATTGCATGTTTATGTTGACAAAAAATCTGTTCTATTATAAATAAAACTAAAAAAAAATTATAAAACGGTAAAATTGAAGAAGCACTAACATTATTTTCCATAGGAAGCACATAGCAGTTTCATTATGATATCTATTCCAGAAATGTTATATTTTTTTCACAAGCAGTTCAAATATTTATGGTAAGAAATATTATTTCCAACAAATCCATCGAACAAATTAAAAAGTTAGCTTTTAAAGTTTGTAGTTAAAAGAACGAAATGTAGTTAGAAGAAATTCAAACTTTAAAAATTAAATGCCACATTTCAATTCTCCCATGATAGTCGGTTAAATTGTTCTCCTTTTTGCAATTGTGCAAGTAGGTCATTCGTCGCAAGATCCACAAGAAATAAGAGTAAGATGGTATACGTACGGGCGGGCAAATAATTAATGAGATTCTGTCGTACTTACACGTATATTTGTGCGTCTCTTGATAAAGTACATAAATGGTGAATTGTTGGCGCTCGAAAACTATCGTTTCCGTCGAAAGCCACCGTATCAACAGGAAAGAATTCTTTTCTCCGACGGACGAAACGCTTTTCCCCAGCCATAGCAATAGCTTCGGGCGAGTACATACGCGTAACTATAGAAATAACGAATGTATATGTGTATCTATGTAACAAAAATTGGTTCGTAAAAAGTCATCGGTCGGCCCGTTCGCCGACTGGGGATCGACATTTCCGCTTCCGGCGAACCAGACGACTCTAACAAACGCGAGTACAAAATAGTCTGCTCTGCTTAATTGAGCGAATAACGTGGAAACGATTCGTCAAGCGATATCGCATAAAAATATTGTTACATATAAATAGATTACGTATAACTATGTTAAACAATATGGGAGGCGTATACGAGTAAAAAAGAACGAAAATATGACACAGGTTAGTTTTGTATCGTTAGATAATTTTATTCGTTGTCAAATTGAGTATAATAAAAGTTAAGATATTAACACGCACGCATACATGACTAGGTACATTTTTAAAATTTATTTATTGGCCATGTTCATTCTCACCAGATCGCAGATGTGTAACTTATCAACTTATTTCTAATGCATATACATATATAAAGTAGATCAAAGTATGACAGTGGATAACAAGAGAAAGTAAATATAATATGTATATACACACACGCAATAAACTCTTTTGATGATCGAGACATTTATAACAAACGAATGTACACTATATTACAGAGAGAAAGTGGCAAAATAATGGCTTACTCGGAATTAATTTTATTTTTCATATTAATTGACGTTTGATCGCGATTACGAGGGCACTGTGTCAAGATGCTTTCACACATCATACAAGAGTCTCTTATCGGAACAGTCTATATTCCTAAATAAATAGGCAGACTTCACGTTGGACTTGATTAGATTCGATGAAATTGGAGGTGTATTAACCTGATTGCATTACATCCAAATTTTTTTTTATGCATTTAAGCTTAGACCGGATCGTCGAAGGTAACGACTTATAACGATGCGCGTTTCTATACAGTTAACTCAGTTAACTCACTGAGAAACGGCGTGACTTGCGGTTGTACGAGGTGTACGCGTGTGATGACTGCTGTGTCAGTTCACGTTGACGACCAACGCCATTCGACGAGTCGAATCGAGACGATTGTCTATCTCGTGTATCTCGGGGATTGTGAGTATATCCTGGTTGAGCTTTTGAAGCTTCCCGCGATCCTGGTCGTCTGGACCCGCCATTGAATCGCCCGGTACATTCTAAAGCACCTATCTTACCTATACCCCGAAAATCCGGATGGTTTTTCCTCACGTCGAGAAAGCGTCCACCGAGTTTCAGCCTCTTACCGCTCATCACTTTCGGTCGTTTCGGTCTCTCGCCATCAAGTTAGGACTGCTGAAAGGTGAACGCCAGAGGAATGTCAGGTAATTTTCAGGGCGTCATTTCGGAACGCGGTCGTGATCGAGCCGAAAGCCGCAAATCGAATCGCGGAAATATTCAGCGCATGATATCACGGGAAAATGAGGATGTTTGAGGTTCGCTAATAATCACGGGATTGGCTGAATAACGGATATTGACTGCGGCGCTATGCTGCGGTTAATAAATAGCGGCTTCGCAAATAATATTCACCGAGCATAATAATATTCACCGTTGCTTTAATTTAAATGAATGGAAAGAGCTCTTTTCGCTTCTAATTAAAATTAAAGCATTTTCTAGCTATGTCAGTTGGAATGAGGTGGCATAAAATTAATTTTCCCCGAGATTGGAAAGTTCGTGCTTATGTTTAAGAATCAAAAGAACATTTCACCGTATACATCCGTTTCTTAGTAACGGATGTAAGCCTTGGACGATGACGGTGCGAAGGAATAAGAGACTTCATTACGTAGAATTACGTGCGGTCTTAAGGATCGTCTTAATATTCTCGCACTGCGCTCGTTATTACGCTCAAAGCGCTTTTACACCCCGAAGCAGGTCGTCTTTGTTCAAAGGGCTTTCAAACGCGCTGCGCCGAGCGCAGATAAAATTGCGGTCCTCGATCACGGTGAAATAAGAAGATACGTATAAGAATAAGATACAATATCGTTGGGGACGAACGGCTTCTTTCCTTATCCACTTTAGAGCTCGCGCATCGACGATCGGGGTAAACCGACGACGTTAAATCCAGCTCTCCGGTAACGTCCCGTAAAACCAGTTTTACTGAACTTCCTTGCCCACCATAGCGATTTATCGTCGACCTTTATGGCCGGCCCTTACAAGATAATCCGCATCATGCGAAAAGTCTTGATGCATGGTGGGCATGGCGTTTACATGATAAAGCCACCGCGAGCCTCGTTTCTCCCGTATTTTAAGGGGTCATTTAGTCGCACGAAAATGGCCGTTAATTTCGCCGAAACGTCGTTAACAAGAATTATCGCTGAAACGGGACATGGTTCCGGTTACGTGCGAGATTCGCATACGTTTTGTATCTTAGTTTAGGGCATATAAAACGGGGGGTTCTATATCGATTATTTCATGTTACGTCAATTATATTCGAGAAGTATAATGGGAAAAACTAATTGAAGATAAGCTTTTCGAATATTTTATATTACGCGCACAAGAAACGAACGTTAAAGTTTCATATTTCAAGTTAAATATTTCTCTATAATATCTAAATTAATAAATAATGCATTGTATATTTTAAAATAATATTCAAATGTTTCTTTCGTATGCAAAGTCTTTCTTCGAATTCTAGGAAAGTTAATTATATAAATTTAAATATTACACCTCTCGCTTTTTTGCTTATAACTGCTAGCTGCACGATTCAAATGTCTTGTAGTTAAAATCGATAAAAAATCGGTTATTAATCGTTCGTCTCACCTCCGTTTTGTGGATTTCCACGCTGTTAAGCGCGACAGCTTCGGGTATGGGTTCCTCGTCCTCGACCTTGTCGGGAACACCGAAAATAGTTCTGTACATGAACGAGGAAATCAGGGCGCCGCCGATCGGGCCAAACCAGTAGATCCAGTGGTGCGTCCACTGGTTGTTCCATAATGCTGGCGCGAACGACCTTGCGGGATTCATGCTGCAACCGGTGTAGGGCCCGACCGCAGTCCCCATCACGGCCACTGTAAGACCGAACTTGATCGGCACCGAGTCCGAATTCTTCTCATTTCTCGGATCCCAGACGGAACACACCACCAGCATCAGAACGGCGGTCGCGAGGCCCTCGATAACCAAGCCCTGAATCGCGGACAGATCGACGTGCAGATCGTTCACGCAAAACATATCAGCCTGATCGACCGTGCCGGCCGTCAGACGATCCTTCGGCGTCACTACCTGTATTAAAATAATAAAGACGATGATTACATTTGATAACACTTTTTCCTTGAACGAAATTAAAATCGTCACGTTTTCTCTTATACATATCTCGCATATTATATAATAATAACGGATTTCATTGTGGAAGCAAAATGGGATTTTATTATACGAAGTACACAATAAGTAAAGCAAACGCTGTACAATGATGAACATTGCTTTTATCCACATTATCGTATTGGAAACGTATAAAGAAAGCATTATATTATTTTGATATTCATAAAAATAAATTGACAATGAATTAAAAACATTCATTTATAAAAGCAAATATTTCAACGGAAATGTCAAATATATTGTGATTTATTTATTTTTATTTGTTGTATGTTTTATAAAATTATATTATGAATTGCGATTGGAGATGGCTGTTACGAAAACAATAATGAAAAAAAGGAGGACTTTGAAGTATGAAATATATACGAAGTACTATTTACGCAATATCCTTTTGCTTTAGCGTGTAACACTTTTGCATTTGTCTGCTATCAGAATCGTAATTTATATTCTGCAACATTATTTCTATAATAAATTTATATTTTCCGCGATCATTGAACTCAAAGAACACATTATTCAATAATATAATAGGAGTAGGAGGCAATTCTGTTTTTCACTTTTTGCTTGTTTTATCTAGACTGTCGCGTCGACAGTAAGGTTTTCCCTGATTACACGAGAACATTAATTATTAATCGACTGATTAATCACGTACTGATTAAATATAGGTCTTGACCCGCGTTTCGTTATAAGTATTGATGCAAGCTAAATATTCCTGAATTATCTCACTAACCCCATAACCTGTCGCCAGCATATCTGTCTTGCTCAAAATAATCATTTTCCTTTCATTGGGATGTTACCGAACAAAATGCTAATTAGACATTTCAATAAAATCCACATTTCATGCATGTCGTTTCGTCGATATTTAGCTTAAATTACGAAACGGATACAGTAAACTGCTGAAGGTTACCACATATGTCAATATGACCAAAAAATCTTTATATAGATTATATCTTTATATATAGATTTCTATATTTGAACGTGACAACTTCGATCGCACAGTTATCTCGCAACAAATGCTTTAAGGCTCCTGGGCTCTTTCCCGACATCTCATGAGATGTGACGTCAGAAGCGAGAAATGTTAAGAATTGACACGTTGAGAATTCTTGCGTATAGTATTTTATGTAAATTTTCCAATTTCTAAATTTATCTTTGCTAAATCACGATTTTATTCAATTGTAATGCTTGCGACAATTATGCAAGAATCAATATACATATATCTTTTTATCTACATATGTAATTAATTATAATTAATTCAGCGAAAGAATAATTGGATTTTCTTATTACCGACCTTCAGCATACCGTAACCCAGAATGGCACCTATCATCTGCGACACAAAGTAAACTAAAGCTTCGGGAATGGTTTTTTTCCCCAGAATGATAGATCCCACAGTGACGGCTGGGTTAATGTGAGCTTGACTGATGTGGGCGATGCACTGAAAACACAGAATCAGAGAACATTTTTTAATCATCGGTGCGTTAACTCTAACATTGTGCTTTAGTAAGATGCGCCAATAAAATTCGAATTGTGACGCAAATATAAAATTACGAGATGAATAAAAGCTGACTTAACGCATGCCGGACATCGGAAAAACTCGCGCATTCCCTCGCGGTTCGCAGCATAGGTTCGCCACGTTTTGCTGTAACCTTGTTTGCGAGCGCAAGCGAAAGGCGATATGTAAATGTACATTGCAGTAGTAAAAAAAACGCATCTTTGGCGTGCAATATTACATTCCATGATACGTAATAAACACCTTAAATAAATCGACTATAGTTTCAATTAGAAATATAAGCGTGATTAATTTTCGATTTTATAGATATGGAAAAATATACCGCGTGTCAATCATCATTTTCCAATTATCGTGGATAGAAATAAATAGAGATCTACAATATTTCTCTCTCGGTATATATAGATGTCGAAATTATACCGTTTTGAATGAATCCGCGCCGTCTGCATTATTTAAACACGGAAATCGTGCTGGATGACGTTGCCATACGTAATTGTTAAAATAGCTATTATTGTTGTTTATTTGATATCAAGATGAAAACTTCTCGTTTTCCACATGAATGACTATATGTTATATAGTATAATATAACGTAATAGATATGCAATCTTATTACAGTGGGTATAACGTATAACGTGATAATGATGCAATATAATAAATGTTAGTATTTTAATGTAATTATATAGTATTATATAGTAAAATTTGTAGCACGATTATTTTATATCAATTACTTATGCCATGCTATAATTGATTGTGCTACAAATTTTATGATATTATAATTACATTAATTGTAAGATATTGATGACAATTCTTGAAAGAAATATTATAGACGACATACATACTGTGGAGGAGAAAGACTATAAAGATAATACTGAGTCGTGATGTTTTGTTACAAATTCAAAATGCAGGTAAAGACGAAATAACAGTAGGGAATGATCGTCGTAGGTAGTGGAAGATTACCTACTGACCTGAATCACAACCATAACCGCTAAGCCAAATGTTAGCGTTATCTGTAGGTGAGGAGGCACGACGCCAAGACCAGCAATGCAACCCATACATCCCAGAAATACTAGAATGGCTGTACCGAGCAGCTCCGCCAATCCGGCGATGAGAGTAGTCTTCACGGTGCCTTCTCCTTTCACCCATTTTTTTAGTCCTAAAAACATTTTTTGTTAAAAAAAAGAACTATGTAACGTACCTTTTCTTCAATTTAATCGCAAAATTAAATATGGAAATTTGAATAGTGAATTCCACTCGAGGAATTAAATAATATCGTTATATTTAATACAATTTCGATTTTCACCATTCATTGTTTATAGCACTTGACTTTAAATGACTTCTCAGGAAACTGTTCTTTTCGGATTATGTATTTAAAATTATTTAAAATTCCTCTTTAAGAAACAGTACAGTCATTGCATATGGTTACACGTGTCCTTCCCAACACTGCAAATCCAAGTGTGTAATTTTTACACATTTAAGTGTGTAAAATCGTGTAGTCACTTTTCACGCATTTGTACGCGTGTTATTTTTACACATTTTTCAAAAAAAATCACACGCGTACAAATGCGTAAAAAGTGACTACACGAATTTACACACTTAAATGTGTTAAAATAACACACTTGGATTTGCAGTGAAATTGCTGCTATTTATAAACCGCCTTTTACAACGAATATCTTAATTATCTCGACAGCTGTCATCACTATGACTTTATAGTGCGATCGCACGATCAAATTAAACATTTCTTAACGCAATTGCATCACTTGCCTCTCGTCTTACGACGATTCCGCCACATTTTCCACACCGTGTCGACGCGCGATCATGTACAACTCGCGACTACTACTGACGGCATAGCAACTTTCACGCAGATACTGTCTTGGTATCGCCGCTCGAACAAGGTCGATGTACGCGGCATCGATGCACGTCGATATGTTGCCTCGATTGTCAGTCGAGGAATAGAGCTGCTCATTTTACATTGATATAAACGTCGCTTTGCACCGAACGGAAATGAGAGGTAATTAAGTCTGCTGATTATACGTCGAATTACACGTCGCTAAATTCGCTTTAAATACCGCTGGATTTATTCAGGAACTTACTTTGATTGTGTAGTGTTAAAGGAATGTTTTAGGAAATGTATACGCTTTACTTTCCGCAGTTTCAAAGATTGCAAATCTATAATTGGCCTGCTTTAAATATGAAGTCATATTTAAAGCAGGATTCATAAATACACCGCTTTTGTACTTAACTCTCTTCAGTTTTCCTATCAGTTTTCTATTCTATTATTCTGACTTTAAAACACGCATAAAATCGATTTTCCTAAAATTTCATATTATTATACCTCTTTAGAAAGATTTTTGCCAGATAATCTAAAAAAGGTAGTGCATAAAAAATGTCAATAAAAGTACAAGAGACAATCTCTTTTCTATCTCCTTTTTCAAGATAGAGAAACGTACTTTTTTATCGCAGAGTACATACGTGACACGATAAAAAATTGCGAGTGCGCTCGCATAATTTACATCGAGGCATTGCTATAATTTATGGTAAACCTTGTCTTGATGATATATTGTGCTTAACATTGTACTCAACATCACATATCCACAATTAGACGCGTAATGTACTTGCATTTTAGTTTTTCAATATTGATCTTTATTCTCTTTGCATTTTATCTTCCTAGTCAATTTGATAAGAAGAATGTAAATTATCGCAATTTCTTTGCAAACGCCGATGTTAATAACCGATTTTTATCGAGCGATTATTGGTGTTAAGTGAGCACAATTATTTATCAGCGCATTTTCTAATTGTAAGTAACCGAAGAAACTTTGAAATAAATAATTTAAAAATGTTTGAAAGATAAATATAAGTACCTACTATAATTATTAGGTGTGCAAATTAATTCGGTGCCTTTTTAAAGAAATTACACGTTTATTTACAGAAAAATGTAATATATTTTATCCTCGAAATATTTGCCATTATTTTTTATGATCTTGTTTTATCTTTTTTTTTATCAACTGACGAATTCTCTCTCGAAAAAAAGATGGTAACTTTGTCGATAAAGTCGATAAAGTCGTCAATGCTTTTTCGGATCTTTATTCCACTGTTTTGAAGTGCGTATTAGCCAGGTGATGTTGGAGCGACCGGAACAAGTGGTAATCCGACGGGGCTAGGTCCGGTGAATATGCCGCATGAGGGGAAACTTTCCAGCCCAAGGAACAAATAACGTCCTTTGTCCCCCTTTCGCGACCGAGTGTTGTCATGCTGCTGAATATACCCGGGTTCACAAGTCGATGAAGAATCTGGTGAATATCATATTGAAATCAAGTTGAGATCATATGCAAATCAATAATCAATTTGATATTTCGAAGATTTCATCGCAATATCTGGAAAATATTATGTAGATGTCGACGATCTAGTCATCATTCAACTGATATCATACTGAAATCGAATCAACTTCTCCATATATCGACTTGACTTGAATTATGATATCTACGTACATCAACTAAATCCCCCAGGTAGCACATACACGTTTCAGAAATGTTTTATAAGCCTTTTTCCGAAACGTTTTATAACCGATTTCTAGAAACGTTTCTCATGAGTAAAAATGTCCATTCGAAAAACGTTCGCTGGAACGTTTCTTTTCCGATAAAATAACGTTTAAAGAACTATTATAGAAACGTTTTGTTTTAATGATAAAGACATTTTAGATAAAGACATTTAAAATTCCTACTTTTCACGTTTTTTGAACGTGTTTATGACGTCTTTGAGACATGCGTGAGAATGTTCTAGAAGCTTTATGCATATACCATCTATGACGTCTATTCTTTTTCGAAGAAATTCCTGAACTGGTGCACATTCGTGCAATAAGTTAAAGTGAAACAAAATATATTTGTCTATCACTCTAACTTAATTGCATTACTGATATGCACCAGTTCAGGAAGTTCTTCAAAACGGAACACACGTATAAATGTTCTTTCAATGCCCACGTTCAGCAGAATGTTTATTTTGCAACTGTTGGAAGTTTTCTAAGCTCAGATTTGTCCGATGACAAATAGATTAAGACCGGTAGGACAAAATTAATTTAAGTAAATAAGTGGATATATGTGCATGGATAAAATGATTTATTTTGTGCAATAATTAGTGCAATATAAATTTAAATGTTTCAAAAAAGGCTATTAAAGCTATTATATATATAGATAAAGCAATTTATAATTTTGAAAGGAAAAATTTTACAAATAGGTATTTTTGTTAACTGTAGAAACGTAAAAAATATGTTTCTTAAATCATGGTTTCAAAAACATTTTTGTTCAAACGTTTCTTAATGGTTCTTTACGGTTATGAAACTATGTATACGTTCAAAAAACGTATATGAAACTAATACGTGCTATCTGGGTCCCCAATAATTGATCGATACTTATACGATATCTTCTATATATCAAATCGATATGTATACTTCTATAGATGTCGACTATACGTCGATAAGTGATCGACAAAATATTATGCGGATCTGTCACCATATTTCAAGAGACTGTATTCAAACGAGATGCGACTATGAATTCTTATATATTCCTTGTTCTTTATTCCTCTCATTGTGCATGGGCCCTTACGGTACACCATCTCCCAGGGGGAATTGGTACATCGGATCGACATTGAATCGACGTCTTTTAGACGTGTGGTCCAATGTACCAATTCCCCCTGTACCCCTATTCTGTAACTCTTAACGACAGTGTCGGTATCGTTATGTTGTCGTTGCGCAGGTATACTATATGGAAAAAAAGCTGCGCAACGACGATATAACGATATCGATACTGTCGTTAGAGTTACAGAATAGGGCTACTGGGCTACCTACAATGGAATATCTACTAGATATTACTCATATATCAACTAGATATCGATATGATATCGAAGAGATATCTTCCTGATCTATCATTGGTTGTAACATTAATGCAGCGTTGATACAGTGTCGATCCTCGTTCAAAGATCAATAGAGAATCTAGTCGTTATCAAATCAAACGGTCCGAAAAATCATGATCGACATCGATTTGATCATCGACTTGTGAACCCGGGATAGTTCTGAAAACTCTGATACTACGTTTTATAGATTACAGCACCTTTACCCAGAACAGAACAAATCATTTCCGCAGCTTCAGCAGCATTCCTTTTTAATTAAAATGCGAAAAAATGCAGTGTCTCAAATGTTGCTTTTCAGACGTCATTGTGTTTATTCCTGTTATTCCTTTTTATGAGGTTTTGTCATCTGCTTTGCCAAGATGTATAGTATTTTTTTATGCTAAGATTGGCACTTTAAAGTCTCAAAACGACGGGAAGAAATTTAAATTTAAAACAGAGTCGTAATTAATTCAATGTAAAGGTTTACCGAATTAATTTGTGCCAACGAGCCCCGGTCTCCCCTACACCTAATTTTATCTGATAATACAAAATTTAATTGGTCAGTTATTTTTATACAAATAATTAGTTAATCTATTTATACAAGATCTTTAACAAATATCCTGAAAAGGCATTTTGAGTTACAATAATCTCGAAATTCTTTGAACATAATTTCTTATCGTCAATTAGATAAATGTATATACAAATCGTATTCCTTTTTGCTGTTTTGAAAAATATCATAATAATTCTTGAATTATTTTGAAAAAATATTATAATTTTTGAATTATAATTACTATAATATGTAAAATTCTAGTGGCTTATTCGGAGAGCACACTTTTCTTGGTCAGAGTATTCTTACACACGATAAAGGTAATATACTAATCGAGCGTTATCTACCAATGTTTCGTAATTAACAACAATTTCATGAATGAGAAATACGTTAATGGACAGATTCGTTAAACACTTAATGGATATAATGAACGAGCCAATACGAATAAAATTTGTATTGACATTAACCAGATTAAGACAGGCATTACAATTAACAAACAAATCTGCTATATTAAATAGACATGAATAAAGTATTTGAAGCAAAAATAATATTTACTGAAAAAAGTGTTTTAAAAATTTCTTTTGATAACGCTTTTATTAAAAGCTCAGCCAGCAGTATATCGCATTGCAAACGAAATATTTCAAATATACGCCGAAAAATTATTTACTTGTGATTTATAAAAACGTTTGTCTCAGTTGAAGTTAAATCTTTTATGATTCATCCTTTTAAAGGGCGTACATATATATTGTAGAAGCATAAACTATTCTAACTATTCGAAATATATGCAGGTATATTAATTTTTATTTGCTGCTAAAAAAATATAATAGGCCATTCATCTTTCGATCTTTCCTATGGCACAACAACAAAAAACAAATAAGGCTTTTCGTGAAAAGTTTCTGTAATACTTTATTTAATAATCTTCGCTCTAATAGATTATCGTATCTAGTCGATATTCTGATTTATTAAAGAAAAATCTGATTTATTAGAGAAAAATATTTATTATTTAAGTAATTATTGCATTGTGCATTTAGTCTACATCGTATATAGACAGTATTAAGTAGGTAAAGGAAGACAGTTCTGGGCCGGGTGCTCCGATGGGGGAGGGGGGGGACTCGAGGGTGAGGGGTCCTAGAAAAGGGGGGGGATTAGGGTTTCGGCGAGCGCGTCGGGACATGTTCTATAAACAAATGTCGCCTCGCGTCGATGTTCGGCCGATAGTATTTATAAACAGATATCATTTCACACTTCAGATGCGAGCGAGCGCCTATGACGGGCGGCTATAATTTATGACCTGCGACTAGCATGACGCCGGTGTCCTTTTCATTTTCCTTTGTAGGAAGAGTTATCAAACGCGGGGGGGGGGGCATTAGGGTATTGACGAACGTCGATGACAGAATTTATAAACTAATATCATCTCGCATCTGCAGTGAAATGATATCTGTTATTTATAAATACTATCGGCCGAACATCGACATTTGTTTATAGAACATGTCCCGACGCGCTCGCCTGTCCCCCCCCCCCCTAGGACCTCCTCGATCTCGAGGTCCCCCCCCGCGAACCCTATGCTGGGAACGCAGTTCCACCCCCCCCCCCCCCACAGACCCCTCGGCCGGACGGCGGTGCTAGAGTTTCCCCCCGCCCCGCTGCCCCCTCGGAGCACCCGGCCCAAAACTGTCTTCCTTTACCTACTGTATTAGACAGTATTGAAATGCATTTGTAAACGTTAATAACAAGTTTAAGATCGTTATTTTTTATCCACAATTATATTTTGCACAACTGGTCATGTAGGTCAATAATAAGATATTTGAGTTTTATCCCCGATATTGTTGTACAAGACAAAAAAAGATGTAACAGTTAACAACTCCGCCACTTTCAGGATCTGTCGATAATACTTATCCGTTGATAGCGAACAGATATCGCTTGATAAGGGCAGACAAATATATTTTTACAGGAAATAACAGCTTTTTGTGCATTTAAAATTGCCCATTACCGTTATCCACATTTCCGCTCGAAGTATTCTTCGCCCGCGTGTGATAAGATGTATACAATGCGACCTATTAGCTATATATCTATCGTGCAGATACGTTCGACAATTAATTGTTTACGACTCGTGCATGCCTAATAATCTTCGGCCATTATATATTTCCACGAAGTTCTCTCCATCGGCGTCGATAGTTCTATTTTCCATGCTTAAAGCACAGACGCAATTGCATTTCCATCCCACTGTGTTTAATTTATCACCGACAGATTCGATACGCGAGTTCTTGCATGAATACAAAACAGAAGCTATCGAGAAAACCTATTCAGAGATCTATAATTTTTATATTTCCTTACATCAAAATGAACAAAGTGCCAATAATTTTTCAATTTCGAACGCTCGGTAATCATTAGACAAATGATCAGGTAGCTTATTTAAACAACTCACTTTTATTGCCTCAAGTAATATGGCAGTCTGCAATTAAGTATGCATCTGATGCATATAATGTCGGCGCGGTCGGAGTGAATCATTACAATTATGCGATAATCTTTACCCGCTGCGTGCACATCAATAAATCAAATCCCAGGTGTTCCGAGTTCCGAGTTGATCGTTAGCATCGACGTCGTGAAACTTGTCTAAAGAAGACGGATGCATCGACGGGACGCACAAAAAGAAGCCGCAACTTCTTTGGTCGCGAGACATTGTTACGCTTCTAATCGCCGTCTCTAATCAACGAACAACCGTCCACGCTAACGAAGCTTTAATCTACGATCTACATACAATCGGTTAATTTCGCGGGAGCGCCGTCAAGAGATTACGCTGCAGTTAGCTGGTATAATCTGCCTGTTAGACCGATAAATGCGCGAGCGTAAGTCAAACGTTATGCTGACGCAAATTGACTAATGATCCATGGCATCGTATGCACATGCATTATGACGATAAATTGACATAATTTTTTTTGTCTATCTCAAATCCGCGAGGATTGATTTTCATTTATTTATTAAGTTCTATTTAAATAAACTGGTTTTTTTATCATCTGACATTCTTCTTTGATTTTTGGTGAACTTTATACGCAGAGTTGCTCAGATACATTATCTTCGAAAATGATACAGCTCAAAATATTATATAATTCTGAGTAATATAACAATAATCATTGTTACTTCACTTATGATACTTTCATGAAAATTCACTATGTTATTTTCTCTATGGTGACACATTCAAAAAGAAGACTAGACACGATTTTTTAATATCAAGAATGGTGTAATTTTTAGTGAACTTAATTTATGAATACATAAAATATTTTAAATCGACACTATATAGATTCATAATTATATGTCCATATAAGTTTGATCTAATTAGCGTATAATATTTTATTATCGTTTTTTTTCATTATTCGACACTAAAGCATTTGACGCTAAAGAATTGACGTCACCGTTTCGCAATATCGCAATAACACTGACTAAGTTTTAAAGCTTTCGATTAGTTATAAAGCGTTGTAACGACGCGTACATTTAGGAAATCTATGCTAGAGCAAGAGTTATCTTTTAACCTCCTGCGATAAGCAAGTTTTTCTTTTTTCTGTTTCCAATGGAGGAAATAAAAATATTTTGCAGAGAAATTTTCTAACTAGCTCACTGATATTATGAATTCTATTTTCGTTCAATCTGCTCCACATAATCTTGTACACGTTTTGTTGCAATGTTTAGCCTTTATTTCCACGACTGAAATAACTCATCTCGAACAAGTGATTTTCTCAGTCTTGCTAATAATTAACTGGCCAAATTACCATTCATGCAACTCTCATCTTACTTGCATTAATATCAGTAAGTGAAGTTACACAATGACGTATGTACCTCGTTTCGGAAGATATCGCAGAAGGGGAACGTTTCCCTGCCTAGATATAATTAATGATGCACACTTGTTAATTATATTATCGATCACCATTTACTTAATAAAATTGAGATAACCACGGAGCAATTCCGTAACTTGTGTATCGCGATATCGAGTGGGTTTATTTCCACACCAGTATGATAAAGGCCAATAGCACGAGTCATTTAGTAGCGGCGAGTCGGAAGTCTAATCTCATGCCGACCATTGAATAAATATTCTTGCTAAATGATCTTTCGTATGTATTTCCGTTGAAATATATTCGGCAAATACGCAAACGAAGTCTCTGTAAATAGTGATTTCTAATGTCGACGGAATCTTAGTCCTTAGTAGATTTATCAAAATGAGATAGGTAAAAAATTCTGCTCATGCCAGGAAATCTTATCTATCGTACGATATGACTTAATATGATTTTTATTTTATCTGATGCTGAATTTTTACGCTACTTTGTAAGCGCTGATAATATTGACGAAATCTTCTGTACGTTTCGATATCATTAATATGTCATGATAATAAATTAGACAGATTTAATACGGTAATAAAATAGAAATAAAAAATGTATCAAATATCTTTTTACGCATGTCATATCTTTGTAAATTTTAATAAGTTATTAGCTTTCTATTTTGTGTTAAAAAAATAAACTAAATGAAATAGATTTATGTGTAAAGTCAATAACATCGTTGTAATTTTCTCACATCCATTCAGTAATTAATAGCACGATAAGATTTCGTGACCAGAATCGATTGCAACAAAAATCTAGATAATCATTTTGACAAGCAGTCACGATCGTCAGTTTGAATCGTATAAAAATTCTATCGCGCGCGTTAATATATTTTTTATCGCGTGGATTACACAAACGTGTATTTCGTTTTCCATTATAAATATTTCACGCAGTAAGGCGCGCAGGCAGAGTGTGAAAAATTATATCTTGAGACACAGCAGTTAAGAAAAGTGCACCTGACGTGTAAACATTCTGTTCTGTTATGAATCAAAATCTCTTATAGTTTGTCGATAAAAATAGTACTCCAGTCGAAACGGATGAAGAAGAAATCGTTGAAGCGATTTCGGAAAAAAGTTTTCGCAGTATTTGTCGCAAAATAATTTTTATAAATCTTGTTGCGCGATATTGTAAGATTTAGCGTATATCAATAGATAAAATTATAATTTATACGTTATGTAAGAAACGACCATGAACAAAACTTAAAAATAGTTTCTCGACGCATTATGATAATCCGATGGAAGTGCGATAGCAATATAAGTACTATTCAAATTAAAATTTGCTTCTGTGTTTGCACAAGACCTTTCGATTCATTTAAAAGCGGTCAACACCTGTCACGCACGTCCGTCAATGTCACATAATTGCGTGGAGGAGAGAATTGTCGTAATGAGTCTTTGTTTTGCGGTGACATACGATTATCGTATTATATTATCATGAATCATATTACAACATGAATTATATCTAATATATCGCGCATGCAATGCTGCGCGGACATCCATTATGTTAATGACAAAATTGTTCATATTCAATCTACGCGTGTGATTGTTCAAGTGAATAAATTTATATGTGTAAAAGATTTTGAAATATGTATACATATATTAGATCCGAGAAATATTAACGAGAAATCTTAAAGAGAAGAGCAGTCCGAAAAAATACTTTTATATTAATCTTGTGTTTCTTTTTGCGACATAATCACGATGATAATTAAATTCTATTTTAACTTTTTTCGCTAAACCAGAGATTGAAGGTGAAGACTATTCCGGTATTTGGACTAGGGTCAATAGTCCAGCGTTACTTATTGAAGAACGATAACGTTACTATCACTGTTCTATTGACAATTACGAGACACGAAGCGAATGATTGTGACACATAGGAACAAGTTTCATTCGCACGCGATCCAAAGATTTATTTTGAAATAACGCATAATAAGGCACACACTAATAGCTTCATTTGCAGTTTCCGTCTTATTATACTCAACTCTGAATTGCTTGTAATATTAAGGGCCAAAGCACATATGACAGTCGTAGTCGTGGACGTAAGTAACGCACAAGCTTTGGCGTATCCTGATTTGTCAGGTCGAGGACTACGACCGTCGTATATCGCTACGCCATGTTATGTGCTTTGGCCCTTAATCGCTCGTTAATATCGCTATTAAGATGTATACTCGAATTTGTTTTCTATTATATAAATTCTATTATATAAATGAACAGCAATTTGAGAGACGTTAATTATGTCTCTCAACTATCATCATGAAGCAAAATATTTCTAACAAAACTCTTATCCTCGAAATTTATCGCCGAATAAAGAAAATCTAATGAGAATGTCTTACCTGCGCGAAAATCGTTCGTCGGCATGACGGAGCGTCTTTGATCCAAGAATCACAACACTATATAAACACAAACGTTCTGAACGACGTACTTCCGATGGTCTTTAGCGACGGAGAGAAAGACGGAGACACCCGTGCACTCCGTCAGCCGGCCTTCTTGTGAACGGGGAATGATCGTAACTCCGTTCTATATCGCGGAGAATAACGCGTGGCCTCTCTTCTCGCGATCAAGTGACTATATGCGCGAACTCCCTACTTCGGTTGTTTCTCGTTGTTCTTTCGTACGTAAAATCAGGCGGGAACGCTAATTCCAGAAAAGCGAGCTGTCGCGGATGGAAATATTGACGTTACTGTTTATGTCGCATAAACTCAAAGTCTTTATTAATATTAGGACGAAACACAATGCGCGCGCTACGCGCGGGCTATTTGTTTCCGAGAGATTTTACTAACTTCAAAAAATATTATATTCTTTATTAATATAGATATATTAAGTTATATAGATTTCTGATGATGTAATATTATAATGGATTTAAATTTTCCATTGAGTTATACGATATTTGCAGTGAATACTATATTTTCACGTGTTTCTCTTGCATTAGATTTTTTTATTCTCTGAAGACAAATAACAAAAAATTATAATGCGATATTAATGAACTACCCCTTAACGTTTAGATTTATTAATATATGCGATGACAATTTTCCTCGATATAATAATAAATAAAACGAAAGCGCCAATCAACATCGTGGAATTTTCAAATTAAACTTGAATCTTTTTAAAATTGAACTTAAACGTATACTCTCTTGATCAGATTCTGCGATGAGCGTTTGCCGATATACCTCTAACCAACAACCGAGACTGAGAAACTTTTTATACCACAAACAATGGTAGGAAGTAATTTTCTATGCCGTTACTTTCAATCTTTATCGCGGTTCATAATATAATTGGAAAAATCCAAGAATTCATAGGCTTGGTTAACAAAAAAACGACAGCTAAAATGCCTAGGATATCATGACTATATTATTAGTATCTTTGAGTTTTGTCGTATTTCATTGCATAACACTTTTTTACGATTATTCAATTATATTGTACTTGATTTTTAAATTATTTTTAGATTGATATTAAATATCTTTCTCATAAAATATCCGATTTCCGCGAATATCAGTCGCGCAAATTCGGAGGATATTGGAACGGAGAATTTATAAATCTCGCGACAATGCGTTTCGCTCTCTTGATCACGCTGTTATTTTTATATTCGTTTATCGTAATGCGCGCCTTTAAACCATCTGGCTTTTCAAGGTTCAATTATATACAATCGTCACGTGGCTTTTTTTTTATAACAGATTGACATTCTTGACTCGTCAGTTTGTGTGATATGCTAATATATATTTTTTTTTCTCTACGTATAAAACTGTTAATCGATAAAACGCGAATGATAAATTTTTCGCAGTTTCTGACGTAACGGATATATGGAAATACTGCACAGCATGAATGTAAGATATTAGCTCACTTGGAAATACTGGTAGTAAAATCGTAATCCTGCTATAAATTGCATATTCACGGAATATTTATTGCCGCTTGTAAGCTGTTTACATCACAGATGCTTGCAGGCTATCTCAGACACTAGTTTCTAGAAAGGAAAAATTAATCTTTTGGAATTTATACTACTTTTCTAGAGTGTAAATTCTCACGATGTAAACTTGCTCTGAGGGCAAAGGTGTGCCGCAGAAATAAAAGCGAAATTCGTTAAAATATCGTATGCAATTTATTCGAGAAGCCATATCCCATAACAATTCAAAACACATACATGCAACAGTCGTGTAATCCGAAATTCGATCTTATATCCCTCGACATCGCTTCGCGCGCAAACGAAGCTTCGCGAATTCCGGACCAGAATCTACCGCGCGCGGTTTCGCACTCAGGCTCTTAAAGTTATTGTTATCTATACAAGAGGGGGTTAGAGGGGAGAAAGCGGGCGAGATGGTCCGAAATGTGTATCTTATATTTACATATACATTAAGCCGCGGAACGTAATTGCAATCGCGTACACACACGCATACGGACACTCACGCTCACACTCACACACGCGTGTGCAGATATGTACCGAGTACAATTAAAACTTTGGCGCGACCGACGGCGATGGAGGTAATTTCCTGAATTCACCGAGACTAATTCCGTTATTTCGAATTTCGTCGCAGCAGGGATAAGAGAGAAAGAGAGAGACAGGGAGAGAGAGGACGGTCGTGTTATGCTGCGCGAGAGCAGCCACCTCAACGTCGGTCTTAACGAGCTGCATCGCATACGTGTACGATATAATGACGGCGAATTTAGTGGAATTGCGAGCGAACGAACCGAGTCTGTAATCCATAAATTTCGCTAATATAATTAATAAAAAACGCGGCGAGAGACTGGGCCGCGACCGGCACCGCCGCGAATTACATGTGACAGAGATTTCTTCCACGCGTGCGCTTCGCACTGTTACGAAATAATGAAAAAATAAAGAGGGATGGGAGGATCGGGAAGAGTTAATACTTGAAACTGCATACTACTAGACAAGACGAAACTATGCATTATTCTGGTGCTTCGCTTCGTGTTATACGACATAGAGCGATCTTCTTCGAGAGTGCTTGCGGTGAAAAGACTACATAAACTACATAGCAAAAATATAAATATATAAATATACATCACGGCTGGGCAATATTTCATATATACATCTCGTTATATCAATATATATATATATATATATATATATATGTAGTTGAAATGCATATGACATTAATTATTTGTCATATATTTTCATTTTCTGAGTAAAATTTTTGAAAATATTTTATCATTTATCATGGTATCGTTTGAACCGCATTTGTAACAATAGTCTGTACACTTGCTCTGAAATAATTTTTTTTTTTTTTTCGGAGTAAGAATAATTTATATTTTGCCCGTTTTTTATTTAAAATTTATTTCTACGGTGTTTTGCGAGGCCGTGACGCGGACAAAGTAAATAAAATATAATCATAACGAACATGTCAGAAATTTTAGATCTACTGTATCTAAAACTAACGTTACGCGACGCCTTATCTAATATTACATCGTATTTTTTGTACAAAAATAATCCATCACATCAGTCTACGACGCAGAAGTCCTTGTCGCGTGGCAGTCCTTCGATGCGTTGCGATCCTTCGGGTTACAAGATTTTCGAATAGGACATTTCCGAGCGCCTTGAAAGTAGAAATCCGTAAAGTTCGAAGCCCGTCCGATCTGGCTTCCGTCGCTCCGCACGAGAGTTTCTTTCGTCGCAACTTTTGCAACTCTCTTTTTCTCAACCGGGAAAAATACCAGTGCGATCAGGATTTCTCGTTCAATTTGTGAAACACCGACGACCGGAATGCAATTTCGCTCACTGAAAGAAGGTACGCACGATACAAGCTCGGTTCGCAGATCATTCGGTAAAAATGACGTAACGACGCCCAAAAATATCCAGGAGATACCTGAGTAGCTGAATGAACGAAAGTAGGACAAGCATAAAAAAAATAATTTGAAAACGTGCCAAGCTTATGACATTCGCAGAGCGTCGATAAAATTTTTGATGAAAAAGAATTATCCACACAAGCGAAGCGGTTCTACATTCATCAAATAATTTTTTGATTGAATATGATTGATCAATAAAAAAAGTTATTTAACTTTAAAAAGTAATTTAATACACATGCAAGAATTTAGGATAATAAAGTATTTAACAAGTTATCTAAATAATTAAATAAAATGCACATTTTTTGACCGAAATTAAGTTCTTATTTAATTATAACTTTTATTGTTGTTTATAAATTGATAGCCGATCCGTGCAAAAACAATTTTATTTGACAAGTTCAGAAACGTACGTACGATTCCGTTTACGTCTCGATGCCGTTGAAAGTTCCCATGTTCTTCATGTTGTCATCTGGATCTTTCGTCTTAGGCGAAAATAGAGATCGATACATCAAAGCCGCGATAACGGCGCCTCCGATCGGTCCCAGCCAGTATACCCAGTGATATGTCCAGTGGCCGTTCCAGACTGCTGGTCCGAACGTTCTAGCGGGGTTCAAACTACAGCCGGTGTGAGGGATGAAAGCGAGACATAAGACGGTGACGCAGAGGCCAAATTTCAGTGCCATCGAGTCGCTGTTCTTCGCGTTTCGCGAGTCCCAACTTCCGCAGGCGAAGAAAGCTAATACTCCCGTAGCTAAAGCTTCAGCCGCGATTCCGTGACCGACCGTTATTTCCTTATTAACGTCCGTCATGCAGAACGGGACGGATGGATCGCCCGCGCCGTTGTGCATAAGATTTGCCGGCGTTATTATCTGTCAATTGATATTGAAACAAAAGTTAACTCAAATTTAAATTAAATAATTCAATCGAAACGTAAATTCAATCGATATTTTGTGCAAGTTCACTACATTATTCACTGTTGTTTTGCGCAAGAAGTATAATTTTTCAACTAGTTATTAAAATTTTATTTACAACGATCCATGGAATTCTAGTATTTTGGATAATTTCATGTTGCAATTAACCAGCATAGAGATAATTTTTTATCTTTAGGATGAGCAAACGCGGGCGCTCAGGCGATTAAAAATAATCTTGATAATATTTGTAACTTTGAGATAACGTAATTTTTGATAACGCGTTATATAAACGCGAATATATTGCATTATTATCAGCAGTATGTTGGCAGCGAAATAAATCTTGTCGGGATATGTCCGCCGAAACGTTAATCTGAATGACGTGTTCTTTGTAATCTGTGAATAAATGAGTATACTCATTGACCTTTAGCAGGCCGAAACCTAACAGGGCACCCAAACATTGTGCAATGATGTAGAATCCGGCCATTATGAGAGTCTTGTTACCGAGAATCACTGCGGCGATTGTGATAGCGGGATTGAGGTGAGCGCCACTGATGTGACCAACGCACTGGAAAAGAACAAATATGCATTTAACCGTTGATAAGATTTTATAATATCGAGCAACAGAGTGCTACTTAAAAATACTCGCTTTTACATGCTTGATCCCATTCATAAAATAACGTATATTAATTATTGATATGTTATTAAAATATATAAATACAAAATGGAAAATAATCTACGTTATAATTTAAAAATATATAAATAAAAGATAAATAAAATATGTAAATTGAAAATTTGACTAACGTACCGACAATGATTCTTATCGAGGATAATGTTAATTGTCAGATTCAAAATGATTTATACCTGTATAGCGATCATAACAGCGAGACCGAAAGCGAAAGAAATTTGTATGACAGACGGTCCAGTTCCATCATACGGCTTCATGCTGCCCAGGCCTGCCGTGCATCCCAAAAAGACTAGAATTGCTGTTCCAATCACTTCTCCCAGGATAGCCAGAAACTTGTCGCACATATTATCTTCTTCCGTCTTCTTCAGCCCTGAGATGTTAAAGGACATTTTCGTTTTTATTAACATGATGTATGCGTGGTGTCAACGAGTTGTTGTGTTCATCGGCACAATTCGAAATTTATTGACTTTGTGAATTTATGAATTATATTTCTCGTGTGGAAAGGGTAAATGTACGAGCACTCCATAATCACTTCCGAGATACTCGTATCGTCCAATCGTAAAGGACATCCATATCAAAGTATCTTGAGTGATAATGATAATGATGAGAATTGCATTATTTAATTAAATTTCTATAAAGTATATAGATTAGCGAATTAAATCGTAAAGTTTGAATTGCAGTATTAGAATTGCAGTATTAGAATTGCGGAACTGGATAAATAATTTACAAATCGTCTCGCAGCGAGGTAAAAGAAATAAAACGCTACTTTGTGTTATGATTTCGTAGAGAATGCTCCTCGAGCACGTCACTCTCGTGCCTTTGTGAAAAAGTATGAACACTTGCGTTCTCATTATCGGCTCGACCTCGTAAATCGATATTTAATTAAAAGGTAACTATTGTACACACAAATGGAGCATCCAACGGCGACATATTTTTATTTCTGTGCATTACATGCCGCTGAATGTATAACAAAAAAAGTCAAAATGCATACGTCTACGATGCAAAGGTTTGCTTGTTGAGTGTAACTGTATAACGACGATCTCAAAGATAGATAATATGCATGCACATACACACACGTAAGTACGCCAACCGCAATGCCAACAGTTCCCTTGAATCAGTGTGAAAAAGAGAAAAACATGGTTTACATCTTTTCTAGTGTTTTTATTTCAAGATACAAGTGTTGTATTAAAGTGCAAATTATTCTACCTCTTGTTAATTTTACATTTAAAATCTTAAAACTTTATATTTAAAAATGTTATATGTTATATTTAACAATTTAAAAGGTAGCGTTTCCAACATTATCTTTTTTTTTTCTTCCAAATTAGTACCGTTGTTAAAAGACAGTAATTTTTAGAACTAGTTAGAGTATATGAAATTAATTCAAAGCTAATTATTTCTTAAAGCAGTAAGTATATTATTTAGGCAAATTGCTTTTTCTGAAATTTCGATATTTAAAACTTACAATGTTTTTATGTCAAGTTCCCGTTTGATAAAATAGTCGATTGTTCTTTAATGAATTCCAAAAGTATAATAGTTTTCGGCGGAGAAGTGTTTTTGGTTCGACAGGCAAGATAACTTGGACTGTCACTTTGTTGTAAACTTTCGAGTGGAAACTTTGTTCGCTCCACGTCGAATGCGATTACCACTGGTATAAACCCAGGATGGGATAGGTCAATGTTGAATTTACATGAAAGCATCAGTAAAGTTATACACATCGGAGGTCGATAGTCCAGCAGCTCTAGCGTTATTGAAAATGGACTTCAATAAGTATTCTTCATTGAATGTCGCTCCATTGAACGCTTCCTGTTCATTTTTTCTTGACAAGGTGGCACAGTTTTCTCTGACGTCCGTGAAATTTGCTCGATGTAATTCTCACGAGGGCTAGCACGAAAAATTATCACAGGGAAGAAGGGGAAGACTTTGACATTTTCGCTCGAGAATGCGAAAGTTGAACTGAATTATAGTTCGCAACAATGAAATTAAAGTACACACTTCAAAATTAACCCGGAAACGGGCACGCGATTTTTTTTTGCATAAATGCCTAAAGTGATTTTTACACGTCAATTAAATCATTGTTATTAATTAATATACATATTTTTGATAATTCTATAATTTTTTAGTATTTGAGGACAGTATGTATATAGATTTACTCAATATTTTCTGAAAAACGAAAGAAGTAATATTAAAATTATTGTGACGTGAATTTTAGTTTTTCGATACTAGAGTGTAAAAATCACCTCAGGCGCTCGTTTTCAGGTTAAAGTACACATTTTAGATAAGTTCACCATCATATTGTTCACCATTTTTGCATTATTTTGCTGTGTAACTTTTATTTATTTCGTTTCGCGTATTTTGTTCCAACTTAAAATATTAGAATTGAGTTATATACGTAATAGAGGATGAATGTTTTCTTTATTTCCAATTGCGCGTTATATTTCAATATTAAAATATATCAAACATTCGTCGTTTTTTAAATGTTTCGTATTAATATTAAAATTGTATCACATATTGAATAATAATCTCAGGTCAACATTTGATGTTCAGCGCGCGCGCGCGTGCACGCGAGAGAGAAAAAGTATTATTAACAGTCAAGTAATCTGCAGCCAGAGGTCAAGACTCCGTGACATTTCTTCTTACCATGCAGTCTTGATAATTTCGTGACTATTTATCGATGTGGTAATAAAGTATATAAGTATATAATATTTTAAATAATTTTATAAAGTTTTATTTTACATAATTTTTAATTTATGAGTGAATAGAGTAGACTTATTTCAGTAAATAATATATCCAACATAATTCAACACGATAACTTTTTTCAACTATATTATTTTATATTTTATTTAAATATTATTCTCCATTTCCTGGATATTTTGCATTTCGCCATTCCTATCTCGTTGTCATAGGAAAATACTAGATAATCTCGATCTCTGGAAATAGTAATATCTTGCTTTCTCTTGCCTTCTCTTTATTTGACGACTAATTCAGCGAAGATATTTACTCTTTATACCAAGTATAAAATTATTTAATCTATTTATATGTAAGTTGCAGAGAAAAGCAAATATTAATTAAATCGAGCACGTGCGTGTGCATTAATTAAATCAAACACCTTGTTGAAAAAATACGATTTGATTGTTTAACACAGTTCGCTGTAATTAACTTACAGTAGCGAACGCAATATCCATTACCTACTTTTCAAAATCGAAAGTTGATAACGTTCAAAATATGTTTCCATGTGTGCGACAAAAATGATTAAAAATAAAACATTTATTTTTATGCATACAGACACTACCTTTTATGCACAATTTTTTTCACACGATGTAATATCTTTTTACGAAAATATAAAAAAAAAACTATCGCGATAAAAAGTAGAGCTGAATGTTGCTTTGAGTTATACTTTTGCTATGTTTTTGACATGGGAGATACGCGGTTCGGTGTATTCGCTATTCCATCCAACATCTTGCGACAGAAATACTTCCATGTTAATCTACCTATAGCCGCTGCGTCGCGTCCGCATCGTGTTGCATCCGTGTTTTGCATTTCCTGAACGGATCATTGAGATCCGTTGTGCATGCGCATCACTCGACTTCCACATTCATATGATATTCATAACATACGGATGTCAATATCCTTCGGGTTTAATCGCGCTTATACATATACATATCCGCCTGCATCTCTGAATTATGCATATAGAGATGCCAACGCACGTTTGCCCTAGAATTACGGCCGAGTTCTCGTGATTAACCGTGTGTCGCGCGGATATAATTAGAACCGAACACGTGTCACGTATGATTTCCATTAACACACAGACTCGGTGCGACGCAGACCGGGACCGATAGTGATCAGTCATCGACACTCGCGGATTAGCCGGATTTCGATACGATGACGGAAACGCAATCCGACGTGTTCCGAAGCCGTTCAAAGTCGCGGGGTTATCCTCTTAAAAAACCGGCACTCCGAGTCGTATCGATTACATTACGGTATTGCAACGAAAATTGATACTTGACGTAATTTTGTGAGACAGAGCGACAGACGTCAAACAGCAATATAAATATGTATTATTTTTTATTTCTGAAACAAAAGCATTTTATTTATAAGAATAAAAGTTGAAAAATTCAATGTCCAGTTATTTAATTCTAGAATATGTATTTATATAATTCAGTAAAGAGAAAGAAAACTAAAATTTTATATCATGTTTTAAAATAAATGTATGAAATTACATATTTGTGAGTGGTAAATCGGATTGTTTAAATTTATATGTTATAGCTATTGACGTGAGCTTTTTAATAGCTCAATAAAAATAGTACCTGCGATAAGCTGGTATACTCTTTGCTTTTTCCGAGTTTTTGTTTGCATTTGTGTATAATATTATAAAGCTTCGTTGAACTAAAAAAATGCATTATATGAAATCGCGTGTATAATGAAACTTTATTCTTTATTTGTTTTTATTTATTACATTTTTGCTCTTTTTCGCTTTTTTTATATATTCCTTTTTTTGTTCCTTATATATTCCTTTTTTGTTTATATTACGAAAGAAAGAGATACGAAAGAAATAATCCAACGTGTTCATAAAAGCCGATCGGCCGGTAATTAATCAATATAAAGAAATTAGAACGTACAGCTTTACGAGCTCTCTTAACGTTTCGCTAATTTATCGCCAGTTAATGATCCGATAGTCGTAAAGATGGTCGTGAAGTACTAGCGGAATAAAGTATAGAAAGCCACTGCGCGCGTGTTGTACATCAGGACCGAATAGAAACTTGCGAGGAAAACAACACATACGCGATCGCTTCGAGGCACGGCAACATATCTATATATTCACGGAAATATATCTTCGCCGGAGAGACGTGCACTTTCCAAGTTCCACGTAACTTGAACGCGAGCATATCTCTAATCGCTAATTAAAAAATCAAACTGCGGAGAACGGAGGCTGGCGGTAATTAGCAGGAAAGAGGAAAGTGCGGGAGCATAATTACGGATCGCGAAAGTAATCAACAATTACGTTCGCCGCGCCGGGTGAAATGTCCCGTATGCCTATGCGCTTCGCCTTCAATACCTTCTTTATTTTTAACAAGTTAAGCTAACTGTAATTTGATGAAATTAACACGAAATTGGAGGCTCCTGATGTGGAAGAAGTCGTGCGAGCAATCTATCGAGGAGAAAGGAGAAGGGAAGGGACGCGGCGTTGCGCTCGCGTTGCGTCGATGCGCTTTCATTGATGCACCATCTACGGTATCTCTCGTACAAATATCCGTTATCTTTCCGATATCTGGAAAATTTTCCATCAGCATACCGACGTATGAGTTTACCAGCTATCGATAGTACGCGAAAAGTACAGCAGAAACCTACCGTATCACGACTCGCGGTGAACTGATAAAGCAGCAATGCACATTATTTCACGTGTGTACGTATGAATATTCATGCATTCCTGTTATTGTTATGTTGCTTATTGTCAGACTATCATATGAGAAGTTCGAATAACATGTATTAATTCTGGAACGCGATATATTCGATTAATTGAATGGCCGTATATAGTATTGCAACTAATTATAATTAACAGACTATTGTAACTGTATAGATAAATTAATGATTATAATTTTTTATGAAATTACGACCGTTTTGTACAGGAAGCATTTCAAGCATTTTGATGCAACGCGTAACTTCTTACGTAAATTTGTCTAATTAGCAAATCGTTTAAATTTTTGCATTCCACTATTAAGTTTTTTGCCACCTCGTAATTGGAATTGCACTTCATAACTTCATACCGTAGGATTGTGAAGAGGCAATTTATTTCGATGATTCGACACGGAAAAGTATCAGAAAATTACCGGCGCACCGCAAATTTCAATGATCTCTAATAGCGGCGGTACGCGAGCAGTGAAATTTCCATAAATCAATTGCACTGAAAAGATATAGAAAGCCAGTTTTTCTCGCGTACGATGCAACGTACGATGACCAGCAAAGTACATTTCGTGTTCATAATGTCCGGTAAATTTCTCGCGTGAGGATTTAAGAAAAGACGAATATGTGCGCTCGTGACTTCGTCGCAAAAATGCGGCTTTTCTAATAATATGTATGTCCGTTACGATGTTTGCACACATCTCAACGATCGGAAAAACAGTATTTGTTCAACTGGTCGCAATAGATATTAATAAAACGATAAGATAACGCGCGTGTGTCATTAATTATTTTTCACATCGCGCATCTGCATAGACATGCATTTAAGAGTATGCTGTTGAATTAAACAACGTTTTATTTGAAACGTTATACTCACGATAATTCACTTTATTTAATAATTCACGTTGTCAAACACAGTTTCCTACGTCGCTTTTACATTTATGAGAAAATATTTTTTCTTCCATTCCATAATAATCTTAATCTATAAGCGATAAACTTGAATATAAATGTATATTATGTCGATTATTTTAATTACCAATTTGATTACCCGCCATGTCCGTTAATTAACTAATGTTAATAAACCTGAACTTTTGCTAATAAAGTTATGTGTGACTGTGCCCGCTGCGTAATTACAATTTGTAATTGCGCTCATCATAATTTGCGTATTAGTATGGATAAGGCGTTTTACTAATTAGTATAATTAGCTTCCCAATTCATTCATTAATGGAACCCGTTAAACTTTTCCTGGGAATCGATCGAGAATTAGATATAAAATTGCTCGGTATGAAAGTAGCATGTTTATTTGATGCGATACAACGTCGTTCGCTTATCGTGTGAAAGTATACTGAAAATCCGCGCGATTGCCTCTGACCAAGTAACATTTGCTAATGACTGACCGGTCGGTCGGCGATGACATGGTCTGAGCTTTATATAATACAGAATACACACGTACGATTTGTGTAACATGGCTTTTTTCGCGACGTTAAAGCATATAAGTCGTCAGTCTGCAAATTGCACGCAATACTTGCGTCGCAATACGCACAATAGGCAACGTTATTTACGCAGACTCCGTCCGATTGTGAAATACGACCAAAATGATAGCGTAACAGGTTCATCGCGTGAAATACGATCGGTCATCGTGAGCTGCAACTGCGATACGGTCTTTCTACGACTCGGTGAATTCACGATACTCGAGCGAATTTTCACGAATCTTTTTCAAGCTTGAGAGAGCTCGTCAAATCAGGTCTATATATATTTTTTTGGCAAAATGAAAAAGAGATTCTCCAGTCTTGTATTTTCAAAGTAAACGCTTTGGTAAAATAGCACGAGTTTTTTAATAATATCGCAAACTGCCTAAATTAACTTCATCTACGTTTTAAAATGTTGAAATAAATTAAAAAGGAGACTTGAATAACGTGCACGAAAATCAGATATTTTCATTTCAAGAAGATACAATAACTCTGAAATGTTCTGTGTGTAAGCTTTGGCTTATTTTAGAAAATGTCAACATCATTCACTTGTCTCGGGAAGTAAAGATAAATTTACTTATATGTCGTCTCAGAATCTCTCTCAAAGTGTTTGATCAGCGGAGCGGCGTTTTTCGCCGGAGCATTTTTCGCACGCACGTAGTGGATACCATGAATAGCATTAAAACCATTGAGTAAAGTTGATGGCGTTACGTGGCGTGCAAACGAAGACACATAAATATTCATTTTTTTTCCGCGCCAAACGAGAATGGAAGATGCGCGCGCGCCCGTGCAAGCCGTAGGGCCGTCGTATATTCGAGCGTATATAGCTTGCACATGCATTTTCACATTTCTCGCGGGATATAGTATATGAATCCTCTGAAACAGTAGAAAATGGCTCAGTAATTGCATCACGGTGAAATTCCCGGTTCATGCTGAGAGACGCGGACGAAACGCTACACTCGTCGATTAACCGCCGTAAACGTCGAGATGCATGAAAGCGCACAGATGCGCTTTTCTTTACCTTATACTACGCATATTTTTCTTCAACTTTCGTTGGCTGATGAAATGCGGGATACGTTGAACATACGGCACGCTCTAGTTGCTTAATCTTGCATCTGCTTCAACGTAAGGATATTTTCCCTTGAGAGAAAAAGCTATTCCTATAATTGCGAAAAATTTTGCGTTGTAATAACTGTTTAACAAAAAAATGCAGGACTCGATTAATTGCGTGCTCTTTCATATCGCTGTCGGTTATTCGCATGCAGAGCGATTGGCAATGATCGATAATTGTCGTATAATTACACGTGCTCTCACACAATATTATGCTGCGCCATCGATTGTCACAGCCGATTAGATTCACGATGAAATGGTGTCAAAAGTAATTTTCGCCCATTCAACGCGTTGCATAAAACAATTTTTCGATAAGCGACGGAAATGCAAAACTAACGGAACATGCGTGCGACGCAGATAAATTTTTGACATATATCATGTATATTAATGTGCAAAATAATATGTAAATAATCGTTATCAAATTATAAAATTGGCTCGTACGTAATTTTGAAGCAGTTGGAATATGAATAAAACATTCTTCACCTTTCTAATCAGCAATACATGATGCATCATTATATCAATAATTTATTGATATAGTGACGGTTTTTTTTTTAAATTCTGCATTAGAAAATTAATAAATATAATGTATAATATATTAAAGACGCGTAGATTAGCTTGATGCAACGAGAATGAAATAAAAGAATGTTTTCTTAATAGCCGTTACGTCATCAGTGTACAGTTGCAAGACACCTAGCGATAAACTGAGGCGCCGCAAGGGGAAGTGAAAAGTACACGGACACGGTAGCCTTTTTTGTGCTCGGAATACACACGTTCGTCGGTGTTGCAAGTGTGACAGTGGGTCAAGTTCGCGGTGAATGGCCGGAGTCCGGTGGCTCTCGAGCGTCGCGCCAGACTCGATACGACGACATTCTCTCAATTTGTTGCAAGCATAGCGTAAAATCGACAAAGAAGAAAAAAGGCAGATTAACGGCATTTTTACGCGCGCACTTGCCGCCGATCTGCCCGAAATCCTCTGAATTTTTACTCTGGTAAAAATTTATCTCGTTGAAAACGAAACAGAGACTCGAAATACCGTACAATAAACAAACACTTTCTATGAAGTGCTTTCCATTAAAATTAGAAAAAAAGAGAAACGTTTGAAATATTTGATATAATGAATATTGATGTTTATAAATTGTGGAAATATCTTTGAGGTTTCGAGCATTGTTAAAAGCTATAAGAAACATAATTAAAATCTTTTGTCTATCTTTTAAACTTTATTTATCGAGTAAATTATATTTTTAGACTAATTTTTTTAAGCATTAGTTTATATTATATAGTTAATTTAGTTAATTTTAATTACTTTAGCACTCATTAATTATCAATGATATTTCTATTAACATTATATCTAAATATTATTACGAATTAATACGTAACTACTTTAAGAGTTTAACGCAAAAATATTTACAAAGAAGATACGGGTGAATAATAACAAGATCGCGTTACTGCAGTACAAAGGACATTGTCTCGCATTGATTGCATTCCCACTGCTGGCATTTTGTTGTTATCTACCCTATCACACGATCGGAGTGGAAGTGGAGCAACTATCGTGAGAACGGATAGAAAGGAAGTATCGATAAATTACAGCGCGATTGTCACGATAAATCGTTGTAACGCGAGGAAGAGTCAAACTCGGGATTTCCTGAAACTCGACAATATCACGATGTATTAAATTTTCTCAGAGCGCTTCTCGTTCGATTCAACGGATTCCAGTCTGGCGATAATTATGTCTTCTCGGGAATCTGGGGCAGGGAATACTCCGTCTCTGATAAGATCAGTTGCAGATTCCTCAGATTCCCGACGAGCGTGAATTATAATGTAAAGTAAAGCGAAGTGATTATGATAATTGCGAAAGGTAGAAAACGCATTATTTGTCTTACATTCCCAATTTATTCTTATCTAACGGTAAAGTCGAGGGGAACGAAAGCTGGTCGCTGCTCGTTCTCACAAATATGTTTCACAGTGCTTCTCGTTGCCCCTGTTATGAAACTACAAAAAGCAACCGTCATTTGGCCAGAAGTATTTTGCATGCATTAGCATAATTCGATTTATCACCGGTCGTTGTCGCGACTGAACTCCTTTAAATCTGGTGACGACACGGCGAGAAATATTTACTGCCGACGTTGATGTATCCGCACTGCAAATACCCTGTAGTAACGTAACTTACGTCAGAGAAAAGTCAGCGTAGAAAATAGGTAGTTATGGCACATCTCAGAACGCCCATTGAATCCATCATACCGCATATTTTCAACGATGAAAATAACGAAATGAGACGCGCGCGTTTCCAATTGACGATTTTATTACAGGCACTATAATATAATGTATTATAATCCAATAACGAATGACATAAGGCTGTAAAACGACGAAGGTTTCGCTCGATTGCGAACGGTGAATTATTAGCGATATTGCCGGCGGCACAATGCGGCTCCTAATCGATGAATTAAAGTTTCAAAATTTTCTTTCGTCAGATCGGATATAGGTAATACCATCCTTCGTACCGGAAGCTGTTCTATCTTCATGGACACGCACACTTGCGTCTTCGTCGCGCACAATTCGCCGCTCGAACTACTTTCTATGTCGGGTACAAGGCAAAGAACTGCACCGTTATTCTGTCCTGTTAAATTTGCCTGTGTACTTTTTTTTTAAATCGTCATTTTAGAAGTAATGCGAATTTATATGCTGAAAAAAAATTTAAAGTACATTTTACAGAATTTATTTTATTTTTATCTTAAGTGGACATCTTGATTTAAAAGAAAAGCCAGGATATTTATTGTGGCATGTTTTGATCATTGTTGAAATTTAGAATTCTATGTAGACCGATATTTATGGGCATTTTATTTCGAGACCAAATATATATTTGCATCAACATGGCATGAACAAGTTGCTAACTATTTACCGCGGCGTTTCTACAGCAAGAGATAGGGATTCTGAGATAGTGCGTGACCCGCATCTCAATTCCTGTTCTTTACAACTGCTCGCTATTAAATTTAAATTAATTCCTAAAGACTCACCGCACGTATTTTCGCGATTATAAATCAAGCTCGCATCGCGATCGTACGAAACGGGTGAAAGTACACACGGATAACTTAGCATTCCGAGTACGGGTATCGTTTCCCTAGATTTTCTCAGGAAGATAGACTTCACAAAAAGCCATTCGGGAATAATCAATTCCTCTCACCGGCATCTTCTTTTTTTTTTTTTTTTTTGTCAGACTCGAGACTTTCGTGAACCCATTGTGAGGTACGCGCGACGTTCAACGGAAATATTACCACGAGTTAATTAACATCTCATAGATGTAGATACGCCGCGAAGTGTGTAACGAACTAGGCGGCAAATACATAAAAGATCGAATCGTGAAACTGAGTGCCATTTTGCGCGCTCGTCGAACGAAGAAAAGGATAATATGAAGAGAAATGTTACCCATACGCGTCCTGCTCCATAATTATCATCTAATTTCGTTAGCGGGACTGCCTGCGTATGACGTGTCTCGTAAAAACGTCCGAGCCACCGCGTTTCCTGATGCGGTTGCATTATGCACTTTCTTTTTCCTAGAGAAACGACCGAAATACGCTCGTTAAAAGAAGAACGCGGCTCGCTTTCTAGATCAAACGCGCCAAGTGCGACGTCGATTATTCTCGCCGCGCACACAATAGTTAAAAACTCTTGCATTTTATATTAGGAAAAGTGATGGAAGAAAGAAGACTTCATTATCATTTCACTATCCTAATGAATATAATCATAAGAAAGACATATATTGTAAATTAATCATGAATGAATTAAACCATTCCTGATTTTATAGCTATTATTTATTAACAAGTAAAACATTTCCAACGATAAAACATTATTGTACAAGAACAATGGACACTGTAAAGGTCGCAGGTTCGAAACATTAATCACTGCCGGAAGTGAGGAAAAAAATTTTTCCCCGATCCGAGAACGTCGTAATAATGCACGATATACCACTTCTTCGGGGTACGGACTCTCGATATAACGTTACTTACGCGCGAGAACCTAATTTTCCGGATCACCGAGACATCCACCTCGCATCAGGGCTGTTTCCGATACGGTGAAATGCGCAACGGAAACGCGGCGCGAAAGAGAGAAATTCCCTCGTAGTCAAATCCGATTTCCGACCCAATTTTCAAGCCGGGAGATGGTGCTCCTAGAGCGTCGCTTAGCATGCGTTCGGTATAATGCAAGCCTCCGCTTTCTTCTCTCTTTCACCGTGAAGGAGATCGGCGCAGCGCGACGGCGAGAAATATTTCAAGGAATAGGAGGTCGGTTGCCTCGCGACGGCAGCCGATTCGCGAGTTTAAGGTCAATCTCGAAAGCAGGAGCGAACGATCGTGTTGCGAAGCCTTTCCATCTTATTATACGATCGATTCCTTCTATTCACGTCACTCCTTCGCGCTAGACTCTTTCGCGAAATCTCCTCTATACGTTTCTATTCCCGGATCCAATAGGATTCCCGAAGGCTGCGAGTCTTTCGCGGCGAATTGCGAATTATATGTCAGTAAGAAGAATTGAGATTTATAAAAATTTTATTTCTTTGGATATTTCTTTGGATTTCGTGTGAAGGGTTTGTCAGTATATCGACAGAACGTCGATACGTAAAAAGGTAAATCATAAAAGGGTGAATCATGAATCATTATACTTTAGAAAGATTAAAATTCACGCGCGTATCATTGATGAACAGAAATATCTAACAATCGAATGTCTCCTCTAATGAAATTTGATTATACTTTGCGCGCGATAAGTACGCAAGGAGCATGATAAATATTGAGGGGGCGGACGAGCGATTAATCGCCGCAAAATCAGGTGATACCTAATTAAAAGTTCGGAGTCTGTTTGGATTGATATATGTACCCTCGTGCGGGAATGGCTGCAAAGTAAGTTCTACGTTCTAATGGACGGGAACCTCTATGAATTATAATGAAATTCGTTCCAACGTTTCACGAGAGCGAAGATTTGTCACTGGCTAGCTGGAAGCGTGTACGCGCCATTATTCACTTTTCGCGTTGATATTCCGCAGCGTGTCGCATCGTTTTTTAACACAGATTTCGGCGATGATATCGATATTCGAGATAAAATCGGACTATTCAGTTTTTCGATCGGATTTTATACGGGAAAAGATTTGCGAACTTTGACCCCGCTCGAAATCCGCTTAAGAGATTCGAGAATCGATCTTTATTCGAAAACAAGAGGATGTAGAAGTATATAGGTATAACATATAGCGAATTCGGTTGGACGCACTAGTGCGCACAGTGCACATTAAAGCCGTTGTATACACTAATTTAATTTTTAATATTTAGTGTAAAATGCAAATATTTTGACTGATAAACGCCCAATATATATTTTACCAAATAATACAATAAAGATAATTGAGGGTTTCGTGACTTAACCCGTTTATATTAAACATACACTTAATGTTGATTCGTGTACGACGGCTTTAATGTGCACTGAATGCGCACTGATGCGTTCAACCGAATTCGCTAATAGAAATTTCAAAAATTTCACGTCGAAATACGATTCTAACTTTTCTTTCAGAAAAAATATAAAAATATCGAATACAGCTGATGGTTTGATATAAATCGCTTTTATTATTATTTAATTATTATTAAATGTATAGATCGAAAAAACACAATGAGCATCTTGCATATCATTTTTAGAAGAACATTTTATAAATTACTTTGCACAGAGTCCACTACAAAATTTGTAAAATTATATAAACATCTAATTTTATAATTCATGTAACGTAAAATAAAATTCCTGAATTTCTCATCGTAAAGATTTTTTTCTCGGATTGGACATATTTGTCAAATTATTCTTGGTTTACATCTCAAAAACGGGACTTTAACTTTCAATTTCTTTGCGTGTCTATACATATTCCGTTATGATCGCGCCATTCATTCGTATACTCACAGGGTGTCTTCAGCTTCTCCTTCGCCGATTGTATTGTACCATTGGATCGGAGCGTGATGCCGATACTTTTGGACTTTCCGATAGACAGGTTTTCCGTGGCACCCGGTGGTGATATTATCGAGATACCATTTTGCTCCATGTCGGCGCAATTAGGTGTTTACTGAAAATAGAGCATAATGAGGTTATAATTTTCGAGTCTAATACAAAATATTGATGCCTCAACTTATCTTATCTACAGTGTGGCAGCAAATCATGCAGCCAAAATCACCCCTTAACTCCGTGATACTCTTATTTATAAGAGTCTTATAAGAAACTGCCACCGGAAAATAAAAATGACAGATTGCAAATGAATTCGCAAATATACTTCAGCTCTTCTGATTATCTTTTTATCAGCAAACTACTGTTATGCGCGTTTTAAAATCAACTGCTGCCTGCTCTGATAGATTCTGGTGTAATTATAGCGAATTATGATACCAGAAAAATTCTGGAAAATTTAAAACTTAGTTAAATCCTGGTAAAATCTTCTCATTAACTTTAGTAAGATTTCAATAAATATTAACGGAATATCTGTCCTGTTCTTTTGCTTATACTTTTCACAATTTTGCCAAGTCACAAAATAAGAAGGTCGACACTTGACAGACTTCTCATTGACTGACTTCGCAACATTAGAATATCTTCTATCTGTGTTGCCTTGCAAACGGAAGCACTTGATAATAATACAAATAGAGCATATATCGTTATCTGAAGCCGGTACGATTTGGCGGAATTATATCGTCAGTCGTCAGCTCAAATACAGCCGAGTTGTATCATCGTGCAAATAACAAACGCAAGGTGGGAATAACTAATTAAATTCGCCAAGCTGTCAGATGAATTTCGATGCTTCGCGTGCACAAACGATTGAATCACACGTCTCCCGATTGCGGAGCAATCGTACTCCGTTAATTAAATCCATGATTTAGCACGCATATAACTGATGATTAACCGATCACTCGTAAACTTGGCATCAAATATACGTTGCTACATTTCCGATAAGTATTTTAACTCATGCAACTTATGCGCGAATATATGTTTATCTAAATTTGAAAAATTATCGCAAATATTAAACAACAAGAACCAATTATTAACTGATCTTTTAACTAATCTCACCTAATCCTTTTCTTAATCCGTGATCTTTATCACATGATAACGGCTCGTTTCGCGCAATCTTTCGATGTTTTCAATTATATAATTTTTGGAATTCACCAAAAAATGCATTTCTGACGTCTGTAATTGTATGTTTTTTAAATTATAAATGTTATAAATTCTAAAGGAGCAACAGCATTAAACAAAAGATCAACTGGTTCTTAACTTAGCTTTTAACTAATCAAGCTGAACTTGATACGCTTTCAAAGAGCTTTAGATAATAGACTGAACTCCAAACTTTCGCGATAACCATCGATTTATGACGTCATATCGAATCGTAATTTAATCTACTAGCACTCTTTTTTTGCCGTCGTGGTCTACACCACACATTTTTTTCCAACATGTCTTTTCAACTTAAACATGTTGTTAAAAGACTCCTCGCTATTTGTATAAAATAGAAATATCTCAAGTCATTGGCACCAATGCCAACTAACGACGAGAGAAACACGCGAGCGAGTTAAATGACGTTTCAAAGTACATTTGCATTTTAATTTATACACGCTACACTCATCGATCCCGTTCAAGAATCGGGAAAATTTTCATTTACAACGTTCGGTCTTACAAAAAACGGCGATCACGAAAGAAGAGATTGTTGGCTCTTTTAATTCTTCGTGCTACTTACTGCGAAGAGGAACTCGCGGCTGCAACGTTGCACACAGACCTTGCACGAAGTCCGCTTTCGATGTATTTCCGTACGCCAAAAAAATTCCGCTCTCGTCAACAATTCATAAAAATGCGCGAATATGATCGGCGCAATCGAAGGGAACGAACTCGCGCGGCTCTATTGTTGCTTATCCCAGGAATTGTCTTTTATCGCGTGGTTTCGAGAGGACTGAATTCGCGAGTTGCGCTCACCTCTATATGTAGAAACCCTCCACTGTGCGCCAACGGCCGGCTCTGGCCGTCGCTCTCCCGTTAGACGACGGTATGGTATATGCACGACCACGGGAATCACGAAACGTATGCCAAATTATCGAGACGCGGCACGCGCGCGCGTTATTTCGTTTCCGCATCGGAAAATATTTACATTGGCGTCGACAAGTATCATAATATCGTATATGTATTATAGGATATACATTTCGCTGATCGACAACTTTGGCACACATCGCGGTCTTTATTGGATATTGATATCATCTTTCTTAAACGGAAGTAGGAAGAAAAGATCTTTTGAAAAATCAAAATTCAGAAGCGTAATTTATAGATAAAAGATATTTATTAATATCGATTATACAATTATTTTTTAATTATCTACTTTAAATATTTAAAAAATGATAACGTATCAATTAAATTATATGGAGAAATATTTATTTTATTTCATTTTTAATGAAAAGTATCTCCTACGTGTGTATTCAAAAGCACTAAGTGAATGCCCTACATATTTGAAGAGCATTGTCAAGAAATTATCTTTGGCAAATCAGCCAAAACTTCTTACTCATCGAGTAAATTTTAACTTAGACACAATCGCGCATTGTTTTGATTAAATTACTTTATTAAATTTTGCGATTGCAATATGATTTTAATATCCTTATAAGTATTTTGTTAGTATTCTTTATCATATTTTTAATATACAATATATAGATTACTTTTTTCCAAGAAACTGAGAGAATGCTTCTCTTTTATACGCTTATTATATATTATAAAATATTAGATAATTTTTAATCAAATTTAGGCTAAATATTTTTTCTCTTACATTTTTTGACATTTATATCTTACACTCATTCTAGAAACAACTTCAAATAGATCACACAATTTATTTTGACGTACTTATGGATGCCAAAAATTATAGAATTATTCTGAAATCGTTATTTTTATTTAACATATTTTTATTATCAAAAAAATAATTATAATAAAATAACGTAAAATTGATAAAACTTACTTATAAACTATACTTGAGATTATTTGAATCCAATTGTCTTTAGCGATAACCAAAATATGTACACCCACAGAAAAGATTTCCGGATCCACATACGGAAAGAACGGTTTTGCTAAAATATCTAAAAATTTAGCTAGATACAAATCTGAAAATAATTTTGTTGCACCATTAAAATTTTTCTGTGAAAATTAACGTGATAAGACTAAGATCATTTCATTCTTACGGATTTAAGAATTTTCATTTAAAACTAAAATATTCCTTTTTCAACAATAAATATAATTGTCCTTATATCGATCCTATTTATGATAGATCGAAGAGTAATAGTATTGCACGGAAAGAACGGTTTTGCTGAAATATTTAAAAATTTAGCTAGATACAGATCTGAAAATAATTTTGTTGCAACATCAAAATAATTATAGTAGGTCGCTGATGATAATGCTGTTAAAAGTTTTGACATTTTAGCTATCACTTTGAGTGTTTTACATAATTATGTAAAACACAATTATACATAATTATTGTACATAATTATGTAAAACACTCAAAGTGATAGCTAAAATGTCAAAACTTTTAACAGCATTATCATCAGCGACCTACTATAATTATTTTGATGTTGCAACAAAATTATTTTCAGATCTGTATCTAGCTAAATTTTTAAATATTTCAGCAAAACCGTTCTTTCCGTGCAATACTATTACTCTTCGATCTATCATAAATAGGATCGATATAAGGACAATTATATTTATTGTTGAAAAAGGAATATTTTTAAATAAAAATTCTTAAATCCGTAAGAATGAAATGATCTTTATAGTCTTATCACGTTAATTTTCACAGAAGAATTTTACATTGGGCACGGTTACACCGGGGCATTTAGGTCGCGGCCGGCCTATACCTCAAATTCAACCTAAATTATTTAGGCCGCCTGTTTACAGCTGCTGTAAACAGGTGGCCTAAATAATTTAGATCGAATTTGAGGTATAGGCCGCGGCCTAAATGCAGAGTGTAACCGTGTCCATTAGATATTTTCGTCTTAATATATTAATATGTAAACAAATGAATGATATTTAATCGGAATATGATCTGTATACGATTTGATATTTGATACATATTGTACATACTTATATAAGAGTGCCATTCTTGTTATATCATAAATCTTCTCGAATATATTAATCGACTGCGATATAATCATCAAAAGAAGTATGTTTTCATCCAACTTTTACGACAAAAATCTTCAGTAGACATCATCAGCAGCTAATCAGTATATTTGACAAAAATCAGTATATTTTACTGGTTATAGATCCTAATTCTGATTCAGTTAGCATCAGCTAATAATTAGAATTACAACTACATACATATATATATATGTATACATATATACTTACTAGAGAAATAAGACTCGAGAAGATAGGATCATATCTTTTAGTATTTCTTGTAGGGTTATATACTTGAGATCCATTATGGGAGACAGATACGAACACGTGTCACGTTATTGCCGTCGACAAACAACGGTAGCACATATCTGTTTTGTGCCAATATTGTGACGCTAACAGCGTGCATTATATGATTATATTGATTATAACATCGAGTGAAGATTTATTCCAAACGTAAGAATATAAGCTTAAATCTATACTCTATTACTCTTGTCTCAAGATAGTAAATCAATCTTACTTAATTCGAGAGAGAGAGAGAGAGAGAGAGAGAGAGAGAGAGAGAGAGAGGGGAGAATAAGAATTATTCATTTAATCTTAATATTGTTTTATTTTTATACTGCATGAAGTTGTGACAGGATTAAATATGTCTAGAATATTTTTTGTCTCGTTATCATCAAAGAAAGTCTTTCTGAGAGGGTACCTTTATTATCCTATTATCTCGAATTGTTTTACAATGTCAATTATGAGAGAAGCAAATAAAATCAGTAGCGATTTTGTTATTGATGGTAGAATAATGTCGGGCAATCGATAAATCACAAGTCAAAGTATATCAAGTACAATTTATCTTACTGTCGGCACAGTTTATCGTGCGGAATGCTATCAAAAATTCAAATAATAAATAAATCTACGATTTAATCGGACATTAATGTGAGCATTTAGGAAATTTATCACATAATCAATTTATGATCGTATTATGATTAGATGATTCACTTAGACGAGCGACTTATTAGATACGATTACATATATAAATATTAGATGCAAGAAAAGCATTTTGTAGTTCTTTGTGCATTTCTTTCTATTTCTTATCTTTTTCTTTATTATTTATAACATAGATAACTGTAACTTTAATATTTCAATTTAAACTGATCGAATTAATTATATACGTGCAAATATATATTTATAATATGTATATGTTTTTATATTGTATATATAATATATACAAAATTATCTGTAGTCACGATACACTTAAATAAATACTCGTCGCGATTAATTCGAATTTTAAAGTTGCAATCGGGATATTGATTTCTGCGAAAAATATACATCCGAAGAATCATTAACGTCTCATTTGTTACACGTGTCTCGCATTAATGATGAATACAAATTAAAAGTACATATGGCAATACTATTCATTTTCATCTTATCAGGAGATCATAATTGTTTTATGTAGGATAGATCTTTTTTATATTATTTTTCTATCATTGTTTTCTTGTATATACCTCAATTATGCCGTTATCTCCGTATTATTTCTAATTTTTCTTTGAATCGGTCAATAATCTGCAGCTATTATCATTATTGCTCCTTCATCGATGTCTTAAAAAGAATAAAGATTATGGTGTACAAAGTAAACATTTCATCCGCTTCATGGCAAAGAACTCAACGAGATTTCTCATAATTATATTACGATAATATTAAGTAATCGAACCAACGCGCACCAAGAGCTGCATTATTAACTAACCGCATTTTGCATAACATTGCCGTGCCGGGTCGATGACTCCGGCGGTGTCTGTTTGGACATCGGGAGTCGAAGATATTCTTTCCTTCCTCTGCAAAGCAAAAATCCTAAAAATTACGTGTTCGACAATTATTTACTATTAAATGTACTTTTATTTTCTATATTTAATATTAATTATAATTACAAAGTCAATTAATTCTTTGTCTTTCACAATTCTGCATCGTTTCATTTATTATTCTACACCATTCCATCTTTTAAATTAATATTTTCACGATCTATTATGTATATTTGTAATAGAACTATTACCCGATAATATCTTCGATGACGTTAGTCGAACGAGCAAGTGAAAGATTATGTATCGGTTGCCGCGATAGTAGGTAATTATGCTAGAAAGGACGAAGACAGATCGGGATCTTTAATGTCATAGTCCATTTGTCACGTTAAACCCAGAAGTAAACTGGTTCACTGCCACGCGGTTTTATTACGGAGAGAAAGGAATACCTCTTCCTACAACCGCGAGAACCGGACTCGCAGCTACCAGGAACGCGAAAGAAGAGCACAGGAAGAGATGTATGAGAAAAAAATGTACGAGTTCGACCAGTTTGTGACACTTTGTACATATATAATCTGTTAATTTGTTAAATAATAAAAAAGATTATATCAGAGGAGGAGATAAAAGAGTTAAGAAATAAAAGATAATGAAAATGAGTCAGCTCTCTTTGTCGTGTCCGTTATTAATAATATATTTAAAGACGAAACGACTAGAACTGAAAATAATAAGTCGGAAAATTAAAAATAAAACCGACGAATTATCGACTTGCAGCGATAGGATGTAACTCGATGGATCTGAAAGTGACTGAGAGTACATAGCAATCATATTCGTGATTATTACTTAGCTACTGCACTCTGCTCTCTCTCTGCTGAAGAGCAAAAATAACACTTTCGACTTTTCCCTTTCTACCATCTATAACATCCGAAGGAACGACGCGTGATATACGTGATATACTTCACTTCTGGAGTGTGTCTTACTTTCGACAAATTTTTATACGATTGCGGCTGCTGTGCAATAAAGCCAACATGCGTCGATCAATCACCCCGCGCGGTGATCGATAGACACTCTATCGTCGGCCGGCCTTTCTTGCCAAAGCAAAAAAAAAGAAAAATTGCATGATCGATGGCGGCTAAAAATAAAATCCTTCGAAATGATATTGCGCGCGTAGGGTGACGGCGCGGGAGGAATAGGTATATCTCGGCAACAGATTTGCGGTGGTAAAAGAGAGAAGAATGTGGATAAATAATGTATCCGTCGTAATCGCGGCGCGTTTTGTCTCGACTCCGAGAAAGGAACAGTAGGTCACCCGGTGCGACAGAAAACGCTGAGTGACCCGATGTTTCTTTCTCGGTATTAGAGACAAATGGCTACCCTGACCTCGTCCATTTGTGTGACAACCAGCTGCACCGCGAATGGTACGAGAGGTCGATTTTTTAACACTGACGGTAATGTCGGTACGAATCGGTATAAATAATTTTAGTAAGTAAGTAATTTGTAATAATAATTTATAGCGATAGATAAATTATGTGATTAGAAAGTCACAAATTAGAAACTCAAATGTATTAAGCCAGATAAATCGATATTTATGTCGTTTTATATATATATATAATTTTAAGTAAAAATATGGAATTATAAATATTAATTGAATGTTAATTATATCACGGAGAAAAAAATATTTAGATTTAAAAAAATATTTATTTAGATTGCTGCTAATAGCATATTTACTTAATATAATACACATATTTATTTAGAATTAAATATTTTTATTTAAATTAAGTAAAAATATCTAATTCTAAAGAAATATGTATATTATATTAACAATAAGTAAATAAGCTATTGGCAGCAATCTAAATAAATATTTTTTTTTATCTAAATATTTTTTTCTCAGTGTAGTAATTGTATGTTAAATAGCATCAATTAACATTTGTAAAATAATACTAAAGAAGTTTAGTTATTCGTTAATTAAACATACATAAATACGAAATTTTTAGTTAAATTTTTTTGTAGGAACTTTATTATTCTAATTATAAAGTTTTTATTCGTGTAAAGAGGATGAAATGACGAATTATACTGTGTCGAAAAATTACAGAGTGCTAAAAATTATATCGCGTAGGAAAAATACAGAGGAAACTTACTATCTTTCTTGGAACTTTACTGCACTTCAAACGTAAAGTACCACGCTTCAATTTTACGCGCAAGAATCCAAAATCTGCTTAACGTGATAAAACACATTCTCGATCAACGTTTACTACGTCGTACCACGTACCACACACACGCATCATATTCACGGCGCGATAAGCCGTACAAGCAAAAATCTATATTAATACATATTTTCAATTTAAATTTATTATCAACTTAAACTTATTCGCGATTATTTCTATCCTCTGATCTTTTCAGCATAAATTTTTACTAAATATTCCTTTAAGTTTACTGGATAGGAAACCTTGATCTTAAATTTAAATAAAGAATGAAAGATGAGTCTAACATGTGGCCATAAAAATGTTTTTGTATAAATTTGTATGATAAACGGTGTAATTAAACGCTCGCTTGTAATAAAGTGATATAACATTGTTAAAGATTTAATCATTTCAGTAAAGAGGTTATTTATTTCTTATACTCATAAAACACAATCGCGTTACGGGGTATCTAGATAAATCGCACATAAACTTCTAAATGCAGAGGCTGTGCGCATAATCAGCGTGTAATTCACTTAACACGGTTTATTATCATTTAGGTATGCTTCCATCATCCGCGCGCGTTTTGTATTTACATAGTTATCTTCTGACGTGTTGTAAACTCTTGCAGCATGCTTGTATCCATAAAAAAATTACATAAAGGCACTCTAAATACTCAATTATTAAATTTTTAATATTAATATTAGAAAAATTTAAAATTATACGTTTCTATATATAATTTAGCTGATTAAATAATTTACGTAATTTATTTAACCAAACAATAAATACAGATTAAAATTAAGATTGAAATTATGTAGACAGTATCCCAAACCGAGAATACTTTCTTTCTGTGCAAAATCTTTGATTAGTTCTTGACTGATTTTTATTTATGAATTTGGAACGTCGCGTCTCTCATTTTTTTATTATCCATGTTAATTAGCATATTGCTCTGAGATTATGCAATTCAAGTGAGATAATACAATTCAAACTGTAAAAATTCACATTTAATTTAAAAGCCTTTTGGAGCTGAATACTTTTCTAAGTTACTATTTTATACGCTGGTCCCTCACAGCGTAAGACACGCTCGTACGGAAACAGGATGCATCTGTCGTGGTACATTATCGTACGCTTATCTACGACAAAACGCGTCACGTGCAATCTTCCTCGACCCATTCCATATTCCGTATACGTGAGAGAATAAGGCTGCCCGGCCACCAGGGGAATGTGTCAGGGCCTCGTGAGAAAATCCGTTCTCATCGTTAATCGCAGCACCGGATCTGGTGAGACGGGTCGTGCATCTTTCCACCGTTCATCCGCGAAGGGACAATCATACGTTCTCTCTTTCGTTCTTTTCCCCCCCTTCTTCATTTGATCATCGTCTGCTTTCGCGCGGCTACGATCGTTTCGCAATTTCCTGCCGTATAGCTATCGGATCGTAGACTGATTGACAAAAATTTCCGATTGTTACCCTGCGCCGCAATCACTCTGTGCAATTACCCGCGAGTGAAATGGACGACTAGAACGTGGCTTATGACATTTTGACGATCGGACGAAAGATAATTCGCGAATAAGGCGTGCTTTGACTTCCGACCATTTCTGGAAAACTTGACTTTGCGCACTAGAATCGTGTATTTGGAAAAACAATTCGTTAGGTCTACTTTCTCGCCGCATTTTTAACGCTAAATCCAGCTACTCATCTGTTATCTCGCGATACATGTGATTATCTCTGAAGTACTTATACGCCATATGTGCAAAATGCTGTCCGAAATCCTTTTATCTTACAATTAATGAAAAAAGTGTTGATTCTGTAATTTCTACAATCTGAAGTAATATATACATCACGATATTGTAATCTAAAACTGAGATATACGAATAATTGTCAAATATACAATTGATTTTGATTTGGCTTTGCATTCTGAGAAGAATAAAGTTATGTGATTTTCATAAATCGCAAAAACGGAATTCAATCGTCAATTAAATTACGGCACACGCGTAATCATCAGAATACGACGATACGCGCGGGATTTAATTGAATCTTTTATTACACTTTTTTATTCCATTTCTAAAAGTATGTAACAAAATCGATTTTATTAATTTCCGCTGTAAGTGTTGTTCCTTGATGCAAAATAGATATTAATCAATATCTATTGGTGACGTCAATATTTATATTTTGACATCTCGATAATTCAACCGTCTTATTAAATGAGTGAAACTCAAGATCTCGAATATCTACATTTAACGCTAAATGCGCAACATAAATAGAGCGCTAAATCTCTACTAACGATCCTTTGAAGCCGTCAAAAGGATATCTCTATTCGTTATCTGTATCACGGACGTGCATGATACCGTATAGTTGCAAGTTTGTAGTAAAAAGTGAAGGTTGTAACGCTGAAATATAGGACTGAAAAAGAAAAGGACTCTTCAATAGAGATCAGTAGATCAGTAGAGGAGATAATCTGTTTTCTAGAACCATAATAAACCAATCTTGATGTGATAATTACACGCAATCCCACGCGTTTAATTGCTCGGCACACTAAGCGATTTCGCCCAATGTAGAAATTAATTATCGGAGGCATGGGATTGTGAACATTTCTGAGGAAAAGTACAGCTGTGCGATAATCGCTGCTACCAAAAAAAAATGCTATTGTGCGAATTAAAAATATCATAAGAAGTATGTCACGATGCTCAAAGAATGCATATGTTAATTAATAAGACTGTATTCTTACCGCGTATTTATTTAATGTACGTATATTAATATATAAACCCGATATTTTGTAATACTTAATCCAATAAAAATCTTTGACAAAGTTATATTGACATGTTGAAAGTAAAATAAATGGTTATAAGAAAGATACTGACGTAAGAACGTTAACGTAGATGTGGAGATAATATAGAGTTGAATATAGAGTTCAATAGTCATTAATTATTTCTAGATAGAACAACATACATTTATATTTTAGGATAACTATCTTTAATTTCAAAAGAAGACTTTGTTTAGGCAATAAAAACATCGATGAGAAATTTACGTAACAGCTTTGTAATTACATAATGTCAAAATTCAACATTTTTTTATATCCTCTTATTTCTCATATTATCTTTATTACTTAAAATTATTTTCTATTTTATTAAAATATATATTAATTCAAAATATTCTTTTGCACGATATTTTGACGAACACTTGTACGCGTTTTAGATTCTGTTACTTCAATAATCGCTATATACAGCGATTTTTTAAAAATAATTTATAAGAAATTTTATCTCATTATATTTGTCTTTCTTCTGCAGTTCTTTTATTTCACTTCTTGACAAAAACAGAATTCAAATAAATTATATTTTAATTAAATTTTAATTATATATGAAATTCAAATATTTACTAGTAACTTATATGTAGAAATTATTATTTGTATTTATTTATATGTGACATATTTGCTCGCGATATTTTAATTATGAATTAAATTGGTAAAAGAGCTTACAATTAAGTATGTTTACAATATCAGTGACAAGCGATCGATTCAATACGACTTTCTTGCTTTAATTAAATAAATTCTTATATAAAGTTAAATATATGTGCGATTTGCAAAAGTTCTGTTTCATAAGGAATGAGTTGATCTAAAATCTAATAATTCGATATTACATATTAATAAAAAGTCAAGACTTATGTAGGATATAAAAGAAAATGTTTACTTACTATCTCATTAATTAAAGGTTTTCTTTCTATTGTCAAAATCGCTTTTCCTTGGAGAACTTTTTGATTAAAATTTACATTTAATTCTAAATAGATATCTTCTACACGTGCCAAGTCTTACCATTAGAAAGATACAGAAGTTAAAAAATATAAATAATAAGTAATGATATATACGTGTAATGAGCAAGTACATGACAAGAAATATGATATTATTTAAGAGCTAAGGATATGTGCAACTGTTTCGTCCTTCAAACATTTTAATAAATTCTGCAAACATATTCTTTATTCTATTTTCTTTAAGAAAAAAGTTTTAAATTTATTATATTATGCTTATGTACACGGAAAGAATTTTTTGTTATATTTTACCTTTAAATTCACTACAAACTTGGGACAACTTGGCAACCAAGGAATTTTTAAAATATACAAAAGACATTTTACAAAGAACATGATAAAAATTACCAAGCAGATTGGTAAATTTTGAAAAATTATTGAAATTTCCTAGATATATTTTAGTAAAATTAATCAAACATATTTTATATTTTAATGTAATAGATATTAATATCTTTTATTATGGTGGATATTAATCAGAATAGCTCGCATAAAATTCTTGGTGGTACATGTTGTCCCATAACTACCATGATTTCAGGGTAAATTTTAAGAGAAAATTCTCTCCGTGTAACTAATTAAATAATTAACATACCTGATTTCGCAGAAGAATATAGATCATCGGTAGATTCTACGATCGGTAGATCCATTTCAAAAGAGTCGCGTTGTAGACTTTCCAAATGACTTGTGATAATAGATCTTCATGTCTAAATTGATCTCACGAAAGCCTCAGTTAGTTTTAACTCCTACTCATTTTCCTTTGTTTTGTAACACGCTCTGTTTATTAGAACGTCAATGTTACTGTGATTCCTCGCGCAGAGACATGTTTAAATTAGGTAAATTTAGTAAGTCAAACTGTCGTCGAATGCGAGACTCGTACGCTTTAATTACATACATGTAAAGATTTTCTTTATATTTAAAAAAAGTCTGAAGAAGTCATTTCTTCTGATTACTTTAACGGCACTCCCGAACGCATCGCGGCGCGACGAACTGTTACGATTCATTCATTTAAATCGGTGACGATATGACGTTGAAAATTATAATAACGCCCTGAAATAATCCTCAAGGTACGGGGCCTCCATTTCAGCCATCAATTTGTGTGCGAAAAATCGTACTTAAATCGTGAAAATGAACAAATCATGTAATCAATCAAATAGACAATTACTATCGCGTCTAAGTCGTATTAGAGAGAGAAGGAGTTATAGTTGGCGAAAAATCATGCGATAGCATGGTGCTCCAAAAAATAAATACCGGACTTTGCAAGATAAACTAAAATTGATTGAAAAATTATATCTGGATAGATATCGTAAAATTTAAATCACGTTATAAAATTTATTTTTATGTAAGAACACACAAAAAAGTATTAGATGCGTGCATATTGCACAAAAAGAATTTATATTTTTACCATATATAATAATTATTTTTTAACAAATAGATGAAGTGTGAGCTATGATAATGATTGATAATTAATCAAGGAGGTAACATAAAAAAATTACGTATATCTATGATTCGATCTTTTTGTCAAAAGCTAATGCTTTACTTGAAGTAATACGTAGTCTATTGTGAAAGACATGAAATTCAGAAACAAATGCAGATATATTTATGCTACGTACAAAAAATTACATTATAACGATTAATTATAAGTAAAGATATTTTATGTGTATAAAGATATATTTTTTATTTTTTTACATTTAAATGATTTTGACGATCCAACGGGAATTATCGTGCATCACAGCGAATCGAGCTCTCTTCAATTGTTAACTCTGCAACTACTTAAACAAAATAAACAACGTCTTAAATTCCAACGATATTATATCTTACATCAAATGCGTGTTATAAAAATTTGTTTCCCTCATATTTGTTCCATAAACAGTTCAAAAAGTTTTTTTTATAATAAATAATTTTATATTACAGTTACTAACAAGTTAGTGATTAAAACAGAAAATTAGGTTAATGATAACCAGATAATTATGATTTTAGATGTAGAATTTCGTCCAATTCTTTCTGGGTTTCATACAACATCTTTCCTTTATTACTCTTATATGTTTCGATCGCTTTTCGACGCATTTCTTCCCATTCGTACAAACGTTTAAATATGGGACATGCAATAACCGGCAAACAATATTCAATAGCAAAGTTCAAAGCTGAGTCAACTTTCTTAGCCCATCGAACTTTAATGCACAATAGCAGCCATAAGAACCTGTGAAATAAATGCGCTTTACATCAAGCAAATGTAAATCAATCTGAATAAAGATATATATATTTACCGTATTACAGCATTATGTTCGCAGTATTCCTCAAATTTGTAATGTTCTAAAATCCGTTTCAGCTTCTCCTCGGTTATTAATTTTACACGAAGATGATGTAGGACATGTAGGTACTGTAAGAATAATGATTTCTCCAAGTGTAAATTGATATTTCTATCCCTTAAAGCATCAGGTATATTATGGGTTTGGGTCCATTCTTCTGCTAACTCGAAATACTTTGTTTCCCATGCGGTCTTTTCCGGCACGATGGGTGGCGGAGGGTCATCACAGAACCACATGCTCCATGCAACATCATCTAGCATCTAAAAACATCATTGAAGTCGTTGTTTTTAAGTGCTAAAGATATGAATACTAGTGAAACTGTAGTTTGTATGTATAGAAGCGATGTTACCTCCTTTTTCTCAGGAAAGTATTGATACAAGTAGGCCTTCCACTCTTGAGTGTTTATACTTTTGAATGCAAATTCATTAAAATAAGATTTAAAAAATGGTTCGAATACTGAGGGTCCTCCTAACATATTCTCTAGTTCCTCTAAAAGCATACATCCCCTTTCATATGGCACATATTCGGTAGCTTCAATAGCGGGAAACACATCTTTCAAATTGGGTAATAAGCATTTTGGCCAGGTGAAATTTGTGGATTTTTTAATCTATCATACAATTTCAGAAAATATTGCAGTGAGAATGGGGGAATGTGTGTGTGTGTGTTTGTTTGTTTGTTGTGTATACATGGTAAGATTTTCTCATTTGGAAACATTATTTATTACTTCATTCTTTTGATTTAATTAAAGTTAATACCTTACCTTATATCGCAGAATGCATAGTCCTTTTCTTTTGAGAAGAGAGTTTATATCTTCAATCTGTATCAATAGTTTGCTTATAATTTTTCTGCTAATGAAAATGCTGAAACTCTTATTTAACCACAAATGCTCATAATTCGAACACGTAACTAAATATCCTGCCCAGCTCTTTGAGATATACCGTGCAAGTAAACTGATAATAGAACGATCTCCAGGCAGTAGAGTCGGCGAAATAAACATCACGCATGGACATTCTATTTCAAAATGGGCGATACTTGGTGGAAGCACGCATATATCGTATCTACCTAGAAATATAATTTTATATGTAATATAACAAGAAATAATAACAATTAGCAAAAAGGGAGGATTGATAATACGCAAAGTTAAAATTTATTGTGTATATAAATTTGGTTGATGTTTTACTCCAAAAATAAGGTCCACACAAACTTTTGGCATCCTTCAACATGCATTCAATCGTATTAATGCCTGAACGGAACGTATGGCGAGCGGAAGTCAAATATGTTTTTTCGGCATATAGACTGCTCCGAGCATTAAGTTCTTCTTTTTCTAATGCGCCCACAGCAATAATGACCGCATAAGATGGTACTGACTTATCTTGACAGAATTCATATACGTCTAATTTCGGATCCTCGGAGTTTTTATTTTGGAAAACAGCGGACATTAGAACTGTAAATACTTTTGGTACTGAAATCTAAACCATGAAATATATGTAAATAAAAATTAAATAGATACTTTATTTTAATTTAATTAAAATAAAAAGTTTATAAGAAAATATAGGCATTTGAGTTTAAATATACATTTGATTCATTTCTTCACTAATGCATTCCATCGCCTCGTAAATTTTTATTATTTTTATCAATAATATTAATAATAATCAATCGCACGTCATTCTTTTCATGTAAATATTGTAAATGAATCAATGCGGAATGCATACAAATACTACCTGTGATTAAATTCTTACCTTAGCAGTGTATGTAAATTTGACAGATGGGGTATCCTGGCAGGGAAACCATGCTCTAGCATACATTAGCTGAAAAAACAGAGATTTTTACATAATCTATGTTAATGTAAAAAAAATATCCTTATATAGTCGGTTTACCTTGTTGTTAGATAATAGAAAGGAATGTAAATTATCAGCAGTTTGCGCAGGTGTTAGCCAATGTAATGCAGGAGAGGTTGAAATTGTTTTATATTCAATCTGAATTTTATATCTGAAAATATCATATTGTGAGTGTATTCAACTTTCTAAATTAATAATTGTTAGTAATTGTACTTTTTTTTTAAAATATCTTATATTTACTCAGAGTTATAAATAATATCAACCGGCTGTGGTAACTGTACGTTAAAAGGATTTCCAAGAGCTAAACTATCAACATCTATATCATGACAATCTAAAGGTTTGTCATCAATGTCTGTGACACTTAACACAACAAGTCCGAGGCAATCTAAAATCTAATATTACACATTCAATATTACATATTAACACCAGACAAAATTATTGTTTGATATGGAGGAAAACATTTACTTACTATTTGGTTAACTGAAGGTTTCCTTTCTATAGTTAAAATCGCTTTTCCTTTGAGAACTTTTTCATAAAAATCCACGTTCAATTCTAAATCGATATGTTTTACACGTACCTCTTCTTACAATTAGAAAGATACAGAAATTAAAAAATATGAATAATAGGTAATGATAAATACATGTATTGAGGAAGTATATGACGAAAAATAATATATATTGCAATTATAAAATTATTATATAATTGTGTGTAGTATTATTTCTAAAATTTCTAAAACAAACAATTTTTATACCTTTATGCTTATTGTAAATTTAATATATTCTATGTATTCAAGAAGGTGCGCAGAATGTTGTCAGTTAGTTAAAACTGTGAAAGAATAATCTAATTTTGAGAATTTTAAATTGCTAAAGAGCTAAGGATATGTGCAGCAGTTTTGTCTTTTAAACGTATTAATAATTTTCGCAAATATTCCTTATTATATTTCTTCAAAAAGAAAATAAGTAAATAAACTTATAATTTCATATATTACGTTTATGTAGCTAATTAAATAATTGAAATACCTGGTTGCGCTAAAGAGTGTGGATCTATAGTGGTTCTTGAAAAATCCATTTTAGGGAATCGAGTTGTAGCCTTTGTAAATGACTTACGGTAATAGATCTTATGTCTAAACTGGCCTCACAAAGGAACAGTATTACTTTTAACTTCTACCCGTTTTCCTTTGTTTGGCAACATATTTTGTTTATTATAATGTCGGATGTCAAAGCAGGGCCGTGCGAAGAGAAAACTGCGCCCGGGACATACCATGAATTTGGCGCTCCCTTCCGTAGTTGAATAGAAGTTTGATCGGTAAAGTGACTTTTAGCGCCCCTCTGACATCGGCGCCCGGGATTTGGGCCACTTTTACCTTTTTTTTCGCATCGGCCTGTGTCAAAATGACTGTGATTTCTCGCACATATACATATCCGAATTAGATAAATTCAGTAAATCAAACTGTCATGGGCGTATTTCTTCTCTTTCTAATACTCAGATGCACTTTTGCTTTATTCTAAATAGGTAGAAAGTAAAGGAATTGGTGATTAAAAAAGTATCTTACGTGCATTTAGTGCACCGGGCAAAATTATCTTTTTCGTTGGATTTTCAATCTTTTGGACTGCTACCGTGTTAAGGTCGTTTTCGAGGAGAAAGAGGGGGGGTGGAGTTATAAGTCGGATAAAAGCCGTGTATTATTATCGTGCTCCAAAAAAATAGGCTTCACATGATATGCACACACATATATAGTGGACACGTAATATTTAACGTAATTTAAAGTAAATGTCAAATATTGTATTTAATCCATCACAATTAAGTTAATTACTACTAAACAATTGATATGTTACAGTTCTCCGTTGCTCACATTACTCAATCCTGCAATTCATGTACATACATAATCTGAAATTGATTGAAAAGTTATAAGTATCTTGATAGACGCAAAATTGTATCATGTTATAAAATTTATTTTTATTGAAAGACTTACAAGGAGGTATTAGATGCCTGCAAATTCCACAAAAAGAATATACGTTCTATTAAAAAATTCTCATTTACTAAAAATGAATATTATGAAAAATTGTTTCCTTAAATCTGTTATTTCAATAGGAGTGTTAATCAATTAATTGAATGTATTAATGAAATCACTAATTATCCATTGAAACGGATCATGTTGCACTTCGTCACAGAACGGCATGTAGCATGCTGCCTGCCGAGTTCACACAACATACAGATTTCGAGATAATTGTAGTGACGACTTCGCCTCGGTGACGACTTCGCCCCGGTCTCCCTTACATATATGTTTGCAAAGAAAGTTATGTTTGGAAATAATTACATGTTATATTTTACTTAATTCTAGCGCACAAATTCGCTGCAAAGCGAATAATTTCATATCGCAGACTTTCCTTTAGCAATTGAAATCCAGCGAACGACTACCATTAATGGGATTGTCAAAATCCGTAAGGGATAACGTCTTAGCTGTCGCGTAAGTGATAGACAATGAAAATTGATCCTCTAGCATCAATTATAGATATTACAAATTAAAAAGAGACTAGACATATTAATATCAGCAATATGCATTATAAATTTTTCTTGAAGCCAGAATATGAAGTAATCATTAGATTAGATACGTTTATTGACTCCCCTCAGGGTTGCAAGGCGTTTTGAAGGGACGTTCCCAACCCTTTACAAACAATTATGAAGTAATCATTATTTTCACCTTATATAATAATTATTTTTTATCAAGTAGACAAAGTTTGAGCTATGCTAACGTAATTAATCAAGGAGTTAGATCATTGACGTCATGAGATCATTTACGTGTATCTACGATTCGATCATTTTGTCAGAAGCTAATATTTTAGTTAGGTATTCAAGTAATAATACGTGGTCCATTGGAAAAAACATGAAATTCAGAAACTTATGCAGATATATTTGTTACGTACAAAAAATTACATTTTAACGGTTAATTACAAGATATTTTGTATATAATGATACATTTTTGTTTTTATAAAATGCGTCTTTTGACGATCCAACGGGAATTGTTATCATGCATCACAGCGAACCGATCTCCCTTCAATTGTTGACTCTGCAACTACTTAAACAAAGCAGCTACATAAACAATTCCTTACATTCCAATGAAATTATCTTATTTCAAATGCGTGTTATAAAAATTTGTTTCTTTCATATTTGTTCCATAAACAGTTCAAAAACTTTTTTTATAATAAATAAATAATTTTATATTACAATTACTAACAAGTTAGTGATTAAAACAGTAAATTAGATTAATGATAACTAGATAATCATGATTTTAGATGTAGAATTTCGTCCAATTCTTTCTGGGTTTCATACAACATTTTTCCTTTATTACTCTTATATGTTTCGATCGCTTTTCGACGCATTCCTTCCCATTCGTACAAACGTTTAAATATAGGACATGCAATAAACGGCGAACAATATTCAATAGCAAAGTTCAAAGCTGAGTCAACTTTCTTAGCCCATCGAACTTTAATGCACAATATCAGCCAAAAGAATCTGTGAATTAAATGCGCTTTGCGTTAAGCAAATGTGAATCACTCTGAATAAAGATATAAATATTTACCGTATTATTGTATTATGTTTGTAATATTCCTCGAATTTGTAATGTTTTAAAATACATATCAGCTTCTTCCTGGTCAATTTCTCGTGAAAATCATTTAGGTAGTATAAGAATAATATTCTCTCCGAGTGTAAATTTATATATCTATCCCTTAAAGCATCAGGTATATTATGGGTTTGACAATCCCATTTGACCCATTCTTTCGCTAACTCGTAATACTTTGTTTCCCATGCGGTCTTTTCCGGTATGATAGGTGGCAGAGGGTTATTACAGTACCACACGCACCATGCAACATCATCTAACATCTGAAAACATCATTGAAGTCGTTGTTTTTAAATGATAAAAATATGAATACTAGTGAAACTGTAGTTTGTATGTATAAAAGAGTAGTTACCTCTTTTTTGTCAGAAAAGTATTGATACAAGTAGATTTGCCAATCTTGAGTGCTTATACTTTTGAATGCAAATGCATTAAAATAAGTTTTTAAAAATGGTTCGAATACTGAGGATCCTCCTAACATAATCTCTAGTTTCTCTAAAAGGATATATCCCCTTTCATATGGCACATATTGGGTAGCTTCAATAACGGGAAACAAACCTCCCAAATTGGGTAATAAGCATTTTGGCCAGGTGACATTTGTGGATTCTTGAATCTATCATACAATTTCAGAAAATATTGCAGAAAGAATGCAAGAATGTGTGTGTGTGTGTCTCATTTGGAAACATTATTTATTACATTTTAAACATTATTATTCTTTTGACTTAATTAAAGTTAATACCTTACCTTATATCGCAGATTGCATAGTCCTCTTCTTTTGAGAAAAGAGTTCATATCTTCAATCTGTATCAATAGTTTGCTTATAATTTTTCTGCCAATAAAAATACTGAAACTCTTATTTAACCACAAATGCTCATAATTCAAACACGTAACTAAACATCCTGCCCAGCTTTCTGAGATACGTTGAGCGAGTAAACTGATACAAGAATAATCTCCAGGCAATAGAATCGGCGAAATAAACATCACGCATGGACATTCTATTTCAAAATGGGCGATACTTGGTGGAAGCACGCATATATCGTATCTACCTAGAAATATCATTTTACATGTAATATAAGAAGAAATAATAAATATTAGCAAAAAGGGAGGATTGATAATACGCAAAGTTAAAATTTATTGTATATATTTTAAATAAACAAATATCAACAAGTTTGGTTGATGTTTTACCCCAAACATAAGGTCCACACAAACTTTTGGCATCCTCCAACATGCATTCTATCGTATTAATGCCTGAACGGAACGTATGGCGAGCGGAAGTAAAATATGTTTTTTCGGCATATAGACTGCTCCGAGCATTAAGCTGTTCTTTTTCTAATGCGCCCACAGCAATAATGACCGCATAAGATGGTACTGACTTATCTTGACAGAATTCATATACGTCTCGCTCCGGACCCACGCATACATCTTGCAGAAGAGCGGACATTAGAACTGTAAATGTTTTTGGTACTGAAATCTAAACCATGAAATACATGTCAATAAAAATTAAATAGATACTTTATTTCAATTTAATTAAAATAAGAAGCTGCGCGCCGATTAATGTCGGACTTTAAAACACAGTTATTGTTAGAATTAAAAACCCTTCCCTCCCCGGAATTAAATCGACTCGATTTAATTATCTAAAAACTGTAAAGAATTTTATTGCGAAAAAAATTACCTCAGCCAGGGTTCGAACCTGGAACCTCCCTCATTCCGTGTAGGGCGTCGTACCAATTCGACCACCGAGGCATGTGGTAATGTTTATCGCAATAACCGGTGATAATAGTTTGGAACGTTTTACTCAGGCGACGTGAATAAATAATAATAAGAGAAATAGGATCGACAATATACAATATCAAGAATTAAAAGCCTTGCGATCCAAGCCTAGTTCTTTGACGGCCTTATGTTAGTTTCTGTATATATATATACTATATATATACATATAATTTTTCCAACAAACTGCGCGCCGATTAATGTCGGACTTTAAAACACAGTTATTGTTAGAATTAAAAACCCTTCCCTCCCCGGAATTAAATCGACTCAATTTAATTATCGTCGCCTGAGTAAAACGTTCCAAACTATTATCACCGGTTATTGCGATAAACATTACCACATGCCTCGGTGGTCGAATTGGTACGACGCCCTACACGGAATGAGGGAAATTCCAGGTTCGAACCCTGGCTGAGGTAATTTTTTTCGCAATAAAATTCTTTACAGTTTTTAGATAATTAAATCGAGTCGATTTAATTCCGGGGAGGGAAGGGTTTTTAATTATAACAATAACTGTGGTTTAAAGTCCGACATTAATCGGCGCGCAGTTTGTTGGAAAAATTATATGTATATATATAGTATATATATACAGAAACTAACATAAGGCCGTCAAAGAACTAGGCTTGGATCGCAAGGCTTTTAATTCTTGATATTGTATATTGTCGATCCTATTTCTCTTATTATTAAAATAAGAAGGTTATAAGAAAATATAGGCATTTGAGTTTAAATACATTTGATTCATTTCTTCACTAATGCATTCTATCTCCTCGTAAATTTTTATTATTTTTATCAATAATATCAATAATAATCAGTCGCACGTCATTCTTTTTATGTAAATATTGTAAATGAATCAATGTGGAATGCATACAAATACTACCTGTGATTAAATTCTTACCTTAGCAGTGTATGTAAATTTGACTGACGGGGTATCCTGGCAGGGAAACCATGTTCTAGCATACATTAGCTGAAAAATCAGAGACTTTTACATAATCTATGTTAATGTAAAAAAAATATTCTTATATAGTCGGTTTACCTTGTTGTTAGATAATAGAAAGGGATGTAAACCATCAGCAGTTTGTGCAGGTGTCAGCCAATGTAATGCAGAAGATTTTGAGGTTGTTTTATATTCTATCTGAATTTTATATCTGAAAATATCATATTGTGAGCGTATTCAACTTTCTAAATTAATAATTGTTAGTAATTGTACTTTTTTAAAAAATATCTTATATTTACTCAGAGTTATAAATAATATTAACAACTTGTGGTAACACTACGTGAATAGGACTTCCAAGAGCTGTATCATAATGATAAATATATAAAGGGTTGTCATCAATGTCTGCGACACTTGATATAACAAGTCCGAGGCGATCTAAAATCTAATATTACACATTCAATATTACTTATTAACACCAGACAAAATTATTGTTCGATATGGAGGAAAACATTTACTTACTATTTGGTTAACTGAAGGTTTCCTTTCTATAGTTAAAATCGCTTTTCCTTTGAGAACTTTTTCATAAAAATCCACGTTCAATTCTAAATCGATATGTTTTACACGTGCCTCTTCTTACAATTAGAAAGATACAGAAATTAAAAAATATAAATAATATGTAATGATATATACATGTATTGAGGAAGTATATGACGAAAAATAATATATATTGCAATTATAAAATTATTATACAATTGTGTGTAGTATTATTTCTAAAATTTCTAAAACAAACAATTTTTATACTTTTATGCTCATTGTAAATTTAATATATTTTATGTATTCAAGAAGGTGCGCAGAATGTTGTCAGTTAATTTAAACTGTGAAAGAATAATCTAATTTTGAAAATTATAAATTGCTAAAAAGCTAAGGATATGTGCAGCAGTTTTGTCTTTTAAACGTATTAATAATTTTCGCAAATATTCCTCTTATCCTATTTCTTCAAAAAGAAAATAAGTAAATAAACTTATAATTTCATATATTACGTTTATGTAGCTAATTAAATAATTGAAATACCTGGTTGCGCTAAAGAGTGTGGATCTATAGTGGTTCTTGAAAAATCCATTTTAGGGAATCGAGTTGTAGCCTTTGCAAATGACTTACGGTAATAGATCTTATGTCTAAACTGGCCTCACAAAGGAACAGTATTACTTTTAACTTCTACCCGTTTTCCTTTGTTTGGCAACATATTTTGTTTATTATAATGTCGGATGTCAAAGCAGGGCCGTGCGAAGAGAAAACTGCGTCCGGGGCATACCATGAATTTGGCGCTCCCGTCCGCAGTTGAATAAAAGTTTGATCGGTAAAGTAACTTTTAGCGCCCCTCTGGCATCGACGTCCGGGATTTGGGCCACTTTCACCTTTTTTTTCGCATCTACTTGTGTCAAAATGACTGTGATTTCTCGCACATATACATATCCGAATTAGGTAAATTCAGTAAATCAAATTGTCATGGGCGTATTTCTTCTCTTTCTAATACTCAAATACACTTTTGCTTTATTCTAAATAGATAGAAAGTAAAGGAATTGGTGATTAAGACAGTATTTTACGTGCATTTAGTGCACCGGGCAAAATTATCTTTTTCGTTGGATTTTCAATCTTTTGGACTGCTACCGTGTTTAAGGTCGTTTTCGAGGAGAAAGAGGGGGGTGGAGTTATAAGTCGGCCAAAAGCCGTGTATTATTATCATCGTGCTCCAAAAAATAGGCTTTACATGATATGCACACACATATATAGTGGACACGTAATATTTAACGTAATTTAAAGTAAATGTCAAATATTGTATTCAATCCATCACAATTAAGTTAATTGCTACTAAACAATCGATATGTTACAGTTCTCCGTTGCTCACATTATTCAATCCTGCAATTCATGTACATACATAATCTGAAATTGATTGAAAATTTATAAGTATCTTGATAGACGCAAAATTGTATCATGTTATAAAATTTATTTTTATTGAAAGACTTACAAGGAGGTATTAGATGCCTGCAAATTCCACAAAAAGAATATATGTTTCATTAAAAAATTCTTATTTACTAAAAATGAATATTATGAAAAATTGTTTCCCTAAATCTATCATTTCAATAGGAGTGTTAATCAATTAATTGAATGTATTACTGAATTCACTAATTATCCATTGAAACGGATCATGTTGCAATACTCCACAGAACGGCATGTAGCATGCTGCCTGCCGAGTTCGCACAACATACAGATTTCGAGATAATTGTAGTGACGACTTTCCGCCCCGGTGGCGACTTCGCCCCGGTCTCCCTTACATTTATGTTTGCAAAGAAAGTTATGTTTGGAAATAATTACATGTTATATTTTATTTAATTCTAGCGCACAAATTCGCTGCAAAGCGAATAATTTCATATCGCAGATTTTTCTTTAGCAATTGAAATCCAGCGAACGACTACCATTAATGGGATTGTCAAAATCCGTAAGGGATAACGTCTTAGCTGTCGCGAAAGTGATAGACAATGAAAATTGATCCTCTAGCATCAATTATAGATATTACAAATTAAAAAGAGACTAGACATATTAATATCAGCAATATGCATTATAAATTTTTCTTGAAGCCAGAATATGAAGTAATAATTATTTTCACCTTATATAATAATTATTTTTTATCAAGTAGACAAAGTTTGAGCTATGCTAACGTAATTAATCAAGGAGTTAGATCATTGACGTCATGAGATCATTTACGTGTAGGGGAGACCGGGGCTAAGCCGATTCGATCATTTTGTCAATATTTCAGTTAGGTATTTAAGTAATACGTGGTCCATTGGAAAAAACATGAAATTCAGAAACTTATGCAGATATATTTATGTTACGTACAAAAAATTACATTACAACGATTAATTACAAGATATTTTGTATATAAAGATACATTTTTGTTTTTATAAAATACGTTTTTTGACGATCCAACGGGAATTGTTATCATGATTTATATGGGAACATAAACAGTTCAAAAACTTTTTTTTATAATAAATAAATAATTTTATATTACAATTACTAATAAGTTAGTGATTAAAACAGAAAATTACGTTAATGATAACAAGATAATCATGATTTTAGATGTAGAATTTCGTCCAATTCTTTCTGGGTTTCATACAACATTTTTCCTTTATTACTCTTATATGTTTCGATCGCTTTTCGACGCATTCCTTCCCATTCGTACAAACGTTTAAATATAGGACATGCAATAAACGGCGAACAATATTCAATAGCAAAGTTCAAAGCTGAGTCAACTTTCTTAGCCCATCGAACTTGAATGCACAATAGCAGCCAAAAGAATCTGTGAAGTAAATGCGCTTTACGTTAAGCAAATGTGAATCACTCTGAATAAAGATATAAATATTTACCGTATTTTTGTATTATGTTCGTAATATTCCTCGAATTTGTAATGCTCTAAAATACATATCAGCTTCTTCCAGGTCAATTTCTCGTGAAAATCATGTAGGTAGTTTAAGAATAATATTCTCTCCAAGTGTAAATTGATATTTCTATTCCTTAAAGCATCAGGTATATTATGGGTTTGACAATCCCCTTTGATCCATTCTTTCGCTAACTCGCAATACTTTGTTTCCCATGCGGTCTTTTTCGGCATGGTAGGTGGCGAAGGGTCATCAAAGAACCACACGCCCCATGCAACATCATCTAACATCTGAAAACATTATTGAAGTCGTTGTTTTTAAATGCTAAAAATATGAATATTAGTGAAACTGTAGTTTGTATGTATAGAAGCGATGTTACCTCCTTTTTCTCAGGAAAGTATTGATACAAGTAGTCCTTCCACTCTTGAGTGTTTATACTTTTGAATGCAAATTCATTAAAATAAGATTTAAAAAATGGTTCGAATACTGAGGGTCCTCCTAACACATTCTCTAGTTCCTCTAAAAGCATACATCCCCTTTCATATGGCACATATTCGGTAGCTTCAATAGCGGGAAACACATCTTTCAAATTGGGTAATAAGCATTTTGGCCAGGTGAAATTTGTGGATTTTTGAATCTATCATACAATTTCAGAAAATATTGCAGTGAGAATGGGGGAATGTGTGTGTGTGTTTGTTTGTTTGTTGTGTATACATGGTAAGGTTTTTTCATTTGGAAACATTATTTATTACTTCATTCTTTTGATTTAATTAAAGTTAATACCTTACCTTATATCGCAGAATGCATAGTCCTTTTCTTTTGAGAAGAGAGTTTATATCTTTAATCTGTATCAATAGTTTGCTTATAATTTTTCTGCTAATGAAAATGCTGAAACTCTTATTTAACCACAAATGCTCATAATTCGAACACGTAACTAAACATCCTGCCCAGCTTTCTGAGATACGCTGAGCGAGTAAACTGATATAAGAATAATCTCCAGACAATAGAATCGGCGAAATAAACATCACGCATGGACATTCTATTTCAAAATGGGCGATACTTGGTGGAAGCACGCATATATCGTATCTACCTAGAAATATCATTTTAAATGTAATATAACAAGAAATAATAACAATTAGCAAAAAGGGAGGATTGATAATACGCAAAGTTAAAATTTATTGTATATATTTTAAATAAACAATTATCAACAAGTTTGGTTGATGTTTTACCCCAAAAATAAGGTCCACACAAACTTTTGGCATCCTCCAACATGCATTCAATCGTATTAATGCCTGAATGGAACGTGTGGTGAGCGGAAGTAAAATATGTTTTTTCGACATATAGACTGGTCCGAGCATTAAGTTCTATTTTTTCTAATGCGCCCACAGCAATAATGACCGCATAAGATGGTACTGACTTATCTTGACAGAATTCATATACGTCTAATTTCGGATCCTCGGAGTTTTTATTTTGGAAAACAGCGGACATTAGAACTGTACATGTTTTTGGTACTGAAATCTAAACCATGAAATATATGTCAATAAAAATTAAGAAGATACTTTATTTTAATGTAATTAAAATAAAGAGTTTGTAAGAAATTATAGGCATTTGAGTTTAAATACATTTGATTCATTTCTTCACTAATGCATTCCATCTCCTCGTAAATTTTTATTATTTTCATCAATAATATTAATAATAATCAGTCGCACGTCATTCTTTTCATGTAAATATTGTAAATGAATCAATGCGGAATGCATACAAATACTACCTGTGATTAAATTCTTACCTTAGCAGTGTATGTAAATTTGACAGACGGGGTATCCTGGCAGGGAAACCATGCTCTAGCATACATTAGCTGAAAAAACAGAAATTATTACATAATCTATGTTAATGTAAAAAAAATATCTTTATATAGTCGGTTTACCTTGTTGTTAGATAATAGAAAGGAATGTAAATTATCAGCAGTTTGCGCAGGTGTTAGCCAATGTAATGCAGGAGAGGTTGAAATTGTTTCATATTCAATCTGAATTGTATATCTGAAAATATCGTATTATGAGGGTATTCAACTTTCTAAATTAATAATTGTTAGTAATTGTACTTTTTTAAAAATATCTTATATTTACTCAGAGTTACAAATAATATCAACAGCTTGTGGTAAGTGTACGTTAATAGGATTTCCAAGAGCTGGACTATCAACATCTGTAACATGACAATCTAAAGGTTTGTCATCAATGTCTGTGACATTTAACACAACAAGTCCGAGGCGATCTAAAATCTAATATTACACATTCAATATTACATATTAACACCAGACAAAATTATTGTCCGATATGGAGGAAAACATTTACTTACTATTTGTTTAACTGAAGGTTTTCTTTCTATAGTTAAAATCGCTTTTCCTTCGAGAACTTTTTCATAAAAATCCACGTTCAATTCTAAATCGATATGTTTTACACGTGCCTCTTCTTACAATTAGAAAGATACAGAAATTAAAAAATATAAATAATATGTAATGATATATACTTGTATTGAGGAAGTATATGACGAAAAATAATATATATTGCAATTATAAAATTATTATACAATTGTGTGTAGTATTATTTCTAAAATTTCTAAAACAAACAATTTTTATACTTTTATGCTCATTGTAAATTTAATATATTTTATCTATTTAAGAAGGTGCACAGAATGTTGTTAGTTATTTAAAACTGTGAAAGAATAATCTAATTTTGAGAATTTTAAATTGCTAAAGAGCTAAGGATATGTGCAGCAGTTTTGTCTCTTAAACGTATTAATAATTTTCGCAAATATTCCTTATCCTATTTCTTCAAAAAGAAAATAAGTAAATAAACTTAAAATTTTATATATTATGTTTATGTAGCTAATTAAATAATTGAAATACCTGGTTTCGCAAAAGAGTGTGGATCTGTAGTAGATAATACTGAAAAATCCATTTTAGGGAATCGAGTTGTAGCCTTTGCAAGTGACTTGCGGTAATAGATCTTTGTCTAAACTCGCTTCACGAAGGAGCAGTATTAGTTTTAATTTGTAACCGTTTTCCTTTGTTTGGTAACATGTTATTTATTATCATGTCGGATGTCAAAGCTGGGCCGTGTGAAGAGAAAACTGCGCCCGGGACATATCATGAATTTGGCGCTCCCTTCCGTAGTTGAACAGAAGTTTGATCGGTAAAGTGACTTTTAGCGCCCCTCTGACATCGACGCCCGGGATTTGGGCCACTTTCACCTTTTTTTTGCATTGGCCTATGTCAAAATGACTGTGATTTCTCGAACATATACATGTCCGAATTAAGTACATTCAGTAAATCAAATTGTCATGGGCGTATATCTTCTCTTTCTAATACTCAAATGCACTTTTGCTTTATTCTAAATAGGTAGAAAGTAAAGGAAATGGTGATTAAAAAAGTATTTTACGTGCATTTAGTGCACCGGGCAAAATTATTCGTTGGATTTTCGTTGGATTTTCAATCTTTTGGACTGCTATCGTGTTAAGGTCGTTTTCGAGGAGAAAGAGTGAGGTGGAGTTATAAGTCGGCCAAAAGCCGTGTATTATTATCGTGTTCCAAAAAAATAGGCTTTACATGATATCCACACATATATATAGTGGACACGTAATATTTAACGTAATTTAAAGTAAATGTTAAATATTGTATTCAATGCATCACAATTAAATTAATTACTACTAAACAATTGATAAGTTACAGTTCTCCGTTGCTCACATTACTCAATCCTGCAATTCATGTACATACATAATCTGAAATTGATTGAAAAGTTATAAGTATCTTGATAGACGTAAAATTGTATCATGTTATATAATTTATTTTTATTGAAAGACATACAAGGAGGTATCAGATGCCTGCAAATTCTACAAGAAGAATATACGTTCCATTAAAAAATTCTCATTTACTAAAAATGAATATTATGAAAAATTGTTTCCCTAAATCTATCATTTCAATAGGAGTGTTAATCAATTAATTGAATGTATTAATGAAATCACTAATTATCCATTGAAACGGATCATATTGCACTACGTCACGGAACGGCTTGTAGCATGCTGCCTGCCGAGTTCACACAACATACAGATTTCGAGATAATTGTAGTGACGACTCTCCGCCTCGGTGACGACTTCGCCCCGGTCTCCCTTACATTTATGTTTGCAAAGAAAGTTATGTTTGGAAATAATTACATGTTATATTTTATTTAATTCTAGCGCACAAATTCGCTGCGAAGCGAATAATTTCGTATCGCAGACTTTTCTGTAGCAATTGAAATCTAGCGAACGACAACCATTGATGGGATTGTCAAAATCCATAAGGGATAACGTCTTAGCTGTCGCGAAATTAGACAATAAATTTTTTGGTACTGAAATCTAAACCATGAAATATATGTCAATAAAAATTAAATAGATACTTTATTTTAATTTATTAAAATAAAGAGTTTATATAAAATATAGGCATTTGAGTTTAAATACTTTTGATTCATTTCTTCACTAATATTCCATCTCCTCGTAAATTTTTATTATTTTATCAATAATATTAATAATAATCAGTCGCACGTCATTTTTTCATGTAATATTGTAAATAAATCATGCGTCATGCATACAAATACTATCTACGATTAAATTTTGTTAGCAGTAATATTAAGTTTGACTGACGGGGTATATGCAGATAAACCATGTTACTACATAAATTACATTACAAAAAACAGATATTTTTACATAATCAATGTTTATAAAAAATATTCTTATATAGTCGGTTTACCTTGTTGTTAGATAATAGAAAGGGATGTAAACCATCAGCAGTTTGTGCAGGTGTCAGCCAATGTAAGGCAGAAGACTTTGAGGTTGTTTTATATTCAATCTGAATTTTATATCTGAAAATATCATATTGTGAGCGTATTCAACTTTCTAAATTAATAATTGTTAGTAATTGTAATTTTTTTTTAAATATCTTATATTTACTCAGAGTTATAAATAATATCAACAGCTTGTGGTAACTGTATGTTAATAGGTTTTCCAAGAGCTGCACTATCAACATTTGTATCATGACAATCTAAAGGTTTGTCATCAATGTCTGTGACATTTAACACAACAAGTCCGTGGCGATCTAAAATCTAATATTATACATTCAATATTACATATTAACACCAGACAAAATTATTGTTCGAAATGGAGGAAAACATTTACTTACTATTTGGTTAACTGAAGGTTTCCTTTCTATAGTTAAAATCGCTTTTCCTTTGAGAACTTTTTCATCAAAATCCACGTTCAATTCTAAATTGATATGTTTTACACGTGCCTCTTCTTACAATTAGAAAGATACAGAAATTAAAAAATATGAATAATAGTTAATGATAAATACATGTATTGAGGAAGTATATGACGAAAAATAATATTTATTGCAATTATAAAATTATTATACAATTGTGTAGTATTATTTCTAAAATTTTTAAAACAAACAATTTTTATACTTTTATGCTCATTGTAAATGTAATATATTTTATTTATTTAAGAAGGTGCACAGAATGTTGTCAGTTATTTAAAACTATGAAAGAATAATCTAATTTTGAGAATTTTAAATTGCTAAAGAGCTAAGGATATGTGCAGCAGTTTTGTCTCTTAAACGTATTAATAATTTCCGCAAATATTCCTTATTCTATTTCTTCAAAAAGAAAATAAGTAAATAAACTTAAAATTTTATATATTATGTTTATGTAGCTAATTAAATAATTGAAATACCTGGTTTCGCAAAAGAGTGTGGATCTGTAGTAGATAATACTGAAAAATCCATTTTAGGGAATCGAGTTGTAGCCTTTGCAAGTGACTTGCGGTAATAGATCTTTGTCTAAACTCGCTTCACGAAGGAGCAGTATTAGTCTTAATTTGTAACCGTTTTCCTTTGTTTGGTAACATGTTGTTTATTATCATGTCGGATGTCAAAGCAGGGCCGTGCGAAGAGAAAACTGTGCCCGGGACATACCATGAATTTGGCGCTCCCTTCCGTAGTTGAATAGAAGTTTGATCGGTAAAGTGACTTTTAGCGCCCCTCTGACATCGACGCCCGGGATTTGGGCCACTTTCACCTTTTTTTTCGCATCGGCCTATGTCAAAATGACTGTGATTTCTCGAACATATACATATCCGAATTAAGTACATTCAGTAAATCAAACTGTCATGGTCGTATTTCTTCTCTTTCTAATACTCAATGCACTTTTGCTTTATTCTAAATAGGTAGAAAGTAAAGGAAATGGTGATTAAAAAAGTATTTTACGTGCATTTAGTGCACCGGGCAAAATTATCTTTTTCGTTGGATTTTCAATCTTTTGGACTGCTATCGTGTTAAGGTCGTTTTCGAGGAGAAAGAGTGAGGTGGAGTTATAAGTCGGCCAAAAGCCGTGTATTATTATCGTGCTCCAAAAAAATAGGCTTTACATGATATCCACACATATATATAGTGGACACGTAATATTTAACGTAATTTAAAGTAAATGTCAAATATTGTATTTTATCCATCACAATTAAGTTAATTACTACTAAACAATCGATATGTTACAGTTCTCCGTTGCTCACATTACTCAATCCTGCAATTCATGTACATACATAATCTGAAATTGATTGAAAAGTTATAAGTATCTTGATAGACGTAAAATTGTATCATGTTATAAAATTTATTTTTATTGAAAGACATACAAGGAGGTATCAGATGCCTGCAAATTCCACAAGAAGAATATACGTTTCATTAAAAAATTCTCATTTACTAAAAATTAATATTATGAAAAATTGTTTCCTTAAATCTATCATTTCAATAGGAGTGTTAATCAATTAATTGAATATATTAATGAAATCACTAATTATCCATTGAAACGGATCATATTGCACTACGTCACGGAACGGCATGTAGCATGCTGCCTGCCGAGTTCACACAACATACAGATTTCGAGATAATTGTAGTGACGACTCCGCCTCGGTGACGACTTCGCCCCGGTCTCCCTTACATTTATGTTTGCAAAGAAAGTTATGTTTGGAAATAATTACATGTTATATTTTATTTAATTCTAGCGCACAAATTCGCTGCGAAGCGAATAATTTCGTATCGCAGACTTTTCTTTAGCAATTGAAATCTAGCGAACGACAACCATTGATGGGATTGTCAAAATCCATAAGGGATAACGTCTTAGCTGTCGCGAAAGTGATAGACAATAAAAATTGATCCTCTAGCATCAATTATAGATATTACAAATTAAAAAGAGACTAGACATATTAATATCAGCAATATGCATTATAAATTTTTCTTGAAGCCAGAATATGAAGTAATAATTACTTTCACCTTATATAATAATTATTTTTTATCAAGTAGACAAAGTTTGAGCTATGCTAACGTAATTAATCAAGGAGTTAGATCATTGACGTCATGAGATCATTTACGTGTATCTACGATTCGATCATTTTGTCAGAAGCTAATATTTTAGTTAGGTATTCAAGTAATAATACGTGGTTCATTGGAAAAAACATGAAATTCAGAAACTTATGCAGATGTATTTGTTACGTACAAAAAATTACATTATAACGGTTAATTACAAGATATTTTGTATATAATGATACATTTTTGTTTTTATAAAATACGTTTTTTGACGATCCAACGGGAATTGTTATCATGCATCACAGCGAACCGATCTCCCTTCAATTGTTGACTCTGCAACTACTTAAACAAAGCAGCTACATAAACAATTCCTTACATTCCAATGAAATTATCTTATATCAAATGCGTGTTATAAAAATTTTTTTCCCTCATATTTGTTTCATAAACAGTTTAAAAACTTTTTTTTATAATAAATAAATAATTTTATATTACAATTACTAACAAGTTAGTGATTAAAACAGAAAATTAGGTTAATTATGACCAGATAATCATGATTTTAGATGTAGAATTTCGTCCAATTCTTTCTGGGTTTCATATAACATTTTTCCTTTATTACTCTTATATGTTTCGATCGCTTTTCGACGCATTCCTTCCCATTCGTACAAACGTTTAAATATAGGACATGCAATAAACGGCGAACAATATTCAATAGCAAAGTTCAAAGCTGAGTCAACTTTCTTAGCCCATCGAACTTTAATACACAATAGCAGCCAAAAGAATCTGTGAAATAAATGCGCTTTACGTTAAGCAAATGTGAATCACTCTGAATAAAGATATAAATATTTACCGTATTTTTGTATTATGTTCGTAATATTCCTCGAATTTGTAATGCTCTAAAATACATATCAGCTTCTTCCTGGTCAATTTCTCGTGAAAATCATGTAGGTAGTTTAAGAATAATATTCTCTCCACGTGTAAATTGATATTTCTATTTCTTAAAGCATCAGGTATATTATCGGTTTGACAATCCCAATTGACCCATTCTCTCGCTAACTCGCAATACTTTGTTTCCCATGCGGTTTTTTCCGGCATGATAGGTGGCAGAGGGTTATTACAGAACCACACGCACCATGCAACATCATCTAACATCTGAAAACATCATTAAAGTCGTTGTTTTTAAATGATAAAAATATGAATACTAGTGAAACTGTAGTTTGTATGTATAAAAGAGTAGTTACCTCCTTTTTGTCAGAAAAGTATTGATACAAGTAGATTTGCCAATCTTGAGTGCTTATACTTTTGAATGCAAATGCATTAAAATAAGATTTTAAAAATGGTTCGAATACTGAGGATCCTCCTAACATAATCTCTAGTTTCTCTAAAAGCATACATCCCCTTTCATATGGCACATATTGGGTAGCTTCAATAACGGGAAACAAACCTCCCAAATTGGGTAATAAGCATTTTGGCCAGGTGACATTTGTGGATTCTTGAATCTATCATACAATTTCAGAAAATATTGCAGAAAGAATGCAAGAATGTGTGTGTGTGTGTTTGTTTGTTTGTTTGTTTGTTTGTTGTGTATACATAGTAAGATTTTCTCATTTGGAAACATTATTTATTCTTTTGACTTAATTAAAGTTAATACCTTACCTTATATCGCAGATTGTATAGTCCTTTTCTTTTGAGAAAAGAGTTCATATCTTCAATCTGTATCAATAGTTTGCTTATAATTTTTCTGCTAATAAAAATACTGAAACTCTTATTTAACCACAAATGCTCATAATTCAAACACGTAACTAAACATCCTGCCCAGCTTTCTGAGATACGCTGAGCGAGTAAACTGATACAAGAATAATCTCCAGGCAATAGAATCGGCGAAATAAACATCACGCATGGACATTCTATTTCAAAATGGGCGATACTTGGTGGAAGCACACATATATCGTATCTACCTAGAAATATCATTTTATATGTAATATAACAAAAAATAATAACAGTTAGCAAAAAGGGAGGATTGTTTATTTAAAACTTATTGTATATATTTTAAATAAACAAATATCAACAAGTTTGGTTGATGTTTTACCCCAAACATAAGGTCCACACAAACTTTTGGCATCCTCCAACATGCATTCAATCGTATTAATGCCTGAACGGAACGTATGGCGAGCGGAAGTCAAATATGTTTTTTCGGCATATAGACTGCTCCGAGCATTAAGTTTTTCTATTTCTAATGCGCCCACAGCAATAATGACCGCATAAGATGGTACTGACTTATCTTGACAGAATTCGTATACGTCTCGCTCCGGACCCACGCATACATCTTGCAGAAGAGCGGACATTAGAACTGTAAATGTTTTTGGTACTGAAATCTAAACCATGAAATACATGTCAATAAAAATTAAATAGATACTTTATTTCAATTTAATTAAAATAAGACGGTTATAAGAAAATATAGGCATTTGAGTTTAAATACATTTGATTCATTTCTTCACTAATGCATTCTATCTTCTCGTAAATTTTTATTATTTTTATCAGTAATATCAATAATAATCAGTCACACGTCATTCTTTTTATGTAAATATTGTAAATGAATCAATGTGGAATGCATACAAATACTACCTGTGATTAAATTCTTACCTTAGCAGTGTATGTAAATTTGACTGACGGGGTATCCTGGCAGGGAAACCATGTTCTAGCATACATTAGCTGAAAAATCAGAGACTTTTACATAATCTATGTTAATATAAAAAAAATATTCTTATATAGTCGGTTTACCTTGTTGTTAGATAATAGAAAGGGATGTAAACCATCAGCAGTTTGTGCAGGTGTCAGCCAATGTAATGCAGAAGATTTTGAGGTTGTTTTATATTCTATCTGAATTTTATATCTGAAAATATCATATTGTGAGCGTATTCAACTTTCTAAATTAATAATTGTTAGTAATTGTACTTTTTTAAAAAATATCTTATACTTACTCAAAGTTATAAATAATATTAACAACTTGTGGTAACACTACGTGAATAGGACTTCCAAGAGCTGTATCATAATGATAAATATATAAAGGGTTGTCATCAATGTCTGCGACACTTGATATAACAAGTCCGAGGCGATCTAAAATCTAATATTACACATTCAACATTACATATTAACACCAGACAAAATTATTGTTCGATATGTAGGAAAACATTTTCTTACTATATAGTTAACTGAAGGTGTCCTTTCTATAGTTAAAATCGCTTTTCCTTTGAGAACTTTTTCATCAAAATCCACGTTCAATTCTAAATCGATATGTTTTACACGTGCCAATTCTTACAAATAAAGAAATACAGAAATTAAAATATATAAATAATGGATAATGATATATACATGTATTGAGGAAGTATATGACGAAAAATAATATATATTGCAATTATAAAATTATTATACAATTGTGTGTAGTATTATTTCTAAAATTTCTAAAACAAACAATTTTTATACTTTTATGCTCATTGTAAATTTAATATATTTTATGTGTTCAAGAAGGTGCGCAGAATGTTGTCAGTTAATTAAAACTGTGAAAGAATAATCTAATTTTGAAAATTATAAATTACTAAAAAGCTAAGGATATGTGCAGCAGTTTTGTCTTTTAAACGTATTAATAATTTTCGCAAATATTCCTTATTCTATTTCTTCAAAAAGAAAATAAGTAAATAAACTTATAATTTCATATATTACGTTTATATAGCTAATTAAATAATTGAAATACCTGGTTGCGCTAAAGAGTGTGGATCTATAGTGGTTCTTGAAAAATCCATTTTAGGGAATCGAGTTGTAGCCTTTGCAAATGACTTACGGTAATAGATCTTATGTCTAAACTGGCCTCACAAAGGAACAGTATTACTTTTAACTTCTACCCGTTTTCCTTTGTTTGGCAACATATTTTGTTTATTATAATGTCGGATGTCAAAGCAGGGCCGTGCGAAGAGAAACCTGCGTCCGGGACATACCATGAATTTGGCGCTCCCTTCCGCAGTTGAATAAAAGTTTGATCGGTAAAGTGACTTTTAGCGCCCCTCTGGCATCGACGCCCGGGATTTGGGCCACTTTCACCTTTTTTTTCGCATCGACCTTTGTCAAAATGACTGTGATTTCTCGCACATATACATATCCGAATTAGGTAAATTCAGTCAATCAAATTGTCATGGGCGTATTTCTTCTCTTTCTAATACTCAAATGCACTTTTGCTTTATTCTAAATAGATGGAAAGTAAAGGAATTGGTGATTAAGAAAGTATTTTACGTTCATTTAGTGCACCGGGCAAAATTATCTTTTTCGTTAGATTTTCAATCTTTTGGACTGCTTACCGTGTTAAGGTCATTTTCGAGGAGAAAGAGGGGGTGAGGTTATAAGTCAGCCAAAAGCCGTGTATTATTATTATTGTCGTGCTCCAAAAAATAGGCTTCACATGATATGCACACACATATATAGTGGACACGTAATATTTAACGTAATTTAAAGTAAATGTCAAATATTGTATTTAATGCATCACAATCAAGTTAATTACTACTAAACAATCGATATGTTACAGTTCTCCGTTGCTCACATTACTCAATCCTGCAATTCATGTACATACATAATCTGAAATTGATTGAAAAGTTATAAGTATCTTGATAGACGCAAAATTGTATCATGTTATAAAATTTATTTTTATTGAAAGACATACAAGGAGGTATCAGATGCCTGCAAATTCCACAAAGAGAATATACGTTTCATTAAAAAATTCTCATTTACTAAAAATGAATATTATGAAAAATTGTTTCCCTAAATCTATCATTTCAATAGAAGTGTTAATCAATTAATTGAATGTATTAATGAAATCACTAATTATCCATTGAAACGGATCATGTTGTACTACGTCACAGAACGGCATGTAGCATGCTGCCTGCCGAGTTCACACAACATACAGATTTCGAGATAATTGTAGTGACGACTCCGCCCCGATCTCCCTTACGTTTATGTTTGCAAAGAAAGTTATGTTTGGAAATAATTATATGTTATATTTTATTTAATTCTAGCGCACAAATTCGCTGCGAAGCGAATAATTTCGTATCGCAGACTTTTCTTTAGTAATTGAAATTTATCGAACGACAACCATTAATGGGATTGTCAAAATCCGTAAGGGATAACGTCTTAGCTGTCACGAAAGTGATAGACAATAAAAATTGATCCTCTAGCATCAATTATAGATATTACAAATTAAAAAAAGGGACTAGACATATTAATATCAGCAATATGCATTATAAATTTTTCTTGAAGCCAGAATATGAAGTAATAATTATTTTCACCTTATATAATAATTATTTTTTATCAAGTAGACAAAGTTTGAGCTATGCTAACGTAATTAATCAAGAAGTTAGATCATTGACGTCATGAGATCATTTACGTTTATCTATGATTCGATCATTTTGTCATAAGCTAATATTTCAGTTAGGTATTCAAGTAATACGTGGTCCATTGGAAAAAACATGAAATTCAGAAACTTATGCAGATATATTTATGTTACGTACAAAAAATTACATTATAACGATTAATTACAAGATATTTTGTATATAAAGATACATTTTTGTTTTTATAAAATACGTTTTTTGACGATCCAACGGGAATTGTTATCATGATTTATATGGGAACATAAACAGTTCAAAAACTTTTTTTTATAATAAATAAATAATTTTATATTACAATTACTAATAAGTTAGTGATCAAAGCAGAAAATTAGGTTAATGATGACCAGATAATCATGATTTTAGATGTAGAATTTCGTCCAATTCTTTCTGGGTTTCATACAACATTTTTCCTTTATTACTCTTATATGTTTCGATCGCTTTTCGACGCATTCCTTCCCATTCGTACACACGTTTAAATATAGGACATGCAATAAACGGCGAACAATATTCAATAGCAAAGTTCAAAGCTGAGTCAACTTTCTTAGCCCATCGAACTTTAATACACAATAGCAGCCAAAAGAATCTGTGAAATAAATGCGCTTTACGTTAAGCAAATGTGAATCTATCTGAATAAAGATATAAATATTTACCGTATTTTTGTATTATGTTCGTAATATTCCTCGAATTTGTAATGCTCTAAAATACATATCAGCTTCTTCCTGGTCAATTTCTCGTGAAAATCATGTAGGTAGTTTAAGAATAATATTCTCTCCATGTGTAAATTGATATTTCTATTTCTTAAAGCATCAGGTATATTATCGGTTTGACAATCCCAATTGACCCATTCTTTCGCTAACTCGCAATACTTTGTTTCCCATGTGGTCTTTTCCGGCATGGTAGGTGGCGGAGGGTCATCAAAGAACCACACGTCCCATGCAACATCATCTAACGTCTGAAAACATTATTGAAGTCGTTGTTTTTAAATGCTAAAAATATGAATACTAGTGAAACTGCAGTTTGTATGTATAGAAGCGAAGTTACCTTTTTTTTCAGACGAAAGTATTGATACAAGTAGTCCTTCCACTCTTGAGTGTTTATACTTTTGAATGCAAATTCATTAAAATAAGATTTAAAAAATGGTTCGAATACTGACGGTCCTCCTAACATATTCTCTAGTTTCTCTAAAACTATACATCCGCTTTCATATGGCACATATTCGGTAGCTTCAATAACGGGAAACAAACCTTTCAAATTGGGTAATAAGCATTTTGGCCAGGTGAAATTTGTGGATTTTTGAATCTATCGTACAATTTCAGAAAATTTTGCAGTGAGAATGCAGGAATGTGTGTGTGTGTGTGTGTTTGTTTGTTGTGTATACATGGTAAGATTTTCTCATTTGGAAACATTATTTTTTACTTCATTCTTTTGACTTAATTAAAGTTAATACCTTACCTTATATCGCAGATTGTATAGTCCTTTTCTTTTGAGAAAAGAGTTCATATCTTCAATCTGTATCAATAGTTTGCTTATAATTTTTCTGCTAATGAAAATGCTGAAACTCTTATTTAACCACAAATGCTCATAATTCGAACACGTAACTAAACATCCTGCCCAGCTTTCTGAGATACGCTGAGCGAGTAAACTGATATAAGAATAATCTCCAGGCAGTAGAATCGGCGAAATAAACATCACGCATGGACATTCTATTTCAAAATGGGCGATACTTGGTGGAAGCACGCATATATCGTATCTACCTAGAAATATCATTTTAAATGTAATATAACAAGAAATAATAACAATTAGCAAAAAGGGAGGATTGATAATACGCAAAGTTAAAATTTATTGTATATATTTTAAATAAACAAATATCAACAAGTTTGGTTGATGTTTTACCCCAAAAATAAGGTCCACACAAACTTTTGGCATCCTCCAACATGCATTCAATCGTATTAATGCCTGAATGGAACGTGTGGCGAGCGGAAGTAGAATATGTTTTTTCGGCATATAGACTGGTCCGAGCATTAAGTTCTATTTTTTCTAATGCGCCCACAGCAATAATGACCGCATAAGATGGTACTGACTTATCTTGACAGAATTCATATACGTCTCGCTCCGGACGACATACATCCACGCGTACATCTTGCAGAAGAGCGGACATTAGAACTGTAAATGTTTTTGGTACTGAAATCTAAACCATGAAATATATGTCAATAAAAATTAAATAGATACATTATTTTAATTTAATTAAAATAAAAAGTTTATAAGAAAATATAGGCATTTGAGTTTAAATATACATTTGATTCATTTCTTCACTAATGCATTCCATCTCCTCGTAAATTTTTATTATTTTCATCAATAATATTAATAATAATCAGTCGCACGTCATTCTTTTCATGTAAATATTGTAAATGAATCAATGCGGAATGCATACAAATACTACCTGTGATTAAATTCTTACCTTAGCAGTGTATGTAAATTTGACAGACGGGGTATCCTGGCAGGGAAACCATGCTCTAGCATACATGAGCTGAAAAAACAGAGATTTTACATAATCTATGTTAATGTAAAAAAAAATATGCTTATATAGTCGGTTTACCTTGTTGTTAGATAATAGAAAGGAATGTAAATTATCAGCAGTTTGCGCAGGTGTTAGCCAATGTAATGCAGGAGAGGTTGAAATTGTTTTATATTCAATCTGAATTTTATATCTGAAAATATCATATTGTGAGCGTATTCAACTTTCTAAATTAATAATTGTTAGTAATTGTACTTTTTTTTTTAAATATCTTATATTTACTCAGAGTTATAAATAATATCAACAGCTTGTGGTAACTGTACGTTAATAGGATTTCCAAGAGCTGCAATATCAACATCTATATCATGACAATCTAAAGGTTTGTCATCAATGTCTGTGACATTTAACACAACAAGTCCGAGACGATCTAAAATCTAATATTACACATTCAATATTACATATTAACACCAGACAAAATTATTGTTCGATATGGAAGAAAACATTTACTTACTATTTGGTTAACTGAAGGTTTCCTTTCTATAGTTAAAATCGCTTTTCCTTTAAGAACTTTTTCATAAAAATCCACGTTCAATTCTAAATCGATATGTTTTACACGTGCCTCTTCTTACAATTAGAAAGATACAGAAATTAAAAAATATAAATAATATGTAATGATATATACATGTATTGAGGAAGTATATGACGAAAAATAATATATATTGCAATTATAAAATTATTATACAATTGTGTGTAGTATTATTTCTAAAATTTGTAAAACAAACAATTTTTATACTTTTATGCTCATTGTAAATTTAATATATTTTATCTATTTAAGAAGGTGCACAGAATGTTGTCAGTTATTTAAAACTGTGAAAGAATAATCTAATTTTGAAAATTATAAATTGCTAAAGAGCTAAGGATATGTGCAGTAGTTTTGTCTTTTAAACGTATTAATAATTTCCGCAAATATTCCTTATTCTATTTCTTCAAAAAGATATAATAAGTAAATAAACTTATAATTTTATATATATTATGTTTATGTAGCTAATTAAATAATTAAAATACCTGGTTCCGTATAAGAGTGTGGATCTGTAGTAGATAATACTGAAAAATCCATTTTAGGGAATCGAGTTGTAGCCTTTGCAAGTGACTTGCGGTAATAGATCTTTGTCTAAACTCGCTTCACGAAGGAGCAGTATTAGTTTTAACTTGTGACCGTTTTCCTTTGTTTGGTAACATTGTGTTTATTATAATGTCGGATGTCAAAGCAGGGCCGTGCGCAGAGAAAACTGTTCCCGGGGCATAGCATGAATTTTGCTCCTCCCTCCCCTTGACGCCAGTACTCGGCCCCTTTCGCCTCTTCTTTTCGCACGACCCTGTGTCAAATTGACTGTGATTCCTCGCGCATAAACATATCCGAATTAGGTAAATTCAGTAAATCAAACTGTCATAGGCCAGTATTTATAGTCGGATCTTATTTCACGACCATCTTAAGTAATGTCTTAGGATGCTAATACGGCTCTGTGATTGGTTCATAACATCTTAAGTACAATCTTGAAGGATGTCATGAACCAATCACAGAGCCGTATCAGCAACTTAAGACATTACTTAAAACAGTTTTGAAATAAGGACCGACTTCTCTTTTTAATATTCACAGTTAGTTAATATTAGAATAAACATGAATGTAATGATTATTTGTGTAAATTTAAATTATCAAGTAAAGGAATGCATCATGAATACACGAATACATGAATTTAACTAGAAATGTGCGATTACAAAATATTCGTGATAAATCGAACGGCTACCCTCATATTAATGGGATATTAATAATTAAAATTTTTTAAGCACTGCAGAAAAATGATAAAACTATTTTTAAATTTTATATTATACCTATAATAGATATAGATATATTTTTCAGTATAATGTTTTTTAAAATCTCACTATTATCGGGTTTAACTCATCTCGAACAGTTGGTACCTGAGAAACATTTGTACTCGTACATATAATAATCTTTAATATAATGAATGTATTTTATATTATAGCTATTAAATATATGTCTTTGTAACTACTATTAAGAATCCATGCATTTTTCAGTAAAACATTATTCTTAATAATGAGAGAACATAATTTTTTTCACAAATTTTAATAATATATTAATATTTTAAAAATGTGATAAAGATAGTAAATCGTCATTGGCACGCTGCAAGAATTATTATCAAGAGCGGTCTGGAAGATTCGGAATTTATTTCCTTCTGTAGCGGGACCGCCTTGGTAGCTTGACGGATCACTTAACTCTTCTTTGCGGATGAGCCTTGCGGAACTCGACGTAGAATCAGTGCACAATAAGCTCGCTCTCCACCATGATTTAGTCTTCTTTATATCGGATATTAACCAGCGTATCATTCAGCCACGGGATTTTGATGTGGTCAAACTGATGGGTCAGTTAATCATCCTTGAACGCGATAAAAGCGTAATAATTTTTCTCTATTTTTTAAAGTTTATAAAGTCTTAAAGAGTAAAGTTTTAAAGGCAGTCATTTGTATACGTTTATTGATAGACCGTTTAGTTTGTATGTTATCGACATCAAGTATAGACGCGTTTTCATGAAAAGCGCAGAATATGGAATTTTTTTATTGATTATCGTCAGAATGGAGTTAAATCATGTGTCGTCAAAACTGCTCAGTTTCATCGAAGGATGCGAGAAAAAATTGATCTCACATAATACTAAAATTCGATGCTATAAATTAAAATGATTTTTTTTTAAATTCTAGAAAGATATATATTACTCGCATGTGCATTTGACACGAAACACCTGTCTCTTAATTACAGTCCGCTGTAAACACAAGTGTAATAAAACATTAATTAATTGGAAGTAATGGGACATTAATTCTAGCATGACATTCATTTGTGCTGACAGAAATTGTTCGAAGAAAAATTCACCTTACAACATTATCGTGTCTGGTTGACGTAATACAAGCAAAATGATCCCGAGGAAAATTTTTGCAATGAGGGTTCTCATACCTGACCGCATTATGCGCACGAACGTTAAGACCGCAAAATCAGTAGGAAGAAAATAAAAATTATATCTGACTCATTGTGAAAAATTACAGCGTACAGAATTTTATTCACAGTCATGCAACGTATATTCGCGTACATTCAGTTATTCGAGAAGTTACGATTTATCTATTATTCTTCACTTTAAACTTAGTTTTTAATATTTGCAAAGACATTTTTTATTTCTACAGTTATTTAAATAGGAAATATAGAAAATTAATAACTATTACATATTGATCGATATTTATCTAATAAAATAAGTATTTCAATATGTTTAATACAAGTAGAAAATTAATAATGCGAAAAATTATTAATGACATGAAAATGACACATTTATACAAATATATAAAATACATTATACATTATACATTATACAAAAAGAGAAAAATATTTTATATAAAGTAAGAATGAGTTTTATCTAGCATTGAAAATTGCTAACTAATATCAAGTTAAATTTTAATATTAAAAAAACATTTTATTTCGGCAAATATTTTATATTATTATTTTAAAATACAGTAGTTTTTACTTTTCGGTTCTTTTTTTTTTGGTAAAAATTGTATTTTTTTTTTAACGTATTGCATGTACAGAAAATATATATTTACATTGTTCCTTGTTTTTCAACATGCACGTATTTTATTAAAAAATATATTCTCTCACTTGTCGTTCTTCCTAACTGAAGCTCTAAAATTGCACACGCACATTATAATTTAATTTTCGTCATAATTAAAATATAAATCCTTACAAAATAGCATTAATTGATTTCTTCGACGAGTAATTAAAGAAATTACTTCTCTCCCTCCCTCTCTCTCTCTCTCTCTCTCTCTCTTGCGCGCGCGCGCATGCGCTTTCTTTTTAGAAACGTACTCTAATAAATTCTTAAATGCACGATAAAACCAAAAATATATAAAAGTTAAAAAGATCGCTTACCGTATATTCTCGCTTCGTTGCTCCGCGAAAGGAAAATTCAAGAAGATGCGATCTTTCCTTGACTTTCGCCTTTGACTCGTGGCGCACTTTTTTTATGAAACATTATATCTCGACATTGCCTTGATCTACATCGTGGAGTACAATTCTTTCTTGAACGCGTCTGATCTGTAATATCTAATATCTATATGCATTATTTAGAGAAAAAAAAACGGAGAATAGGATATAATAAAGATTTTAAAAAATAATCCACATGTGCTGAAAAATAATATTGTTTCAAAAAACAATTTTAATCATGCTAATCGCAATCACATTTTTAACAAAGGCGACTTTTTTAAAACACCGTTATTAAATCTTAAGGTTTAGAATAAAACATATATAATTATTTCGTGTTCTTTTTGTATGAAATATAGACAGAAAAGTTTATGCAAAAATAGTAATCAAAATTTAGTTTCAAATTGTTGAAATTATTTTAAGATATAACAAAAGAATGGTATTATAAATTGTCCATTGCTATTTAAATTTTCAATATCAGAGGATGATTCTTCTTGATATATTTCATAACGCGTTATACACAGTGGATAAGAGATCGATGCGAAATTGATATACTCTCTTTACCGAATAAACCGGTAAGAATTTCTCTTAAAAGTGAGGTGCGTATAAATTATTCAAACGTCTTTATAATGTAACGCGCTGTCGCGTTCGTTTTCCTCTTCCTCCGCCTGCATTTCATCTTGCGTATCTTTTACGGGACCGCGGCAATCGTTCAAAAAATAGCTCTGAAGACGACCTTAACCCTTTTAAAATAACATCTGTTTCTCCGTCTCTCTCTATCTCTATTTCGGAACGGCGCGCCGTTGCATTACGTGGAAACACTGCACCGTTCAGATAAATTATAGATGACGTTCTACGAGATTACCTTGCATCATGCGCACATCCCGCAGGGATGACTGATCCGCATAGTCATTTGGGCTTAGCGAACCCGCCGACCCGAGCTCGATACATTGCGGACACTCACATGCATTTGCACGTCATATACACCTACATACACATCTCTGCGAGCGATAGTACAATAAACTTTTAGGGGTAAATGGAAGCGAGGTACAATGTAATTTTTAAATAATAATTGAATAATAAGAAGTATGAAAGACAAACTCATATACGTTTTATACAATTGGAACGATGAGATAGCGAGTGCTAAAGCTTATCTTTATTTATGTTCCTTAATTAAAAAAAAGGTCACGCTCACCAGTATTCACAATTGAACAAACGAACAGTGTCCTCGGTGTATTTATGGTCTTATCGATTCTCTCTAACATTTGCCATGCACACGAGAGAGGTTGGAAAATTTAAAAAGGAATCGAGATGTAGTCGAGAGAATTAAATTTTTTGTACTAGATTACATTTAAATTTTTCTTAACGTATAATATAACATAAAATTAACAGATTACTTAAGGAAAATTTTGTATCGCGTATTTATTATCAAATTACGCTCCAGTCAAAATCTTGGTTTTTTATAATAAGAATAAATAGGACAAATAAATATAATTATTCCTAAAGAGCGATAAAATTAAAAGTTATTGATATTTTCTACATACCTATATATACATTGATATTTTCTGTTCTTAATATAGAGTCATTTTCTTATACAGTTCATGTTTCATGTAAAAGTCTTTCTATTTCTTATTTGTACATCGTTTGAACTTGGAGAAAGCTTTTGATTTTCCCACACATGATTCAAGTTTCTTGACACTTTTCGACCGTAATAATGTATAACTTCTTCCACGCTTGATATTCTTCCGCATAATTCCTGACAATGTCTTCGTTAGCATGGACCGTCGTGCCTGTAAGCAATATCTACAAAAAGGAGAACGTCTCGTTATTCAGCTTTGAATGTTCAATCGGTCTATCGATCGAGGAACACTTTTGTCTCGAGAGAAGTAAACGATATCTCTCCTACATTCTCCACATCGTCGCGTTGCAACACTCGAGAATGCACGGGACATGATCTTAATCGATGTCGTCAACGTCGCGCACGAATATCACGATTTGTTCTATGACGTAATTTTGCACGCTCAATAGAATTTATCGCGCGAGATCGCTCCTTCCGCTGTTTGACGCGCGCGCGAGGCGTCACGGCGCCAGGACACTTTCGCGTACGTAACAAGATGTAGCTCAGATAGCTCCGAAAATTGCTGTAAGATTGCGTTTTTCCTGTTATGTCGAAAAACCACGTCTGCACAACGAGACAAAACCGAAATTACGCGAGGCGCGCGCGTAATTTTACGCGGCGTAAGCAAAGTTAATGAGCGAAGAGGATCCCGAGTGAAAATACCTTCGTTTGCGCGAACGCGAGCATTACGATGTGGCAGGAATTCGTCCGGGGATTTATCATAGACGCGCCGTATGATTTACAAACCTCACCTTTTTCCGGGGAGCGTAATTTAGCGCACCACAGGGCCTCCGGGCTCACGTAGGACCTGCCGTCGGTGCCGCACACCGGCTGTCTGTGCTCCTCTTCCGGTACCGAACCGCAAGGATAGTCGTCCGGTCCGGAACACGATCCGTGATGCCTCAGAAACACATCTGCGGGATACATGATATCATTGTCCTCGTGTAATAATTCAAGTTTGTGAAAAATTAATGATGCGAAATGGAAAACGTAAATCTTGGAGTACAGCGATTTTTTCCCCCAAACTTTCGTTCGCACGAAAATCGTGAAAGTTATACTGTCGCTTCGTACAAAAAGTTTACCGAAATTCAAACAATCCTCGAATATTTTTTGAATAATTCGAGCATAATTAAAATGACTGAATTTTTCAAGAGATAATCAATGATGTATTTAAACAATTGAACCGACACACTTGGATGCGCTTGGAAATGGCAGTTTGTCCAGCGTCGAGTTCTTTCTCTTTCCGTCTCTCTTACGATGCAAGACTCACATTTATCGTGACGAGTGTGGCATTGCAAGTGATGTATACTCTGATACGTGCGACCGTCGTTCCCGCAAACCTGGTCGTCCGCGGTGAAGCCGTCGTTCACGTATTCGCCGTTTGGCAAAATTGTCGTATTCGTGTGCGCCTCAATGCAGGATTCGTGGCTGTGCGTGCCGCATTCCCCGTTAGAAATTACTGTTAAATCTGAATTAAAGAAAGTAAGCTACATTCGCAGACTTTCTGCATCAAAAAGCAAACTACAACTACACTCCTCGAATTAAAAAATAAACTGTTCGCGGACTTTGAACTAGTATTGAAGAATGAAGAAACACATTAAACACACCATATAGCGTAAATAATTAAATAGTTTTTGCATAAAAAAAATTATTTCTATATTCTTTGACCAATAAATGAAAATTTCTATATTAAAACGAGCAAAATCTGCTTACAATTAGTGAATTTTTGTATTGAATATTCGTCAATAAAAGTTATCTCAAATCTTGAACAAAATAAAAATAAATTTTTTGTCGTATAGATTGATTATGCTTAAATTAACTTACTATAATTTCCAATTATATAAAATGAAATTTTATCAGTATTTTAACAATCATTTGGAGAAAATCGATTCGAAACTCATACAAGCATCCGTCAAGAAAATTTGTAAAAATTATTTGTCGATACTTTTACAGTAGAATATATTATTACGTACGTGGCTGATAGCAAAGAAAGATAAAAGGATTTGGATAAGTGACTCCATCCGACGCGCAGACCGGATTCCACTCGTATCTCGCTTTCGCGAGGTCACAAACCGCCGCGCCATAAAGCTGATGGACAAATTCCACCCGGCAACCGCCGTCGTGAATAATTTGCAACGCTAGAAAAATAAAATAGATTCTGAGGCTGTGTGCTTCAAGATTAATCAAACATGCAACACCCAAAAAAAAGTATTCTATTTACAAAGTGAAATTTCCTGTAATCCTATATTCTAAGCAAAAACTTTTACAGAAAGAGTATTCCTCTGTCAATAAAGTGGACTATTCATCAAAAATCTATTACATATTATTCTAACGGTTTTCCTCTTGTATTAAGAGGAATATGTTTACTTGAAACGGAATATAATCTGTATACAAGAGGAAAATGATATTAAGAAGAGCAAGATTGTAAATGCAAGACAAATTCCTCTAATTGTAAAAATATTGTGCTTAGAATATTTTCCTCTTGATTTTAGAGGATTCCTCTTGAGGCCATATATAAGAGTAAAATCCGCTAAAATTTAGAGGATTCCGCTAAAACTGAGATTATTTTTTTTTGGGTGAATAAAATGCGATGCGCACACGATATTTTTCAACGATTAGTTCTTCGTGTGATTTTCGTATTTATAAATTTAAAATTTAGTTTTACGATTATCACTTTAGTTTTTATACTTTAAAGATTATCTCAGTGTCGCGTTTATTTTCATCGCGCATATTCTGATTAATTTCGTATATATGATTACGGTACCTATATTTCGCTACGATCGTCCCGTGCATTAATGAAGTTAATAGAAAATCGCGTTTGAATCTGCATGGCCGTCGCGGCGACGGGCAACTCGATTCGGATGTAAATCGTAATCCATCGTCCGCAGAGGGATAACCGGGTTGTGCCGACGAAACATTTAGTTCAAAGCGGGGACTCTAAATTAATTCAGCACCGTCGCGTCGCGAGACTTAAGAGAGCGCGCGCGAAGGTACCGGCGCGGCGCGGAGCGCGGCGGCCGCGGCGGGCGGAGGAGTTTGAGCGTTATTTCCGACTACTTGCCGGCAATTAGGCGAATCATAACTAAACGCTTCCGCGTAACTTTCGTCGTAATCCCTTACCGGGATTATATCGTTGCAGGCACTTGAGCTGCGCCGCGTTTGGATAAGTGAATCCGCTACTAGCGCAGACCGGATTCACTCCGTAATATTTGGTGCCGCCACGGTAACAGTCATCGTCCTGGGTGCACTCCGTCATCGGCACGGCTGTCAAATCTGAAACGGATCACGAAAAAAAAATTCAGATGTGCGGTGAACTCTGCTTCGCGATTTGCGAAAATACGATCCATCGAAATATCAGTATATCTTTCGGATTTTTAAGAGAATCAAGGCTTCCTAAATTATCGGTATATAGCCAGCAAGAAATGCAACATAATAAGGCAAACGGTGAAAGATATTTCTCTTGGTAAACAGAAATTTTTAATAAATTTAGGAAATTTTTAAAAAATACGGAAAAAGAACGTTACGACGCAGATTAAAGTTAGCGTCCGAACTTTGTCAGCTTTAATTTAACAGTAACATAAAGTAAATACAAATATTAAATATACGTGAAAAACGAGACGATTAATATCGCCAGGTACTTACTTCTCGATTGCCTCTGACGAACGCATAGCAGAGATTGCGTATTAGTGTAAATCTTGTGATCCGAGCCGCAAACTGGCTCGTAATACAGATTGACGCTACAATATTCTTCGTTCTCCAAGCACGGACCGGCATGCAACGTGGTAACTGTAAAGAATTTTACCTTATTATTAGAAAAAACAGTCGAACAGTATTTTTTACTCGTGCAAACTTCTTCGCAAGACTTGCATTATGTATTTCTAATTCATCAGCATCTCATTATTATTTCAAAAGTCAACGTGATTAATATTTTTTAACGCGTCACTATCATGTCATTAATTTCTGTCAATATATGAAAATTAATACATTTTAAGAAATTAATGACGTACTTAAGAAACACTTTGCTTTTGATTGACGCATAATGTATTATATGTATATTTGTGGGGAGCACGACTTATATTAACATCTCATTGTAATTCAAGAATTATGATATAATTTTTAAGGTATCGTCAGTAATTTTTTCTAATTGAAAAAGAAAGATTAACTTACCGGTTTCGCGGCTGTGATGATTTTTACAATCTAAGTAAAGACTATTAGCGTACGTCACACCGTCGTCGCCGCATATCGGACCGCCGTATATATCCGGTTTGTCGAAAATCGTACAGTTCTGATATAATGCCATCTTGTCGTCCAAGGTAAGCGCAAGCCCCACTCTATCGTGCATCCCTGTAAGATTTTTAGTTTTTTTTTTTTTTTTGCAAATTGTTTCGTATCTTTTTTCGTATTTTATCGGAGAGAAATATATATCTGTGCATGAGATCAATTAATAAAATTCGTATTAAACTCGGCGAGGAGATATCAATGAAATTTGAGTTACCGGAAAAAAGAAGAGGAAGAAGAACGTAGCGCGCAAGTGAAAACGACATTATACGCTGCGAATGCAGATTGCAGTTTCGAACGTTGAAGAAGCCGTCGCAACTATGTCCGCTCGTGCACCTGCTGCGCCGCTTTTATTTTTTTCCTCTCGATTGGATATATTGTTATGCATTCCTCTCCCGTCGTAATAATCAGGGAAATTCAATATCGAAAACGTGTCACTGCCAGGCAACGCTAGCGAAATCAATCGTAACAAATGCGTCATTATTGATCCTCCGCCGCCAATTTGTCCACGCTGATTTAAACGTGATCTGTCATGTAAATTAATATTTTGTCGCGTAAAAACACGTCATGAATAAACGTGTTTTGCGTAATACGTCTGTTATCGGCGAATTAGTCAGCGTCAAAAACGTGTGACGCATAATGGCAAAGAAAGTAGAGATGGAAGAGAACGGAAAAGCAGTGAAAAGGGAACGGGAGAAAGAGAGAGAGCTTATTCTTAATAATATTTTATAATTATTTGTAAATATTATCATGCGGATATTGTATAATTACAACAAAATATTAATAAAGCTATAGTTCCATTTGTATTGTAACTTTCCCATTTCGTACATGGAAACAAAAAGAACAGAAGACCAAAACATAAAAATGAAAATAAACAGACACGACGTGATGATGAAGTAAAAATAAATGTCGCGGTCTATTAGGCCTTGCACAATAGAGCGCATATTAGGAATAAGAATAAATATGAAATATTAAGATGTATAAATATAGAAATATTCCCGCAATAAATATTAAACGTTAGAATATGTTAATGTAGAAATATTTCTATATTTATTTCTTATATTTCATTCTTTTCCATTGTACGTTACGTTTAATTACAGTTATTTCTAATTCTGATTCCTAATATTTAACATTTATTCTTATTCCTGATATGTGCTCTCTGTGCCTTAGTTTGAAGATTTTTTTTACTAATTTTTTAGGTGTGCTGTAGCATAATTTACATTATCGACAAATAAATATCTACGTTATCAACAGATGATTGCAACAGATAATTATCTGCATTACCAATACAAGAATAATCAATTATCCATCGAGTGCAATATTATCTACTGAGCGAGTCTTCTTTTCAATGCACACTCGCATGATCTCACTTCTAAATATCAAAAGTATTAGGGCCTGAGCAGAATAGCTGACTTATAATTTCAAGACAGTGTTTTATGCTTTAAATCTTTGTTTTTAGCAACGCACAATACTGTCTTGTGTCTCAAGTCTTAAACGAGTGTACAAAGTGTCAACATTGTAAGACTTGAGACATAAGACAGTATTGTGCGTTGCTAAAAACAAAGATCTAAAGCATAAAACACTGTCTTAAAATTATAAGTCAGCTATTCTGCTCAGGCCCTTACTTTTTTTAGGGCAAACTTGACGTTCGCCCTCTATACTAACGAGATATACAATTAATAACTCTTTAATAATGTTTTGTCGATAATTGCAGACAGTTCGAGATCACGCGCTCAAAAGATATCGTACAGAATTTGGATGAGTAACGTCACTTGCCGTGCGCGGGCGCCATTTTCGCTCGTGGCCGAAGCCACGTCTCAACTTCATGGCAGGAGTATCGTGTATGGGGCTCCGTTAATACAATCACGGCGATAATTTCGATACCTGCGATACGCGGTGGACGCGGCGAATAATCAACGGCAACAAGATGGTACGTAGATAAACGGTAACGATAATGCAAGGAGAGTACGAGTCAACTCGCAACAATACTCGGAGTAACAGTACTCGTGCGCTCGTCGCGTTGACATTTGTTCCCGAGACACGTCAAAACATCTCTCAAAACCGCTCCCTTCTCAGGATGACGAAAAATTTACTTGCGTAGCGTAACCAGCTTCCTCGCACGAAAAGCGTCTCGTTTCTTTTCCGCGCGAATTCCCGGAGAGGAAAATTAAATTTAACACGAACCTCAAACGTAACGTTTGACATGAAAACCACTGTAGGATGACAATCTTATCAATCATCAATTTAAAAAAAAAAAGCATACAGTATGGATCTCGTCGCGCAACAAATTGTATGGATTTAGTTCTAGTTCAGAGTTTATCTTTTTTGTCCCTCCAACGTGGAGTAAAGAAGATATAAGCTCTGAACTGGCACAGGCACTGCCAGCAATAAAAAAAACAGACCCTAAATCCAAGGATTCTCTTTCCTTAGCCTTTAAGATTAGACATCAAGCGGAAGCTGACGGCCAGGTCGGACAGAGTGAAGAGCGTGGATCTTCACCCGACCGAGCCATGGATGCTGTGCTCGCTGTATCAGGGCAACGTCAACATCTGGAACCACGAGACGCAGACCCTGGTGAAGACGTTCGAGGTGTGCGATCTGCCGGTAAGAACGGCCAAGTTCGTGCCGCGCAAGAACTGGGTCATCACCGGCTCCGACGACATGCAGATCAGAGTGTTCAATTACAACACTTTGGAGCGCGTTCATTCGTTCGAGGCTCACAGCGATTACGTCAGATGTATAGCCGTACATCCGACACAGCCGTTCATACTAACGAGCAGTGGTAAGTTAGACGACGATCCTGTTTGTCCGTCAAGCTTATGCTTATTCCTATAATTTATACAATATCAATGTTTCTCTTATGTAGACGATATGTGGATAAAATTGTGGAACTGGGAGAAGTCCTGGATCTGCCAGCAAGTATTCGAGGGTCACACGCACTACGTCATGCAGATCGTATTTAATCCGAAGGACAACAACACTTTCGCCAGTGCGTCCCTGGACAGAACTGTCAAAGTGTGGCAGCTCGGCTCGCCGACAGCTAATTTTACCTTGGAGGGTCACGAGAAGGGTGTCAATTGCGTAGACTATTACCACGGTGGCGACAAGCCGTATCTGATATCGGGTGCCGACGACAGATACGTCAAGATATGGGATTATCAGAATAAGACCTGCGTACAGACACTGGAGGGCCACACGCAGAACATCTCCGCCGTGTGTTTCCATCCGGAATTGCCGATCGTTCTCACGGCCTCGGAGGACGGTACCGTCAGAATATGGCACGCGGGAACGTACAGATTGGAGTCCTCCCTCAACTACGGTTTCGAGAGAGTGTGGACCATAGCGTGCATGCGAGGCTCGAACAACGTTGCCATTGGGTACGACGAGGGTAGCGTTATGGTAAAAGTCGGCCGAGAAGAACCGGCCGTTTCGATGGATTCGCTTGGCGGAAAGATCGTGTGGGCACGTCACAGCGAGATCCAGCAGGTGAACTTAAAGGCGTTGGGCGAGGAGGCGCAAGACGGAGAGCGGCTGCCGTTGGCTGTCAAAGATATGGGCGCCTGCGAGATATATCCGCAGACCATACAGCACAATCCGAATGGTCGATTCCTGGTGGTCTGCGGCGATGGGGAGTACATTATATACACGTCAATGGCACTGAGAAACAAGGCGTTCGGACAGGCGTCGGAATTCGTGTGGGCGGCGGACTCGAGCCAATACGCAGTGAGGGAGAGCAACACGACGGTGAAGGTGTTCAAGAACTTCAAGGAGAAGAAAAGCTTCAAGCCAGATTTCGGAGCGGATGGTACGACATCTTTTATCTCTCCGTCTCTTCGTGCCGACTTGACTCCTATATATCGTTGTCGCTTGCAGGAATTTTTGGTGGATTTTTACTCGGCGTATCGTCCGGATCTGGGCTCTCCTTCTTTGACTGGGACACGTTAAAGTTGATCCGTCGCATAGATATACAACCTACGCATGTGTATTGGGCAGAGAATGCCTCGCTGGTGGCATTAGCTACGTCAGATCAATATTTTATACTGAAATATCAGGCGGATGTTGTCGGTAATGCCACAGAAAACGCTGAGGACATTGAAAATGCATTTGATGTACGTTTGTATGCTTAATTGCTTTAGCAAGCTTTTGTGTGTTTTTTATCTTCCAGTTTTAAGTAATATTTTAAATAATATTTTTAGATGGTAGCGGAGATGAGCGAAGTGGTGAAAACCGGCTTATGGGTCGGCGACTGTTTCATCTATACTAACAGCGTCAATCGCGTAAATTACTTTGTCGGCGGCGAAGTGGTCACTGTCTCTCATCTGGACAGACCGATGTATCTGCTGGGATATGTACCGAGAGACAATAGATTATATCTTTGCGATAAGGAACTGTCTGTCGTCTCGTACGCCTTGCTCCTATCAGTGCTAGAATATCAGACCGCGGTTATGCGAAAAGATTTTGAAACTGCCAATAGAGTATTGCCGACGGTCCCGAAGGAACATCGAACGCGAGTGGCTCACTTCTTAGAAAAACAGGTGTGTAATTTAGTGCGATATTTATATTGTTGCATTAATTATGATTTATTGAAAACTGTTTTTATCTTCGTCTCCATCTTACAGGGTTTCAAAGAACAAGCTCTAGCGGTATCGACGGATCCCGAGCACAGATTCGAGCTGGCGCTCGCACTAGGAAATCTCGCAACCGCGCATACTCTCGCCAAGGAAGCGAACAGCCAGCAGAAATGGCGGCAATTAGCGTCCCTCGCCACGCAAAAGGGAAAACTCTGTTTGGCGCAAGAATGCTTGCACCAAGCGCAAGACTTCGGTGGCCTATTGTTACTAGCTACCAGCACGGGAAACGCGGATATGATACAGAAGCTTGGCGCGGTAGCGGACGAAACGGGAAAGAACAATATTTCCTTCTTGTCGAACTTCATATTGGGCGACGTGGACAAGTGTCTTGACGTCCTAATCAAGACGGACAGAATTCCCGAGGCCGCGTTCTTCGCCAGGACATACGCGCCCAGTAAAATCTCCTCTATCATCAAATTGTGGAAGGAGAAACTGTCGGCGGTGAGCGAGAAAGCCGGACAGAGTTTGGCGGATCCCGAGCAGTACGAGAATCTTTTCCCCGGATACAGAGAAGCCCTGAAGGTGGAAAAATTCTTGCGGGAAGAAAGCAAGAGAAAGATTCCAGCTTCTGCATTTCCTACCGTTACGGTACGATCGTATTATTTATAAATACTAACGATATTAACGTATCGTTGATAAGAATCAAATATTAGAATCTCAGTTATCGAAATGGATCTCGAAATGAAATGTCGAGATACGCGATTAGTAGCGCGTTAAGCCGATTGATCGAAAAACAATAAACTGTGATCGCATTAATACGACGCAAATCGTCTCGCTGAGACCAATCTGGTACTCGTCTCAATCTCGAGCGACAGGTATAATAACAACAAAAGCGCCGTGAAGGAGTTGAATAATATTTTTATAGAGGTACTCATAATCACGTGATAAAATCGGGTCACGCTCGTTACTGATAATAAAAAAAAATCTTACGTCCCCGCATCTTTGTTATCGCGTAGTTACAGCTCGAGAGAACTATATAAAATCGATCTCGCGCTTGCCGATAAATCTTACGTTTCGCCGACAAAGCTATCCGCCGTGTCATTACGAAACAAAGATAATTAATAATCACATAAAATATTTTAAAGAATATATATATTTGCGTATACGTATTATTGTTACGTATAGATGCGTTACAAAGAAATTGTATGACTAAACATGTTGTATATTAATTTTATAGTCTAATGTCGAGCGGAATCCGTTGGAGGAGATGTTGGCCGCCGAGCAGTCGGGCGCATTTCAATATCAGGGCATTCACAGCATCTCCGAGCTCGAGGAGAAGCCGACTGAAGCGATGCTCGACAGATTACAAGATCTTTCAATATCGGGAATAAAGGACTTCCTAAGTAAAGCAACCACGTCCACCGTGAAGCCAGAAGTACCTGAGAAAGCAACGACGAAGCTCGCGAGTAGTGCCAGGCCTCTCACGATGGACGACGACGATCTAGACATCGATCTGGAGATCGACGATAACATCGATACTACAGTGAGTGTGGTATATTATTTGTAATATTTCTAAAATAGTTCTTGATGCGTATGCAAGCGCACACACAAGTATACGAAAATTTTAACTCTGCCTCCGTTCTCTAAATATGTCTCGTTTCTTCTTGTTCCGTTTGTTTCGAAGGACATACATTTTATAATTAGAAGCATTTTGAATATTTTACAATTAAAAATGATCGTTTTATCTTAAACCGATAATCTATGTACAAAACTTGTAATATAAGCATCAAACCTCGCAATCGTAAGATCGTTGAAGATAAGCCAAAAGCGAAAAAGGCGCGAACAAATAAGAGTTGGAGGGCGTACAATTAGGCGACGGTTTAATACTCTTAAATATGGACGTAACTTTAGACGGGTATAGCATTACGAAAACACGTCGAGAAAGGGGCTGCATGACGTACCTACATACCATATACATGCATAAATCCCATGCACGTGCAGGATACACCGATATGCACGTCTTATTTACATAACTCCAATATATGTATATCATGGAGCAAATAGAAATGTAACGCGATTAATGCGTCGCTAAAAACCAATAAATCGCGGTGCAAATAATGAAAATGTAAATGACAGTAATGCAAAAAATGGCGAAACAATTTAATCTACTTAGCAAAACATCCCAGTCTATTTAGATGATCTCGTATTAACGACGCTGTGAAATTAATGCATATATTTTTTTTTGGCAAATTAACTCACTCTCCCGAGAAGAATTTATATACATATTTAGATTTATACAAGCCTCATCTATATCAAAATGTATCTGTATCTGTGTGCATACATGTTCAATGCGAAAATCGGCGACAGATCATTAAGCCCGGTCCCGGTGTAACTGATACGAGCGCAGGGAGAACAGTGGTACGCACTCTCTTTCTCTTTTTCTCTGCGAGCTTTTGCGAAAGGCCTCGGGGGCTTGTTTGCTGCGAGGCAGTCACGCCGCATTTTGTTTACAGACTTGTTGCCATAACACACGACTCCCGAGTCGAACCGTACCCCTCCTACTATAAGGTTCCGACCATTACTACGTTTTGTCACGCTCTGCTTCCTTTTTTCCATTCACTCGATGGTGCATTTAGGAATACCTGCGTTTCGATATTTCTCGCTTTTATGATTTTAAGGGAGAGAGAGGGAGAGAGAATGTAAAATCCAAATTATTTTTTAATTATTTTGTAAACGCAATGATTATACATGTCCCGCAGCAGTTTGCTTGAGTATTGGGGAACGTTTGTAAAATAACTGAATTATTTTCTGTTTCAGGGTGTCAATCTCGATGATGATCTCCTCGAAGAAGATTAACCGTTGAAACAGGAGCTGAATGGCGTACATCCATCGTACTTTCATTCTCCTTCTGTTATCAGTCATTCCCCAAGAGAAGAAGAAAACGATGAGAGTCGTTTAGACTCGAGTATTAAGATTATAAAATTTATCCCTGTGCGCAAGTATGTTTGTATCACTGCATGAATTAACAAAGGTAACGCAGCGCGTATTTTCCGGTTGGCACCAGCGAATGATTGAAAGTTAAATATATTGTTAATATAACGGGAAGTATAATATGTGCTCCTGTACTTCTCATACTTATCTCCGTTTTATTGCGAACGTTTTTCCGTTTCCTTATTCCTAAACGCAAAACAGTAAAAGCATTTCATTTATTTATTTATTGAAACGCATAGTATAGCGTATTTCTAAGAATGAGCAGATAAAAAAATATTTATTAGCAATGATTTCTTGACGCCAATCAGTCCAGTTATACGTCTAAGTTTCAGGATTTTTTTTAAATTAAATTTTGAAGACACAAATAAGTGACGCGATATTATTTTTCGTTTAGTTTGAAGCGGATTTCAAGCGGAGTTTTAATTTAGAGCTTATTAGACGGATAAATCACAAATATCCGATTTGTTTTGAGAAGTCACGAATGTCGGACGATGAACTCTTTCATTCGCGCGAAAGGGATCCTAAATTTGCCGAGAAACAAGCGCCGTGCATTTCCAACTTTGGACATCAGCTGCGCGTATTCGTCACGTTGCATTTTCCTTCGGGATTTTCGGGCCGGCCGGGAGTGCGTGCGTAAAAGCCGGAGTCGAATCGATACACTCGTACGTGTCACAAGGTGCCGGGGGGAAAAACAAAGAGGCGCAGTTAGCACGAGCCGTACGTGCCCGGCCGTGCACTCACGAAAGAGGGAACGGGCGTGCGTGTTGAGGCAAAATATACTCGTTATTAACGCCAACAGGAAAAGGAGGTGCGAAGAGTTAAACTTATCTGAGTAACCGAGGAAATAGCGCAATTTTTTTTTCATATAGAGAGAGTAAACACGATGTTAATGTATCGTAATTTTTTTTTTTTTTATTTGACTGCGCAATATTGTTCTTCACGCGCGTTCTTATTTGCATGTTTCAAATAGACCTACATGTTTGCCGGTAAGCAACATCCCCCTCATATGTAAAATACAAAATCAATGTAGCGTAATTATAATATAATTATTTTAAAACATCGATGTTAAAATATTAACGTCGTAATTAATTAAAATGTCGACGTCGCTGAATGTAAAGTAAACATCCAACGCAAGCGTGCGTGATTACTCCGCCGATATCCGGAACGTTCCTACGTGTACGGGACGCGAATTCAAAGCGCGACGCGTTGTTTTAATAACGTCCACCGATCAAAACGATAATTCTCCCATTCCGGCCGATGTCGGATCGGAGTGCGTCAGCCGTCGGCGCGGAGAGGTGCGTTTCTTTACGCGCTGAAACGCACTCGTTGCAGATCCTCGGCGGAACGACGACGCTGAGGTCGGCGTTCTCGAATTCGAGCCTCGCTCGCCCGATCGCAAAAACGCACGAATAAGCTCCCCGGGTTTGTCGCATGCACGCCATGCACGCGCATTGCAACTCGGGTTTCCGACCGGTGGAACGACAATGAGAGAAAGAGCCGCAGTAGATCGGCCGAATTATCGCGCTCATGACGATATCATGTATTATTGCGTGCGAATATATCTGTCGCAGGGATTTCGTGTAATTAGTTTTTTTTTTCGCAAAATTCCTAGAGAATCCACAAGAAACCGTGATATTGTGGTATGAATAAAAATTACACAATTTTACTAGTGATTTAGCAAAATTCTAGGTTCTGTTAGTGAAATTGTGAGCAGAAATTTTTATTAATCTATATTTATAAATATAAATATAATTATATAACGTTATATTTATAATTTTTATTCATTCCACAATATCCCGGTTTTTTGTGGATTCCTTAGAGATTTTGTAACGAATTACACGAAATTCCTGCGACATATCCATTTGGCGTTTCGCGAGAATAATAATAATCATTGTTACAATGCACAAAAATTTGAAACCGATAAGTCTCATAACGACGAAAGACATGAAGAAATGAGAAAGAATTGCTCCTCGCTGATCTTTTTTTTTTGCTCGTACATAAAAACAATTTTTATTACGATCCTTAGACGCGCGTGTTCACATTCTTAAATATTGTACATATAAAATACAAAATAAAATAAAATTTTCTAATATTAATATTATTAGATACTATATGTCCATAATTTAGATATCAATAAAACATCAACGGATCTTCTCAGGTTGTTGACAAAATAAAATAAAATTTTATAATATTAATATTATTAGAGAGAGAGAGATAACATATATCCATAATTTACAATTAGATATCAATAAACATCAATTGATCTTCTCCGGTTGCTGATAAAAAGAGACACGTCGCATAAACCACGTTTATATATAATTCAATATCAAAGTAGTTATATCAAGAAAAATGATATTATGATCTTTGAAACGTGTCCGGCGAACAAGTCGCGCGATCTCAAAGTAATCGAAGCACGATTGCAACTTCTTCGACTGACATTCACGCGATGCACGGCCGCCTGTTCTCTCACCGATGCCAAAACGCGTCGCGGACCGAGTCAATCTGTCAGCTCCATTACGCTTTGCCATTACTCTCGTGCAACATATTCATTTATTTCGCATCCGTGTCCACGCGTCGTAGCTCCTCTACATTTCAACGTAATGCGCGTTTACGACGCAATTTTCTCGTGTACGCGACGCAGCGCTTCCCGTAAAATGGACCGAGTTATCAGACAAGAACAATTCCGCGCGGGCGTTCATTTTTTTGAGCGGGCGTTTTTCCCCAACCCCTGACAAATCGCGGAACGAAAATACGCGGCTGTTCGCCGCGGCGTGTTTACGTTAAAGGAGCAGAAAACGTAAGCTACTGATAGAGAGAGGCGCGGGCTGCGGGATACGAGACGGGAGATCCGCGATAATCCGCTCATCTACCAGCACGCGGACCTCGCGGCTCGCGGCCGGCCTCGTCGTCGGTGGGCGCGAACGGAGAGGTCGGAGAAACAAGAGCAGGTAGACGACGAGCGAGAGAGAGAGAGAGAGAGAGGGTGAGAGAGGGAACAGGGGGACACGAAGATGCAGAAGAAGAAAAAGATAGCTCGGCCGTACTCGAAAATAGAAACAGCCGCGTTGACACTCCGCTACAAATTGTCCGCGTCATGACGCCGCGCCGCCGCCGCCGCGCTTTAAGAGCCACGCGTGTCTCGCCATGGTTTCTGGCTTCTCGCACACGGAAGAAAAAAAGCCGCTGACCGGAAAGATGATGCCTGAAAGAGGAGGAAGGGGGTGGGAAGAGCAGATCGAGCGATCGATAAATCTCCTTTTCCTCTCGCGAGACGCTTCCGCGTCCGATCTCTCTTGATCTCCTAACGGCTGGTCTATTTTCATCGCTACGCGCGACACAACAGCGTATAACGCGCCGTCCAATAGTCTACTATGTCAACGATTGTTTTAATTTATTTCGCTTCGTTCGATTATTTTCTCTTCCTTTTTTTACCTGTTTGCGCGATTTACATAATCGCTAAAGGAACATTATACTCGCGGAACGATCGTGGTTGATGGATAATAATTAGCTTGCTCTTAGGCGGCGAGACGCGGAGGAATCCGTGTTTCTCGACGCTAGTTCTCTTCGAGTTCTCTCTGTCGAGCCATCGGGGAATTCATGACCCCGCTTTTCGTACGGGGAGGATCACCATAAATCGGTCGGGCGATACCCGACACACTCTCGGCTCGTTTGACCGATTTTCTTTTTTCCGCGACGCTCAATTAAATCCACTTTTAACGACTGTGCTCACCGCGGTGCATTAACGGTGCCAGTGTCTAAACTTCTGTTGCTATAATCGAATTAGGACGAAGCGAGAAAAATCCACGCGTGTATCGAAAATAGATTTTTTTATCGTTCGATCTTTTTCTGCCGGAACATAGGATATTACTTCGGTCTTTCTTCGGCATGGAATTGTCCAGAGAGAAATGCAGTCTCACGTCCAGCAAAACTGATTTCCTGATTTCTCGGTCCTAAATAAAATAATAAGATAATCGCTAATAACACCTCGATTCGTAAAAAGGAAAATAATAACTTGAAGGTAATAATGAATTTTTGCTATCTGTCGTTCGTTTAACGCTAGGTTTTATTTATTTATTTAACACGATTACGTTCGAATATGAATACGCGAACAGAGTATAGATAAACGAATAAGTTTAAAAAAAAAAATAATTTCTTAATTAAGAGAAATTCAACACTAATCTATTCTGCGAAATTATCTTATAATTAATTCTCTTTCACCGATTAATTTTACTCACTCAATCAAAAAAAAAGATTCCTTCTCTTTTATCTTTTTTTTCCTACATAGTTACGAACGCAACAAGTTTCGCGCATCATTTCTGCTCGCGATTGACCGTAAGATTGACTAAAACGCGAAAAAACCTTCTTTTTCAGCTCAGAAGAGAGTATACACAGGAGCTACACGATGCATACAGGGAGCGTCCCGTGAAGCTGCTAATAGTCGCCTAAACGATCGTCCTCCGCCGTCGCTATATGTCACGATGTCACCGCCGCCCTCCAACTTACACGCATCGCCACGCATGCACGACGCACGTGCGTGTGAATCCCGTGCGTTCCTCCCCCGAGCGCCTCTGGCACGCGAGGTCGTCGCGTACTCCCTTTCCTTACGTCCGTTCCGGACCGAACCGCGCGAATTCATCCGGATAATAAAAGCACACCCGAGATCGTAAGAAACATTCACACTCGCGACAAATAAAGATGTGATCCTCGAAATGAGGGCTCCTACACAGACAACATTGTTCCTAAATTTTCTTTGATTTTCTCTCCTTTTTTAAATAATTAAAGCTCGCTTTTAGACTATTCCTAATTCCCGTGAGATTTTAAAATCGAAATCTTATATAATTTGATATGACGTGTATTTTAATGAGTACATTCTAATGTATACTTTATCAGAACTTTATCTGATTCTTCTAATGTTTTTTATATTACGCGACACCATGAATAAAATTTCATCCTGAATTCTGACGCAAACAACGAATCGTACAATGTTGAAACAAACGTAGAGTTCTTCGCAGATACGGAATAATTTCACTAAACTAAACGTTTTATTTGTCAAAAGTAACCAAGATTATTTGGAGCAACTTTTGAGTAAAGATTGTTTAAATACTCATTTGTAATAAGCAGGATTGATTTTTCCCCAGAGATCGCTCGTTACTCATACGCATTTTACGAGCACGAAACGCGACTCAAAGTTGCGTACAGCTGTTGCGCGTCATTCAACGAACGTTCTTCCTCCCGCTCGTTGTTCGGATCCGGATACGGCTTATCTCGGATTCCCAAAATCCTTTCGGCGATAAGACGATGAATCGCGAACTTCTGTCATAGAACTTAGCAATGTAATATAAAATAATAATTGTTATAATAATATAAAATAATATTTAATAACATAAAATAAATAAGCTTAACAATTTAATCCGCTGAGAGTGCTTCATCGAATCTTTAATTGATTAATTTTACAAAATTATTAATTAAGTTTAGCCAAGCTGTTGGGATGTTGGAACACCAAAACGCACGTGCACGCGCAACATATAGCTGACTCGTGTGATAATTGACTTTTTATTATACGTTTTAGTATCGCGCTCTGTAGTACATAATGCGTGGCTAGCCGAGTCCACTATCGTGTCTGTTTGGATAAAATGGATCTGATGTTTACGTTGAGCGTGTCAAACTGCGTCATGTAAAGCATTCGTTTCTGAGAGACAAAGGGAATTCGAGGGATTTATACGGGAGTTCGAAGAAGGATGAAATGATGCCTCTCTCCTCGAATTTCGATTCTCTCCTAAATCGGATAACGGGCACGAACTTGAAAAAAATATCAAGTTATTAAAAAGAATGTAATCAGCAAAGAACTGGCGCTCATTGATATTCCGAGAATCGCGATTCCAGGAAGTCCTACGACGATCAGGGAAGTATTAGTAGGCATCAAGAAATGTGGTTAGGTGCAAATAAGAATCTCATTGCGCGTTTCCAGAAATTCCAACTTTATTATCTTTCTTCGTACACATTACGAGCAAGACTGATCTAAAAAGGAGTGCGATCAAGTTTAGCAAACGTAGATATAAAAACGTAAACAACAGTATATAATCCATACCTTTCCAAATAAACGAGCTCTCACTTTTAATAGGGCTTCATTTTGCCGGAAGAGGATATATACGAATATACATTACGTCTAAAGCCTCGTTGTCCACGATGCTAGAAATCGGAGATCTCGGACGGAAAAAGAATTGACCAATCGCATTGTTCAATCGTGATTGCTTAATTCTTTCTCCGTCCGAGATTTCGGAGCGATTTACATTCCACCTTCGGCTTCATCTTCGTATACGAAAGGAATGTGTGCCATTCTTCGACGTCGAAGACTCGCCGCTCGCAATCGTATATATCCGGCGAAATTTATTTGCGGTCCCCAGGAGAAATGCCATAACGGCGTCATCGACGTGCTCCCTCGCGCGGGTTCCCAGGCCGGAAAGCAAGATGCACGTGCTATTTCCGCGTCCGATGTACGCGCGGTGTTGACGCGGCCCGCGCTCGTAGCGTTCCAGATTTTACGAGGAATATTAAAGCCCACGGCGCACGGCTTGTTTTGCAAAACATCGTTACTCGCAAAACATTCGCGCCGGCCATTGGTCCAGTTCGCTCGCCCTCCTCCTCCCCCCCCCCCCCCCGGTGCACGCTATTCTCCTCCAGGCGTCCTGTGCCGGAGACCCCTGCGCTAGGATGCAGTAGCGCGAAACCGCGTAGAAACTATTTTCGGGCAACCGTTTTTTCCAAGTTTCTTCCTTGTGGATCGGTTATTTCTGTCTCGCGATATATTAAAATGTTGAATAAAAGGCAAAGCCTCGTTAACGAAGTTAGAAATATTTAGAATACAACGTTTTAAACATGTAATATTGAATATGACATTTATCTAATAACGCGTCGCGTTGTGTAAATTGGAATGATATTTATTTGGCGTATTACATAATATTTATTGTTAGTATGACGTTTACATAATAACACGACGCGTCATATCAGGCAAATGTCATAATAAATGTCACGCGTGCAATTGCATATTTTAATAATAATTTTTATAACGTTGAAAGTGGAGCTCGACATTTTTATACGTTCTCGGATAGATTCCTGTAATTGTAAATTAAAATATCTAAATCGAAGTGGTTTGATAACAAAACTCTCTCGAGTGAAATGACTTCCTGAAAGAGGATTGTACTTTTCGATGATAAATAATTAAGATTTATTTTCATCATCTCTTATATAGTCGCTGTTACACTTTTTCTTTACACGTGGATTTTCACCACTATACCGCAGCTGCCACAAAGTGCTCATACACGATCTCGGTGTATAATAACTTGAACACGGAGCGTTACATTTAATAGAAGCCAATTTTAATGGTTTATACATAAGATTAATTCGCAGTATGAGTTTTCTTAAAGTCGTTACTATGTCTACGCTAATTTTATATTTACATCGTAATCGTCGCAGAAACAATTTCGTTCTAATCTGCATAGTTCACATAAAACGTACATTTGTACGATGAAACATATATGTATAGCTCTATTAAATTCTATATATTTATATATATCTATATATATAAAAGAACTCTCTACAACAAGACGGCTTTTCTCTACTCTGCATCGCTCTTCTTACAATGGGTTCGTATTAACTAAGAGCTACCGCTTCCGCAAACGTTCATACCGCAATAGAAATATCGTTCGATCGTTCTAGCGCAAAGAAACGCGAAAAGCGCGCTTAAACACGTAAAAATTTTGCGCGCACCGTCGGTCATAACTCTCGTATCTGGAATAACGTTTTTTTTCTTCTATCAGAATTACAGGTCTACAAAATTTCATTTTTTTCTTGAAAAAAAAAAAGTATTATTTTCTATAGTTTTTTGTACGTTGAATCCGAATCCGCAAGCAAAAATGGTCTACCACATTAGGAGAAAAATGGAGTTAAAGCCTCCCAAAAACGCGTTTTTGACTATTTTTCAAGATTAGCTATAATAAAGTAGGGTAGAGCGGGGTCAAAAGTAACAATTTGACTTTAGAACTTGATTGTGGAAGAACTATTACAGTAAAAGAAAAATTCTTGATACCCTAAGTTAATGTGATCATTTCACTTTATGGAAATCCTCCTATTTAAATCTTGTGATAAACCGAATAAGAATTTATTAATCAAAAACATAAACGAGGGAAAATGTTACAATCGCCCCCGACTCCGGGTCGGTTGCAACACTATAGGAGATCGATAGTAACAGTTTTAAAATAATCAAAATAAAAAATGTTTATTCAATGAAAAATAATAATTTTTCTTATATTAACAAAAACAAACTAAAATATTCATATTCTCATACAAAAGAAGTAAAATAAAATCTTATTCTATTAAAACATAACTTCTTTATATCAATTATAGAAAACATTAACTTTGTTCATTTAATTATAAACATTTTTTGTTCTTATATTTTTAAATAATAGGAACACAATGTCTTTAAGGACTAGTACAAATAAAAATTACTTTGAATCACAGTTGTTACAATCGTCCCGAATATGTTTTTGAACTTTGACTTAAAATTTTTAATAATAAAATGCCAAAAATGAATAAGTAATAATTATTATAAGCAAAAATAACGAAACTCAAATATAACCTAAAAGAAAAAGAACTTACTTGCAGTGGATATATTATATTAAAAGTTTAAGATTGTCAGAAGAAACTACTTTACGGCCTCAAAAACATATTTTATTTATTGCACACGTCCACTCAATACCCAGGCCGCAGGCGTTCTGAGACACGTTATAGCTTGTTCAGCTTCATCCGTTAATCAACAGAAGCATTCGCATCTATGCCTATAACTATAGATATTTGAGTTGTTACTTTTGACCCCGCTCTACCCTACGACGATTGCCCTATTCTGGACCTCTGCAAAACAGTAAATTAACTATTGCAATACAGCACTTTTAATAGATTTAATACATAGGATTGAAGAGAGAGATGTTTTTTTAATACAAAATTTAAAAAAAAACTTGTTTTATTAAACAATTATAATTGTTTAAACAAGGTGCCGAGAACGGGCACCTGGGGCTACTTAAACACTCTAGTGTCGAAAAAATAAAACTCACGTCACAGTAATTTTAATGTGCTTTTTTCGTTTTTAAAATATTTTTGTTTCTCCTTACTTTTTTCAGAAAATGTTTATTAAATCTATATACATATTGTTCTCAAATACTGATAAATTATAGAACAATCAAAAATATGCAATATGTAATTAATAACAATGACTTTTAATTGGGATGTAAAAATATCCACCAAGTGACTGTTTATTAAAAAAAAAAAAAATGAATAAACAGTCCGTTTTCGGGTTAAAAAAACATCTCCAATCCCATGTATTAAATCCACTTTTGAAATTTTTACTATTTGCAATGGTTTTGCAGAGGTCCAAAATAGGGCAATCGTCTTACTTTATTATAGCTAATCTTCAAAAGAAGTTTGTAATAAAAACGTGTTTTTAAGGGCTTTAACCTCATTTTTCTCGTAAACCTGACGATAGGACATCTTTGCTTGCAAATTCGGATTCAGCGCACAAAAAACTATAGGAACCTACTTTCCTCTTCCCGACCACAAAATCATGCAGACTTGTGTTAATTAATCCAGAAAGAAACGCGTTTTTTTCTGTTCTATCGCGATGGAAACGATATCTCATTTTTTCATTTCCATTGTGAACAAACTCCCCTTGCCTCTCGCCTCTCTCGTCAAGATATTAAATACTGTCTAGCAGTCGAAAACAATGTGCGAAGATAGAGGTATTTTCAAACGTGTTATATCGTCGAAAAAACGAGGATAAAGCCGAGAAATTTTCACGATTATTCTTCACGATCACCCTGCGTGTCGTTCTCATCTCGCGCGACGATCTGCGACCGATCGGGACTCGGGACCGCGATAGGGCGCGATCTCGCAGCTGCCACTCTCGCGATAAAGATTCAGGGATCGCCGAGAGAAATCATCATATCGCATACGTGTCGTAATATTTCGCACGATAAGCGCGGATTACCTTCGTACGTATTGCGTGTCGCTTACGTATTTAACGAGCGTGAACGAGCGCATCTACGCAGCAAAGATGCAGCACGAGGTAACATATATACCTTTAACATCGAATTAACACAACAATAGCAATTACACGAGTTTCACAAACGTTTACGTTGTATTTCCCCCCCTCCCCCCCCCCCAGCGCGGTTAGATTTCGCGAACGGCCATCCAAAAACATCGCTAAATCGATTATCAGATATTACTCGATAATATTTGTTGAATATAATCCGCATTATACCATCGTCGAGAGATGCGTTTCCGCGGGGTCGCATGCATCGCTCACCGTTCGTCGAATAGCGAATCCATCTCGTCGCGATCTAACGCGCCGCGCGATAGATCACGTAGGATCGTCCCTCGATCCTCGCAACGTCGCGTCGTCGCTTCGTCACGTGGCACGTAGCGCTGCTGCTGTTTGACGGCGTCGGTCGGTTCCTCACGTGTTCACATAAAGCACTTGGAACGCGTCTGGAACTCCATCGGCGCGAATCCGGTCGTGGAGACGCCCGACGACGTCGCGGAGCCCATCATGCCGGACGGGACGCCGACGCCGACGCTGGTCGACACGGCGTTGGTCCCGGGCTCCTCCTTCACGTTTACCACTGCGACAATCGTCAGACGATTCCGATGAAATCGTTAAAAAGAGTTGCGTATATGTCGCGGTATTTACGACCGCCCGCCCGCGTGAAAAAAAGGCCTGTTCGTTTTAGCTTGATTTCTTGTACGGTTCATCTTTTCACTTTTGCTTTTTACGTTGGGGAGAAAAAGAGAAAAGATGAACCAAGAAGTTCAACTAAAACGAACAGGCCTAAAATCTCGATGTATATTAGCCCTAGCTAGCCACACTTATCTTCGAGTTCTTAATTCGCCGCGTTCCGCTCGACTTTGTCGCATTATTATTTTCATTCTAATTAATATTTTTAAGCTTGCAATGTAGGAATTGAAAGTACAGAGTCTGAATAGCATGTATAATGTATACGATAATATCAGGTCAAGAAAATGATTTTATAAGAAAAAGATTGCAACTAGAAAACCGAAAAACATTCAGCGGTCCACTGGATGTGGCGAGCTAGGATTAAATTGTCATGCGTCTTTCACATAACGTCGTCCGACGCTCAAGTTCAATATGTATTCTGCGAACGCGTTATGTATTTTACAAAAAAAAACAAAAAAAAACTGGTCCGCTTGTTTGGAATCGCGTTAGGAAACGTTAGGGTTTTAATTTTTTATTAAAATCGCGCTCACTTTCGGGCCAGTAGCATCTCCCGGGCATCGTATCCGTGGCCATCGCGGATTCGTGCCTCCTGCTGCACGCGGCGAAACTGCTGCCGAAAGTGCCGCCGCCCATGGAGCCGGGCGATCCGGCCGTTCCACCTGGAACATCCAGGTAATTGCCTTGAAACGCTTTGTCTGGTCGTTCAGCGTTACCCCGCTCGACCAAAGAGGGTGCAAAGTGCGAGAATAGTGACTCACTTAACGAACTACCCAGTTGACTGTAGCCGTTCATAGCCGGGATTTGCATCGACTGCATCGGCTGCAATTGCGGCTGCAGCTGTGATCAAAGAGACCTCCAATGACTCGGCCGAATTATAATAAACTATTTAGGTATTCGTACGTGCCGCTTATGAGAAACTAAATTAAATTACTGTAATTCTGTGTTAATACTTTCGCGAGAGATGAATCTAAAGCAAAAAATAAGAAAAGTTTGGTAAATATAGATGATTTAGGCGTTAGTCTCCATTATAATAAATTAAAGAAAAATATCTTTGCTCGAAGTATCCTTCCGTTGTAAAGATTCTCACGATATAAATAAAATCTATAAAAGAATTTTTATATAATGGACATATAACGATCTTTAGCATGAGAACTCACCGACTGGCAATGGCTATATGAGAGTTGCGATTGTTGGAGACTCCATGCGCTACAATGAAAATAAGTTTAGTACTAATTCGAGGAGGAATATATTATTACAATTAAGATACACACATATTTTTAATTAATTAAGATTCAGGTGTTGTTGAACGGGAGTCTTTTCTCGCTCTAAGGTCTTCAGTCGTGAACTGAATTTGCATAGCGTACTCTCTAAATCTGAATCAGTGAATAGTCACTGATATCAGTGACCATTCACTGATTCAGATTTAGAGAGTATGTGATAATTATTTCATGATATTCTGGCAAAAAATTGAATACCTCGTATCGTATCGCGTATAAGCGGTGGGAGCGTACGAAGGGGGTGAATGGCCGAAAATGTTCCTGGGTCCCAGATGTACGTGGGTCGCCGAGAACGGATCGCCGAAGAGCGGTTTGTGGTACGGAGCGTTTCTGTAGGGACGCTTCATTCGTCTCCGCCTTCGGTAATTGCCGTTCTCGAACATATCTTCGTACTGCGGATCTACGATGACGCAGAAAACACGTTTTACAACGAATACCCACTAGGACGCAAACAACTTGCCATAAAAATGTATCTAATTGTTTAAATAGACAGTAACTCTTAAAAGGAATTAAAGATATTTACTTTGAAATACATTATGAATCAATTTATATCTCTAACTTCAGCTATTTTTTTATAAGAAAAATTCGTTGGTAGAAACAAGTAGAAAGAAAATTCGGGAATTGAAAACCGAGATGGCAAATTCAAAAATTAGAAAATTAACAATTTCCAATAATCCTTCATAATTCGGCCACTTTCGCAATGGAGATGAATAAAGCTGGTAAAACGTGCGATACTTTAATAAAAAAAATGGCATTAATTTACCGAGCGTCCAGAAATTGCCTTTCCTCTCGCCGCCACCCTCTCGGGGCACCTTGACGAAGCACTCGTTCAGCGACAAGTTATGCCTGATCGAATTCTGCCATCCCTTCTTGTTCTTCTCGAAATACGGGAACTTGGCGGTGATGTAGGCGTAGATCTCGCTGAGAGTCGCCCTCTTCTGCGTGCTTTGCTGTATCGCCATGGCGATCAGGGCGACGTAGCTGAAGGGCGGTTTGCTGTTCGTGGCGGTGGAAGCGCCGTTGGCGCCGTTGTTGGTGCCGGTCGCGACGGTGGTCGCGGTACTGTCGGTGGTGGCCGCGGTGGGCGTGGAGGGTGCGGACGGCGTGGAGGGATTGCTATTGGTCGTGCTGTGAAGGGCACCGACGGGCGACGAGCCCTTGTCGTCCAGGTGATGGTGTGTCGAGCCGGCGGCGGTGGTGGCGGTGGTGTGCATGGAGACCACCGAGCTGGGGCTGTGCAGACTGTGATGGGGATGATGATGGTGGTGGTGGTGGTGGTGGCTCAGGGAGACGTGGTGCGTTAAACCACGGCCCAGGCTGCCCGGCACCGACGACGAGTCGAGGTCCTTCGCGTTGCCGCCGATGCAGCCGCTCTGCAGCTCAGACACGAAACCGCTCACTGAAACAAACAATATGAGAAACTCCACTTTATTATACCACATCTGTATGTATATCTGTGTATATATATTAGAAGCGAAATCTTTTTATTAGACAGAAGTTAATATTTTGTTTCGCCAGTAATAATTAACAAATAGTTATTTATTTCGACCTGACTGGCCACCTTTATTAAATGTTAACTTGTCACGACGTTTCGACCATGGGTTGTGGCCCTTATGATAAGTGGCAAATAACAAAGACTTTCGCTAGTCACAGTGTGCCTGCACGTCAGATCTAAAGACTATAAAGAAACAGAACGGAATTTGTTTAAGCTACAAATAACTACATGAGTTCATGGATTAAAGAGAAAAGAAAAATTAATAACGTCGTGAGACTTATTAATAAAGATTGCCAGTTATAGTCAAAAAAGCCTCATTACTGTTATAAAATAATAAATAACTATTTGTAATCCTTTTATTAGTTCGATGCAAAAGGTTCGTCACGTATCTCAAATAAAGTTAAAAAGATTTAACAAAATCGGAGTAAGATTGTCACCACGGATTTCAGTATACTCTTCGTTCCATCTAGAACAAAATTCTTTTATTCCAATAATCGCAATTTTCTACTCCAACCTTATTCAATATAAAATTTGATAGAAAAACGGCAAATCTTTTGTACCGATAACTTTTCCAGTGATAGTTGATGAGCAGCAAGCACAGTAAGTTTTTGTAGAAACTTTCATTCGATTTTGAATATCGTAATTCTTTTTCTTACATAAACTTCCGAAATTCTTGTAGCTCGCCCGCACATACGATCACTAATTTAATATTCATAATTTAATTTTACTTTGATGAAGGAAGCATTTTAAGTTGCGGCAACGAAATTATCAGAAAGCCGAGCGAGCGATCGCGAATTCTGAGACGACGATCGGACGTGGCGGTCACTCCGAGAACCTGGACAATGGATTGAGCGCTCCATCCATCGATCGACTGATCCGCCCGCGCGTGAACGTGCCACGCAATTCTCAGAAATCTCGTCCGGGCAAAACAATTGACCTATTTAAAAGGAACTTGTGTGCCTCGGGACACCCGAGGCCCACACGGGTCTTATGTTTAGTGCCAGGAGTCGATATATGAAGCGATAAAGCACGAGCGAGAGAGAACGAGCACGCTAGCGTGCTCCGGCGATATTGAGATAACGCCGTTTCTCAAATTAACCCTTTGACGAGCGCGAGCTTTAGACGTCTGACTAATTTTTGGACTCGTTATAGGCGCACAGCTTAAAGATTTTTTTTTAAAGCGTACGATTTATGACACAAAGGATAACGATATAAAATCAGTAAGAGTAATAACAAGAACATTTATTCTCAGCAATATAAATACGTTTGCAAAAAGCACGAAAAAGATTTGGAAAGAAATTCAGAGACTAGAACAACAATTCGAATATTTGCCGATAATTTGCCGTGTTATGCAAAAGTCTGATAACATGTTTTGCAGCAATATTGAATTTTCTTTCACGAATCTGTTTTTTGCATTAAAATCGCAAAACGGAAAACCCCGGAGAGAGAGACGGCGATGGGAGAGGGAGTGAGAGAGAGTCGCGTGTACTCGGAAGTGCTGCTGCGTACGAGAGCGCACGGGGGGCAGTATCGAATGCATCGGTGCCCCGCGGCACGTGTAACTGGAACTGGATGTAACAGGACACCGATAACTTACGTGCGCACCGCCGCGCCGCGGGCGAAATAGGGAAAGAGGAAGAAAAAGAGAGAAGCGGGGATAAAAGCGAACGAACCCGGAGCGATGCAAAATGCGGATGGAGCGGAAGAGCGAAAGTCAGCTTGACCACTCTTGACAAAAGTTTATCTAATTAACCGACGCAAACAAGGCGGTCGTCGTTCCATTATCGTTATTATCTCTCAAAATATTATCTCTCATTATTTGGTATAGTGAAATCGTTAATAGAAAAATGCCCAAACATTTCTTTACCAATTCCAGATTTTCAAAATTAACAGTTGGCTAGTCTATATAGATAATAAATTTTTATACATTACAGATAAAATCGTAAAGATATCATAATAAATATAAATAAATTGTTCATATATAACTTTTTCTGTCAGTTTCCTTTAATTTGCTTGGTCTTTACATCATTGTCTCGAGAACGGGGAGCATAGAGTGATCACGGAGACACGTTGACGAGCAAATTTGCGGTTTACACCACTGTGTAATTGACATCGTATTACGAGTCGTTAACCGCGGACGTTAACGGCCGCACAAATTGCTTTGTGCATGCGTAAAGCGCGAGGGAGAAATTCTCAAAGTGCGAAATGACGATCGTAAGGAAAGCGGGGAAATGGGACTATATATCTTATAAAATCTCTTCGCGTCGCGATATCATATGCGACGTAAAGACTCTATCCCTCAAATTATCACCTATATTAAATTATAAATCATGGATGCTTATCAAAGCATCTACGAGTAACGAAACGAATGTAAATCATGTATATTTCTCTTTGTCTCTTTTTTTCTCTATCTTTAATACTGTTAATAAATATTATTAAAAGCTATACTATGTTTATATTAAAGCTACATGTTATAAGAACGTAACATAACACAGTTTTCCATTAAACTTTAATATATTAAAATTATTTTATTTTATTAAAATTATTATATTAATAAAATTACGTAAAATATCGTTTTAAAAGGCCTTCTGTTTAAAATACTTATTTTTCCGTTACACACAGTTCGAACTTTCAACTAAATACTAAAGAAATGAAAAATTCGCTTGAAAGCGCAATGATATCTAACGCTAAGGAGAAAAATAGCTTATAGAACTCAGGGTAACATCTTGCGATCTCTCGGTAATACAACGATCACAACGTTGAAAGTTGAACGCCGTGTGTGTATCTCGATTCGTTGCACGGGAAGGTATTACGTATCTACAACATCGTCCCGGGTTCGATGATATACGGTTACGGCTTGCGAAAACGCGGACACGTGCTCCGGGCTAGAGATGGATCCGCCAAACAAGATGTCCGCGCGACACGGACGCTGGGTGTAAAATTTCCCGATATCGCGCCGTCTCGTCCTGACGAATAGCTCGTGTTGTGGAAACAAGGATATGCCGTGCTGCGCGGTGCCGTGCCGTGCCGTGTTCACGCACATCGCCGCACATCGATCGGCGATGATCTCACGAACCTCATGCACGAACTCCACGTTTTTCGAATGACGCAAGTTTCTCCTTTCGCTAAATTACTGTAGGCGCGAGTTCGATAGAAAGCCATGGTCCATTTTCCATTTTATAATCGACTTGATCGGTGCGAGGACAAAATAAATCCGTGAAAGGATCATCCGAGGACTACGACTTCATCGAGTATTATATGTTGATATATAAAAATTCGATTAAAATTAATTCATTTATCAATCGTTAAGTGTATCTCACAAATTGTAGACTTTATTATTCTCACAGTGAGATTTTGAACAGTAAGATAATATTGAAATTAATCAATTTAACGTAGATTATCAACTAAGCAGCGCACTAAATTTAAGACTTGATAAAATACTTTCCTCCAGATAATATATTTTGTTCGTTGTATATATTAAATTCACTAAAATTGAACAAAAATGTATAATAAAAAAAGGGAGAAATATTACTGCTGTACATCATTATTAAAATTAATCTTGAAATTATAATTTCTTATTTTTCTAAATATTGCACAGATATCACGTCGCGAAATAGGTAATTATTTCCAGCTTTTCTGTGAAAAATCTTTTCAAATATTACATTTACAACCTTTTTCCATCAAACTATCAGTTCAATATAGCTATACTCGTATCGCAGATTCTTTATTACGTAATAATATTAAAGCGTGAAATTCTATCCCGCGGATTATCTCCGGGTTCGAGTTTTTTCATATTTCCGGAAATATGACTTTTTCCGTCGCGAAACACGCGCGTATTCTCTATCGCCCTGAGCGAACACAAATTTCAGAAATCGCTCGGAGGACCGACCGGAGAGAACAGAGAGAAAGAGAAAGAGAAAGAAGGGGAGAGGGGGAGAGGAGAGAGAGATTTTAATGTAGCGCGACGAAGATCTCTCTTTTCAGACCCGTTACTGGCCTCGTGGGTATACAATTTCCTGCAGTAGCGAGGGCTAGGATCGTCCTGGTACACGCGAGGAGAGGCGGTGTTTTGAAAACAGGGATACGCTACCGTGCTCGGCTATTGTCATAACAGCGATCCGCAATGACCTGATGGTCGCGACAAACTGTAGGTATTACACACGTACACGAGAGCCCCCGATCAGAAAAGGATACTATGAGTAACAACCTTATATATAATAACCGGCTGCTCGATCGAGCTGAGCAATCAGAGAAACGTAACCGACTTTAACACGGGAAATTCGATGCTGCCGACAATGTAAGATCGAATACGGATTGATCGACTCTAAATTAAGTATTCTCTATTAAGTATTTAAAACGCACTTAATTCGTATATATGAGCATGTCACTAAATCGCCCTAATAGATTAAAACAAGTAGATCAGAATTCATATTTCCGCGAAATATTTAATCCTCAAATTTACATTGATTTTTAAGCGATTTTTCAATTCATTAATCTTTAATTCGTCAATTTTTTTCATATTAAAAATATAAATTTTAATTATAACAATTAACAATATTATATTATTATTACATATTACGTAATATTATATAAGGTAATAATATCATATTATTATTGTTATTAAATGAAGCGGCTGTACGCGAAAATTCAACCCTAACAGTACTCCGGATTAACGAAGGAACAAAGTTTCAACCGGAAGTTTAACGAAAGAAAGACAAGCTCGCGCATGATACTCGTGACGCAAAAAAAAGAACGGAAACGACAGACGAGGCGTAACGCGTAGAAGGTATATCGATTAGCCGGGGTGCAAAGTCGATCTCCGGGGCGAAGGTCATCGTCTTCGTTGTCGCTGACCGTTGTCACTGGCCGCTGTCGTAGAAAACCGTGGCATTCGCATTCCTGAAATGCTGCTGCTGGGTTGAACAACGAGGAATCGGCATCCGGCGCCGATAAGCGAAATACAATACGCCGTGACATCACGCTGCTCGGTGAATCGCGAGGAGTGACAGAACACGCGAACGGCAACGAGATACAGCCCATCTCGTCTTCGACGACGGGTGAGCCTCTCGTGGACTGCACTCCGTTCATTGTCGTCAGGTATTTCCAAACGTATCAGAGACACGACTTCACGCTTTGGAAATTATAGATTTCGTCTCATTGATAATTACGACGACATTAAAATCGACAATTTAATCACTGATCGTTTTCTCGGCCACGAATGACTCGGAATCGACTCTTCGTCAAAATTTAAATCGGCACAGATTTAGTAGAGGAGAGACTTATGTGTCTGTGAATTATAATCTGCGAGAAGTTGCTTCGATCGAGGTCCTTCCTTCGTCGATTTCGTCACAGTCGTAAGACGTGTACATTCCAAGAACCGTGAACTCATTCCGCGTTCGGCAAAATTGCAAGCTCGGCGAAACAGCGGCGGCGGAGGATATCGAGGAAAGCAGCAATTGCATTGTCGTATTCCAAATAATTGTGGCTTCGAAGGCCGATTTGCGTAATGTTTGTGTGTTACGAGAGCCTCCTTTAAGCTGATCGTTGCATTCCGTCCCGAATTGCGAAACTCCTTGCGACTTACTTCTGCTTTCCTCGCTCTCAGGTGGAATCTTTTTCTTCTAGGTCTAATTAAGGATCCAATAATTTTATCACCGACTTCCCATTATCTAATATTAGTCAATCTTATAGCGAAAATCCAATAATTTATATTTCAATTCATGATGAGTTTGTATATTTACACATCCAGCTTGGACACATTAATCATACGATAAATATTGAGTTGATAAATATTCTCCAAAAGTTGAAAAAATCTTGGAGGTGCAACAACATATCTGAATGGAAAATAATTAAGCGATTTATAAGAGAATAATTTTTATCGTATTAATTTATATAGAGACTTAATTTTGTATTGTTTCATTATATCTTTTCATATATCTTTCCCTTTCAAATGCTAATTATAGAAATTTCTTATCTCATGAGATTTAATAGAGACTAAAGATTATCTCCCACATCACTATACTATCTATTGTATATATTGCGTCCTGCAAAACTTCTATTTCAATTCACCATGTTTTTCTCGATATTCCGATCGGTCGTCCCACCGGTGTGCCCGCGTTAAAAAATTAGTGCAAAACCAGTTGTCTTTCTTCTAAAGAGTCCTGGCGCGCAATTACCCCGGATCGGAACAGGATTCGCGCGAGGTAGGAGCACAGATGTATGCCGGTGGGTGTCGCGTAGCAAATCTCCAGTTGCAGTCAGGTGTGTTGGCGAACAGTTTGCGACGTTATCTCGGTGCCTGCTTACTCATGCATCTTAGCTCTTTTTCTCTCCCTCTCTATCCACCCTTTTCCCTCTCCGTACGTACGTACGTACACAGTACCCGGCGTGTATTACATAGAGCACGCGTTATGTTTCCGCGTGTGTGTATGTGTGTGTGTGTGTACATGTGCATGCACGTACGCGCGTACGAATACGCGAGAACATATTTCTCGCTACTGATAGCGGATTATTCTTCTTTCGAAACGCACTATCGCCGCCGGATATAAACATTTTGTAAGTTGCCATTGATTAATTAATTTCTTCGGACTCGGTTTGTGTGTTATCGAGAAAGACGTTCGAATCTTCTTTTTCGAGGATTGATTGCAAGCTATGAATGATTCGGGGAAATCTGATGAGCCAATTTCGGTGTCTGAATGTTTATCCACGACAAAAACGAGATAACCGAAGTGATTTTTCTGTATCTTCAACGTGATAAATTATGCAGCATCCTGTTCTATTCGTGTAATACGCGTATTTTTCAAAGTTTTATATATATTTTTGTTAATTTGACCCATATAATGTAATCCCGTTAACTGGCTTCAATTAAACGATGCACGCGTGCGTTTAGAATATCATGGATAATGGATAATTCTGCGTCAAAGTAATTCGACGGGATCAAGTGGCGGGGCCGCGCACAGGGGAAGAAAGGGGAAGGACACGTGACCGCGTATCGATGTGCAATTAGAGTAGGAAACCGGGGCTGAAAATGTAATACGCTCATTAACAGAGCTGCCATAAATGGTCTGAGCTCTTTTTACCTTTTACCACCGGAGAAAGGCTACACACGAAACAAAATTTATCTATATATATACATAAAATAAAAGAGTGCAGAATGAACGGGAACACACATTTCCACAAAACTTTGTTATTCCAAAATTATATAACCGATGTTTTTTCACATTTCGATATCGCGACATTTGACATTTATCGCTTCAACAAATGGAAAATGTTCGATGAGCAGAAAAGAGACGGACGGAAAGGGAGATGCGCGCGCGCGAGATGATGAGGCTGAGGTCAACTAGTAAACGGGCTCGAGAGCCTTGCGGCGATTCTTGGCTCGCAATAGAAATCCGATATTCCATCGGCAGCTATCTCTTTATCTTCCTCTCTTTCTCTTTCTCCGCTTTTCTACGCGTCTTTAAACATTATACGCGAGCGATGATCACTGACTCGCGTTTTATCATCATGTGTTCGATATACAGGTAGTCAATTAATCGCTACTAATTGATTATTTCGTATTTCGTAATTGTAACATTATTTCCAAAAAATCCAACCGCCCCAGAAAAACTTTTGATACATTGACCGAAATTGCAGAAATGATAAAATTTTAATTTTATTTTATTTAAAGAAGAAAGGACATGTTAAACATATATTCCCTGCTATCTTTCTCTTATATCTTTTCAAATTATGTATAAAATAAGATATACATATATATATATATATAGAATCCTTAAAAGAATTACATTGAAAATAAGTAAGTAAACGAAATGAGACAACAAATTTATAATTATTCAATTGTCAAACTTCGTCAGATCTTTACAGAACCTCTCTACGAGCTATTCGTTAAAATTTCAAGGTTCTAAAGAACACGGAAACCAAAACCCAAAAAAAAAAATTTTTTTGACGGTATACTATTCTAATCTCTTTCGTAAGATACGAAGGAACGAAAGAGGGAAATTCTATTGTTAGAAGTTTGCGAATGTTAATCGCGCGTAATGTATCAGTCAAGATAAGAAGTTGAGGGGGATCGGACGAGGGGGGCTTAACGAGGATAAAAGACAGAGAGCCCCCCGGGGTCAGGGGGTCAATTCAGCGACAGTTTATCTCGCGATATCTTCCGCGTGAGCCAATCACCGTCTGGTATCTCGACCTTAGTCGTCGTCGGCGTCGTCGTCGTCGTTGTCATGACGTAAAAGAGAAGAGGATACGCCAACGTTGGCAACGCTACGCAAGCTCATATCCGTTTTCCGCAATGATGCGCATACGTGGTTGTCGTAAATATCGACAACATCGAAATCTTTCATTTCCTGGGGTTCGTGACCCAGTTATATACCTACTTTTTTTACTACATTAGTAGTAGATTAAGACAGTGAATTAAGAAAGAAAAAGGAAAGAATAAGTAATTTTACCTGCTTTCACATTTGTATGACTTCTTCATTTATTTTTTGCCGATGAGTTTACTTATTATTATATTAATTTTGGATAATGTTATGTCTTTTATTTTCTGTTATCATATTTTTGTTAATCGTATAATCCTCACTCTTTCTTTACTATTTCGTAATTGTCTTGAACCATTTTTGGCGGTTTCTTTTACTCCAATATTTATGTTATAAACATTAAAATTGTCACGGTTGCTTCGATATTATTGTCATAGACGCGATTTGACATTATCGTGTGCGTTTATCGAACCGCAGACGATGTTGTTACTTTAGAGAAAATTCATTGTTCAACTTTTCGTAAGACAATCGAGATGACGCGATGTTGAAATGATGTCACGATTCCGAAATCTCAACATCCGGAGTTCGCTGGAAGCGCGCGCGGAGGACCGCTCGCTTACGTAAACCCACGTTTATCGATCGTGGCCATTGCAGCCAGCCGACGCAACGGCTTGCGATTCAAACGACGTGACGACAGACAACTAACTTGTGTCGTTAATTAATTTCAGCGAGATGAAACAAGGATTTTTGACATGAGAGAGGCAACACGGGGATGATGGCGCGCTTGCGCGCCACGGTACCGCGCCCGTCTTCTTTCGACAATTTTTTTTCTCCGCGTCAAAGACGACGGGCGGCTACGACGCATCATTATCTCCGTCGCTATCGTGTTTTGTGATAGTAAATATGAAATGCGAGAGCGCGGCCTGTTTTGCACAGGCGTCACGCCCGCCATCGTCCGGCATTGATTAATCGGAGAAGCCCCCTCGCGGCGCGGCGCAATGGTCGGTCGCGAGCGAGAAACGTGAAAACACGAATGAGCGAAGTCGAGTCGATTACCTAATTAGAGTAGACGCCGTTAATTTTTAGACGAGGGGGCTCGACCATGCATTTCTCGCGATTCGATTCGTCGGCTCCGGATCGGCCGATTTTATCTCCGTGCCACCGTATTTTTCCTCCTTCTCTCTGCGTCACCCTGACGATTAAACGTCGCTACGCATTGTTCGATTCACTTACGAGCTCGTAATTACGGCATGAAATTACACCTCGGATAAAATTATTAAAAGAATCAAAATTAAAGCTGTGATAGGAATAAGAAGCAGCGATATACCCCCAAAAACGCGCAAACCTCCCAAAGCAAAATGTCAATTGCCAGAATTTATCCGAATAGCGAATTTTTCTACCACAAAAAATAATGGACAATGATTTCGGTTTTTATACTCATTGTCAGTAATTATTTGTAATTTTATTTTTAGTTGTGCATACGCGATATACATATATTTCCAGTAAATTTCTGTATTATCGTCTCATTGAATCTTTTCATTTTCCGCCGAGGTACATTACGCGGCTTATCGCGAAACTTTGGCGGCTTCTGTCAATTTCTCGTAAGGCCGAAATGAAACATAGCGCTATTCGCGATAACGTTCTTCACGCGCGATATCCCTTATCGCAAAATTAGCGATCGTCTCCGAAGCGATTATTGTTGTTTACTACGCTGTATTTTGATGTGAATACTCGACGATTGCATCCGTGACCCTATTTTAAAGTAAATAAACAGGGTCATCGATCCAGACTTTCCTCAAAAAATCTATCGCGCTGGTACATGTGTTCCTAAGTCCAAAACAGAAAGGCCATCTCAGAGATTATGATAATTGGAAGCGAGAAGCGTCGCCATATAATTAAAAACTATGTTGATACAATTGTTGAAACTTGGGAAAATTATTAGGCGCGAAAACGTGAAGAATTCTCTTTCTACGAACTTAAATTAAATATTAATAAAATGTCTCTCCGTCTAATAAATTAGAAAATAATATAAATGTATTTTGTCATTCAAAAACACAAACTCTAAAAATTCGCCTAAGGTCGAGCATATATCACGCGACATATCTCGCGCGAAAAAAATCTTAACAAAGAAAGGAATATGCAATTCGCTGGGAGTTCCATTTGGACATCTAGATTTCACCGATCATACAATGGACCGTAATATAACCATAATATAATCAGGCCGCGGCGCGCAGAGGCGATGCAAATATAGTAATTAGATTAGCGTTTAAGCGATAATCAGCTATCCTATAATTAGATACGTCAGCTATTTCGTTACGGCTTTATCGCGCGGCCTTTATTGCCTCGATAAACTTGCGCCGCATAGTATAATCGTTGTTAAACAGCGAATAAAGACGCGCGCGAATTATAACGATGTATAGAACGCGCGATCCGTGACCCGTGAGCCGTACATCACACATGACTTTCATTTTATAAAATCGACACAAACAGCCGAAATTCCGAAATCAACTTCTCCGCATCTCGCGAATGCGGCTTCTCTTAAATTTTCCCCCTCAAAATTCATGAATTATCCACACCAATGATGTAATCTTTCTCTTTAACAAAAATTATCATTTTATAGAAAACATTCATATTTAGAATTCAGAATTAAATCTGTCTCGCGATAAATTAGGATATACAAAGCGAGGGTTGGGAAAGAATGATTGCCGATACTTCTCCCGGCCGAGTGCCGGGGTCTAAATGCGAACGGTGCGGCCCGGAGTCGCGGCTTCCACGGCGGAATCCACCAAGGAGCTGTCGTCGTTGAACGATACGTCAGCTCCTCTCTCGCCAGTCTCGCCCTGAGAAGCACGCGCAGCCTTCCCGGATTAGCGACCATAACTCTTGTACGCGGGCGCTCTAAACACCCCGATTCACGCGACGTGGATCTAAACACGCGACGCGACGCGACGCCTCGCTGCCACCGCGCATCCTCCCTCTTGTTTCAGCATCCGTTCTGGACCGCCTGGCGACTCCAGGCGACTCTCTTCTGGTTCGCCTCGTAATCGCTGCCCTCGTTAGGCAAGTTCCGAGGCGACTCGCCATTTTTTTTAAACGTCATATCTTTGCGTATCGAACCGTTAAGTGACATAATTGAGCGAAATTGGGTTGTAAAAATAAGGAGAAGTTTGAGAGAAAGAGAGAGAAAGATCATTCTTCACACTCTGTAGACTGGCGCGTGTATTTCTTTTCATTTCCAACTCGTTAGAAATGAAAACTCCGTACGTAGAAATTATTTACCTAAAGTGAACTCTCAATGCAAGTATATTAGAAAACAGGCAACAAGCAATATCAATGAATTTAATAACCGTAAATCACATCGCTTTATTTCATCGTTGGCCTATCGTTCAATTTTCAACGCTATTCTATTACATGAATGAAATTATTAAATTCTGTGTTTTACTATTTAATAGTAATTTATAATGCAAACTTTGATGGTGGGGAGCTATTGAAATTTATATAGCTATGATATCTAGTATACTAAATTTGATACGAATAAACGTTAAATAAATATAATACCACCAAGTATTATATTTTATATTTAATATTACCACAGTAACAAACGTGTAGGCTAACATCAACACTGCGCATCGATTAATTATTAATTTGTAGTAGTAGTGTACGAGAAAACTACGAAAGTTCTTTTACTCTTTGACTATCGGCCTTCACGCATAAATATCTGTTGCGTGCCTTTTGATAGGCTTATCTCGACGGAGGCTCGAAACTATTAGCGATTATCTTCTCGGCGCGTATCTGCGTAACCAGCGTAACACAGAGGACATCGATACCCGTCTAAAGTTTCACCCCTGTAAGTAAGAGGCCGACGGGATTAATCGGGCGAGTAGGAGCCATGTCGGCGAGGCCGTATCTCGGCCTATCTATTTATCCGGACATTCAGCGATTAGCGAATAATAAAGTCCGGTAACACGAACCCGAGACGACGAAGGAGCTGTGCTTATCATTCTCTCCCTCTCTCCCTCTCTCTTTCTATTATCCTCTCTGTAAATGTTCCTTGCCGACCGACCGACTCGACGGTCGCACGTAGAAAGACGAGCCCCGGGCAATCGTATACCGACGATACAGTCGACCACCGTCGAGCGACAGAGAAACCGTCGGCGAGAAGCCCGTCTCGATATCCCGTCGAGAACGAAGAATGGGAGGAATGCCACGTATCCGAGACGGCGATAACGAATCCTTCGATCCCGAAGGATCTTGCTAATCGCGATCGCATTGTCCTCGCGAACTCGATACGCTCGGAGAGTCTCTCGAGTACCTATGCGTCATTGTAAGTGTAGAAGAGATTATTTGGAAATATGTAAACCTTTTAGGCAATTTATAGATCTATTTATATTAATATTCATTTCCGTAATTGTATTGTTGACTTATTACGCTGGCGATGATCGCGCGCCGAGCCGATGCGCCGCGCCGCCGCGGAGCGTTAAATCATACGCGTTTCGTCACCGCGAGATAAATCGCGGGATATTTCTATGCCCCGCGGACTTAGGAGCGCGGAGCGCGATGATCTCGTCGGTGGAGGAGAAACCGTAATCGCAGGGGCGGAGAGAGAATGTGTGACTAAACGCCGCGCGGAAAGATCGGCGCTCTCTTCTCGCGCGTCGCAGGCCGCCCACGGTATATCACTCTTTCTCTCTTCTCCTTCTTCCCTCTCATGAGAAAGTCATCTCTCGCGGAGAGGCCCTCCCTCGCGACGATGAGCACTCTCGACTACAGTTTTGTATTATTAGAACGCGGCCTTTAGCGACAACCGCTCGGCTTCTTTTCGCCGAGGCTGCCGGGCCGATTCGGGAATTCGTCCAGAAAGATTGTTACTTTCTTTTATTTCTCTCATATTCAATCAATTTCAAAATAATTGGAATTAATTTAGAAATATGAAAATTGATGAAAGTGAATATCTTCAAATTAGTCGGATCGATATCATTTTCATAACGCATATAATCAATAACTGAATATATAATAATCCTTGACTGATAAAACCGAGTTGATTTTTTTCTCTCGGCTCGTTATGATGTTTAGAGATAGTAATGTTTGGAAACGCATAAGGCGCGTAACGGAAGTAATGAAGAGGATGTACCTTGATGAAGAGGCGGCAAGGGCGACGGCGGCGACAGCTGAAACGGCTCCTGTTTGATCTTCAGGGAATGAGGAGAGTCCTGCATGCTACTGAGTCCTGCGGAGCCCAGATTGCCATTCCCCTGCTGCAGCTCCTGAAAACGACATCAAATTAATGAATCCTCCCTCCCGTGTCTTTTTGCGAGCGAAGAAAACTATTCCGCATTGCATTTCGATTTTATTCAGGATTAAAATTATTTTGATTTTATATTGTGTAATAAATAATTAATTATTGTATTACAGATGTGCCATATTGGTATAAAGTTATAATATATAGATTATACAAATATGGTATTTAAATTAAACTATATAGCTTCTCATCGAACGAGTCAATGTATTGGAAGTAATTCTTGTACAACGTTATTCAATTAATTATGTCGTAAAACTTCGCATTACATTTCGATATTATATAGCAAATTAAGATTATTTTTTGATTTCACATTGCATAATGAGTAATTAATTATTATATGAATGCCATTAATATAAAGTTAATACATCTTATCTCTCTCTATCCATTTATATAAAACAAATGTCCTGACTGATTGACTGACTGACTGACTGACTCATCAACGCCCAGCCCAAACCCCTAAACCTAGAAACCTAAAATTCGAAGAGTATATTCCTTCCATGACGTAAGCACCCACTAAGAAGAGATTTTTAGAAATTCGACCTCTAAGGAAGTGAAAAAGAGATAAAATGTGTTTTCACGGATTCCTCAATATCTCTTAGGCCCGATGAGAGATCGACTTGGTTTTTTATTTAAAGTAGTTACATATCGTAACGAAGCACGGGTATCAAGCTAGCAAATTATAAAAGTACAGGAGGTATATAAACCTGTAAGAAGTTACATTTCTATAAGGACTTAAATAATCACTATTTCAACGGCTAAATAAATAAATTATAAACCACAGACTTATAACGAAGCAAGGGCTAACATTACATGTCGATTAATAATACCGAAAGTAATTTAACTACACGTCGCTAAAAATGATTCGGGTTATCTATAGACTTGGTTATTCTATAACAGAACGATCGCGAGATCCGAAAAGGTTCGGACAGCGCGGGTGCTGTAAATCTTCGATAAAGGATGGCACATCGGCGAGGTAGATTCACGTCATCCTAAAATACTCCCTAAAACATAGTCTCTCGTGTAGTAGACTCCGAAACGGCGGAGGTAAACGATCTAGGGAAATCCGCGGCGGGACGAATGGCGACAGTAAAGAAGTTCCTTCGAAGGAAGAAGGGAGAAAGAGAAAGAGACGCGAGAGAGCGGGCAGAGGCCGAAAGACTTTTTGGCTTGGTGCTTGCGATGTTTGAAGTGCCGTCACCGGAAGCTTACAAACACCGACTCGGTGTTGTGACATCGTATTATGCCGGGGCGAAACTTACGGTCTCGCTAGATCGTTAATTTGCGATCCGGTTTTACGAGGCTCCTATTAGGCCGCTTCGCGAATCGCCAAGCTGCGAAACTCGGCGCGCTCGATCTTCGAACGGCGAGAAGACAATTAATATCTAGCAGATATCTAGCGATCCCTGGACCCTGCCCAATGCGCTCGATTCTTTCTTATTCTATGCGATATGAGAGAATAATTTCATTAATTTTTTTTCCAGTTTTCAAAGCCAATTTTTCTTGGGAACGAGACGTCGCGTCAAAAAGATTTTATTTTATATTTTCGATCTTTCCCCTTTCACTCTGTGGTTAACGTCGATAAGAAATAATTTTATTGCTTATCATTTTTTTTACAAATATAAGATCTATGAGTACATATTAAATATGAAATATCGAATTCTATGTATGTGTTTACGTGTACATAATTGCGAGAAAATGATTATATAAGCGTAAAGCGTAAAAAGAAGATTAAAATTATAATATACGCGCAATTCATATCACGTTAGTTTTATCGTACTAAAAATAATCCCGGTCTTATCGTTTCCGGTCGCAAAATCGCAATATATTCTTATGTTTGTTGCGCACATCTGCTCTCGTGGACACTCGAAAATCTCGTGGTGAATTACGTGATCGACATGGATCAACGACGCGACCGATAGTTGCATTATCGGAGTCTCGATAAAAAAGTAACGCTCTATCGTTTGTTATTTTTCGCATGATACTTCCACGTGATGCTAATGAAGTATTCAAGGAAATGTTCAAAGTCAGATTTCGCAATTTTTCAACGCTTGTATGTTCAAATAATCGCGCGGAAGGTTAATTTCTCTTTTTAAATATTTAAAATTTACTAAAAACTTTTTCAGATACACTAACAAGAAAAGGTCTTTATACTCTTTAAGTAAATAATAAAACTCGGAACACTCCAGTGTTAAAGAATAAATTTATCCATTTCTTTTTTAGTCAGTTTACATAAAGAATATAGATCTTGTTTTACCGGTTCCTAATTATTGTAGAACGATTGAAATATTTCATTTTTTTTTTAATTAATATAGAGAGGAGCTTTAATATTCATTCTCCCGTTTAATCATCTCATTGAAATCCTTGAGAACTCAGGAGGTTGAGCCGAGCTAACGAGCAGACAGTAATCAGAGTTGGCATCGATTTTTAGCTCGTGTTCGCGAAGTCGACCGCCACACTAGCCGGACTGATCGATGGAACGACACACGCTCGATAACCCAGTTTTAATCCATTCAGCGATCACGTCGTGGACAAATCGCGCGCGAACATCGATGCTGAAATCCGCGACGTGGAAATCCTTCGCCCCGAAATGTCGTTCAATAAATCGAAAATCGCCGGATTCTATTTAACTGTGCTTTTTTTCCCTTCGTTATTTTTATCTCCAAAGTTCGCGACGTTTCTTCAAGATGCAAGAAAAAGAATATAAAGTGAGAGCAAAGAGAATTTATTAACACAATTGAATGACAGAACGGATTCTCGTTAAAAGCTGCTCCGAAATATTTGTGTGAAATTGTCGCGGAGTATAAATGTATATAGAAGGCGTGATTCGCGAGTCGTGAAATTTTCGAGGTCACGACCCCCCGACTCTTTTTCTTTTTCGTTCCCCTGTTGGAAGATAAGAGCGTGCGTGACGCGACGTTAAGTCGGTCGTCTTTCGCGTCGTTCTGCGAAACGGGGAAAAACTTCACGGAAAAAAAAACGAGTGACAAGAAGAGCGAGTGCCGAAATGCAGATACACTGAGAAAAAAAAATCGTAGATTCAAAGAAATATTATTTGATTCAACTAAATGCAGCGGTCACGGGCTGTCAAGCTAACATTTGTTAATTCAACAAATATTATATAAAATAAAATAAAATATTTCTTGATATTACTCACGTATATTTGATTTAAATATATTAATATTTACATTAAACAAATCACACCAACTAAACGAGTTTAGTCAAATTAACAACATTTTTTTCTCAGTGTAGGATAACAAAGTTCCATGTACCACGCATTCATTGTTTATTATCACTACAAACGAAACTATAGACACATTTCAAGTATTTCACTCTATTTCTAATATTCCATGAGCACCTAAACATTCATTTGAATTTCTTATTCAGCTTCGCGAAAATTTTTTAATTAATTGCATGCGCCCTGAACTTTTTGACACACAAACGTGATATTTTTCATCCAAATTGCACCTTTAAATCGATATTAAAAATTAAGTAGTCCTAGCTATATATAATTGATAAATACTTAACATCACGCTTATCCCTGATTTCAAAACTCTTTTGGGATCTGAACATTAGATTCGAAAAATTCGCCTTTCTTTAAAAGATACTTAGAGTCTCGCTGCACGAATTTCTTTCACTTACCCCAGAAACGGGGATGATGTGCGAGACCATCCTGGACCTGTCCACGTAATTCATAAAGGCGTCGGCCGTCGCCGCTGCATTTACCCGATGCTGCTGCAGCTGCACCCAATCACCGGTCGGGATCTCCACAATTGCACCGCCGCGCCGACGGGCTCCAACAGATAAGGGTAGAAACAATGCTTCCGAGTTACCGTCGAGCTTTTCAATGTCCGGAATCTTGTTTCACTGACACTTCGAAGTCGTGCGAAATCGTTTCATGCTCCCGTAATCGTTCGTAGTAAGCAAAACACTCGTTCCACATCGGCGACACAATTCGCACAATATATCGCAATTGTCGTTAAAGGAGGCTAAAGTTGTCCTGGATACAGTGCGACGGGAAAGCGCATCGCGGTGTTGCGGTCTCGCACTTTACATCTTCGAGACGAATCGTTCGTGGCAGCCAAACGCGAAGGTCTCGAAAGATTTCCTTGAACCGGGAAGCACAATTGGGAAAATCTGTAACAGAGTAAATTCACGCCTTCTATGAATGTTTGTAATATACTGACGCGCGAAAAGGAAAGAGTTTGTCTGGAATCGATTAGTTTGAGAATGTACTATATGAATAGCATTTAGCTGGAAATAAATCTTTTATTCGTTTTGAAAATCACAATTCAATCAATTGGTCCCAGTAGTCATATGCTTGTCTCAAAGATTAACCCATGCATGTCTCAGTGCATGCCGAATTAAGGTGAAACCGCGAATGGCTTATTAAACTTGGATAACTGTGGTAATTCTAGAGCTAATACATGCAAAACAGAGTCTTAACCAGTGATGGAAGGGACGCTTTCATTAGATCAAAAATCATAAAAATGTTAAGTCCCATTTGCCGAAAAACTGTAAGTTTGAATTTGATTTTCGAACTTACAGTTTTTCGGCAAATGGGACTTAACATTTTTATGATTTTTGATCTAATGAAAGCGTCCCTTCTCCATCACTGGTCGGGACTCTGTTTTGCATGTATTAGCTCTAGAATTACCACAGTTATCCAAGTAAATGTGGGTACAATCTAATGAACCATAACTGATTTAATGAGCCATTCGCGGTTTCACCTTAATTCGGCATGCACTGAGACATGCATGGGTTAATCTTTGAGACAAGCATATGACTACTGGCAGGATCAACCAGGGGCCAATTGGTCGGGACTCTGTTTTGCATGTATTAGCTCTAGAATTACCACAGTTATCCAAGTAAATTCCCATTTGCCGAAAAACTGTAAGTTCGAAAATAAAATTCAAACTTACAGTTTTTCGGCAAATGGGACTTAACATTTTTATGATTTTTGTTTTTTAGTGAATATTGTATTACATTTATTACGTATGATTATACACATAGTAAATTAATATATCGCTTTTTCGAATATATTTTATATTCATATTTTATTTAATAATAAAACACAGTAAAATATAATTTATGTAATGCATATTAGGGAGTTTGTGAATAGCTCTTACAAGAATGTACGTAATCGCTGAAGATTATAAGTAATCTTGTTTATGTTATTATTTATAATTGAAGATCACGCATAAAAACTTTTTTGTCAAAATCTTAGTGATGTGTACCGTTAAAATTAGTCCGCACGTAATTTTTGTCGCTTATTAGCTTCCCGATTGCGAATCCGTGCAATCCGATTCGCAATCTACGCACAATGTCAAAAAATGCTGATGCAATCATTAACGTAACGCTGTCCCGAATCAGGTCAGCTGACTCATCGAAAACATCACGCACATTCGCAGTGTCAAAATAATTATCCAACGTACACGGTCTTGCAATTGATAAAAGATTAACTTCGTATTTCGTCGCAGTCTTCGAGAAACCAGTCAGGAGAACGAGAAAACAAAAAGATATATATTCACGAGCTTAATTGAATGCAGTTCTGCAATGCGGAACCAACTCCAAAATCTCATCTTTCCGTTAGAGCCAATTTCGCGAAACAAGAAGAACAAAAATGTACCAACATTATTTCAAATATAATGATTAAACTCTAATCGTCCTCAAATATAATTCCATGTGTTATATGGCGTTTTTAGAAAATCTCCTGTCCACAATACAGAAGAAAAATCAATACAGGACTGAAAATTACGAAAATGACGCTCGGTTCCTTATTATATAACTGCATCCAATTATCGGAATATTATTCCCGAGATCAATGGACTTCGTGTCGAAGTTTGTCATTAATACAAAACGTCGTCGTCGAGATCGGTGGAGGGAAGCCGACGTTTCCCGACATCGGGAGACACGACGAAGAGAAAAAGGAGTTTAAAACGACGACCGCGGTATCGAAATTCGGGTTCTAAGCGTGTTCTAAGCGAGCAGCGACACACTCTCGCTACTCGGCCGTCGGCGACGAGCGCACTATTTTCACGAGAAGATGATGAGCCGGCGAGAGACGAGAGACGACGTCTCTACACGCCGCCGGCTGACGGTTTCGGAGGGATGACGAGCGCGCAACAGCTGAGCACTTAGCGCCCTTAGTGACGACTGGGAGGAAAGGAACCTCGTGGTCCCCGGGGACTCATCGGGACTTCCGCCGGCGCTTGCGACAGACACGAAGAGAACTTCTACGTTCGCCCGCGACGTCGTAAATTCTGCCCCGATCGCGGTGTTTACGATTTTTCGGGGTCGTTCCCCTCTTTAATTCTAAGCGCTTCTCTAAAAATTATCGGAAATTTTTGGACGGCGGTCCGCGATCATGAAGCGAGTTAATGAAGCGCTCTTATCAATCGCACTCGCACAAGTTTAAGGGACCTAAGTTATTTATATATCTGTTGACGGGAAATCGTCCCCCCCCCTCGTTCCCCCTCGTTCCCTATGCCTTCGATTAGATTATATGTTTGGCGACATTATATTTTTATATCTCCGCTAATTCGTAATCCGTCGTAATTTTTGTTACGCAACGAAAGGTCTGTTGCGAGAGGTCGCGTGTGATAAGAGACGTGTAAACAGTTCTATTAATCAGCGCTCTCTCAATGTTTACATTTTTTGGATCTTAATGTATGTCTCTAATGTAATTACAATCTCCAATGTTCCCGAATTGCTCGAAAAAGATTTCGCGTATCTCATAAGTGTTTTAATTTTTTTTAAATATATTAAACTTCACATAAAAACGTAGGAATCTCGAGATTTTCAGATAATTTCCTTCCGCGTGCCGCGTTTCTTCAGCGCTGTAAAGATACAAATTTAACTAAGAAGTATCATATCATTAAAAATATTAAAAGGGTTAAGATATTTATGCGCTTATTAAGTATATCAAGAAATTGAATGATTGATAAAGCTAATTGCTACAAATCTTTTTATTGAGATTAACCTCAAATTTTAGAACGATTTTTTCAATTTTTTCTGCATTAACCGAATTGCATCTATCTTATTGCAGTAATCATTTAATTATGTATAACAAATGTTCTTCGCATATGTGTATTGAGAAGGCTAAGAAAACTCTGATTTTTTTCAGCAACTCGAATTAATGGAATTAATGGAATTATGTAGATATTATGCTCCCTCTATTTATTAAAATGTTCTTCATTCCTCGTTAATTGGTTAGGCAATTTATAGGTATATAATTATGCAAGATAGACCGAGTTAATAAATCTCGTAATAAATCTCTAAATAAATAGTTTAGTTACATACAGAAATATGTAGATTGTAGAATAACTCTTTTTTCCTCGCTTTTCGTTATCGCACGTACCTCATCCTATACATCCTTATTACCAAGTACAAAGGAAGTAAGTCAAGTTTTGATAGTTAAACATGCATTTGTTTCGCTACTATAATAGCGAAACTTCTTTTCTCGTTTCTCTGAATCAGATAGATACTCGGCTTGCTTTGTTAAATTAATGCAAGTTAAAACTTTCACGCTTTTCAAATAAGAGACTTTAATTCCTTCGTGTCACGACACAAGAAGGATGCGCGCATGCAAGAAGGATCTGTGTACGTGTAACAGAACGTGTTTTGATGCGAGATGACGATGCATTGACGTTACTGACGTTAGTAGTTGGATTCACGTGAGTTCGCCGGATCGCGGGTAAGAGGGCAGGCGGCGCCGATCGGTCGGTCGATCGGCGACGTTACGCGGCCGACTCTTTTCCACGTTTAACGGCGAGAAAAACTCCGCTTATCTTCGTGTGTGTGCGCGCGTTGCAGCGAAAGAAGAAGAAATATTTATCTCGCTGTTTAGTAAACAGCCGCCTGTCCGGACCGCTACAAATCGGTTGCGGCCGCGATCGCGGAACCCAAGTTTATAAACTTTCCGGTGATCTCGCGTACCACCGCGAGTGTCTGAGATAGCCGAAAAAAATATTGCACATGCAAAACCGGCGGCACGCGCGACGATGACTTACTTCTTCTTCCGCGCGAGCGATAATAAGGAATTTCATTCACCGCGTACCTCGCGCGTTTTCTCTCTCTCTCTCTCTCTTTCTATCACCGTATCAATGTATTCTGAACTAATGAATCTACGAAACAATTCGATTAATGCCGATTAAGTTGTATCTGTCAATTAAATTGCAGTCATTAACCCTTCGTCTATATACGTTTTTTTCTTGCACCCTCGGAGTGTATACGTGGGTCTGTCACATTTGACGCTATTTTTCCCTACTTTAAAGTATTTAAAAAAATCTGAAAAATTTGCAAAACGTCTGTCTATTGTAGTTGACGATTTTATAGTTATTTTGATGAACATCGTTTATTTAATATTTTCTAGTAGGCTTCTAAGTTTTACAATTACGAGCAGATATATCATTTTGGCCCAGACGCCGTAGACCCACGTATACAGACGGAGGGTTAACTTGCAATTCGATGGATTCTGTTCAAAAGAAGACAGGGGAAATTCTATAATTTTTGCATCGATTGTGACGTAATCTATTATGAAAATGACATATTAATATCATCTGCTTTAATTTTAATTAATTTTCTAGGTGATGTAGCTTTCTAGATCGTAATGCTAGCCTATGATAGCGATAGACAATTATGATTTACGTTGAACACTAATCTCAAAGAGGTATCCGCCGATTTTTTGATAGTGTAAGATTTTTAATCATAAGAGAATGTTGTAAAACGAAGATAAAATGGTGGAAAGCCGGACGACTGAATAATGTTTCATATATGTTCCATTAGTCTTTGATTCATCACTGATAATTTTGATAATTCCGTGTTTCTGATAACGTTACAGTAAAATTTGTGGAGCGAAATTTATTCTGAATAATGAATAAAAATTAACAAATAAAATAAATTTATTCGTTATTTGTAAATAATTTTATCATTTGTTATTCGATGAATGAATAATTTAATCGTAATTTGTAATTTTTATTCAAGAATATAATGAATAAAAAAGAAAATAATCGATTATGATGATTAATGTATACGAATGAAAAACTAAAGTTGACTTAACTCATAAAGTTATAAATTGCACTTATTAGTATTTTTTAATGATAAATTAAAACAAAGAAATTAAATAAATTTACAATTAATAAAATAAAAATAAAAATTTGTTTTTATAGAAGTCTGTGCGCCATTATTTTCAATTAATAAGATAAAAAACAAAAAAATAAATTCTATTTATCTATAGGGAAAAAGAAATATAACGAAAAAAGTATATAATCAATTTTATAAGTTTCCCAAAAGTGTACATTTCAGAATGTTTGACTAATAAAAAAAGCACTCAAAAATAATTCATACAAAAATTTACATTTATTTGAAATATTTTCATTATTTAAATAGGCTGTCAGAGAAGCACACGTTTTCCAAACATAGTATTAAATAATAAATGAGATTTGACTGCATTTATTTGTGTATTTATTTGATTATTTTAAAACAAAACTTGATTAATTCAATATTAACAAAGCTGTCATGTTTTTGTGATCTTTGCATATCAAATGTCACGCAATTTAACAAGTGTAAACATAACGCGGCCAAAGTCAGTTAAGATAAATTTATTATACACAAGTCGACATATATCTTTATTCATTTAAATCTATTTTCGAATAAAAATAATGAATAAATATGTTTCATAGTGAATAACGAATAATCGGAATAATGAGTAATTCAATCGACGAATGCAAAAATAACGGATAAAACATTATTTGTCATTCATAATCAAAATATATTCTATCAATGTACAACGCTGCAATATAGATACGGAAGAATGCAACGCAACGTCTGCCGTCGCTCGCAATGCGAGGCAGAAAAAGAATCTGTATCTCTACAGTACTCCATAAAGAAGCATGTAAAATTACACGAACAATAAGGAGTTCGTAGAAATCACGCTACATTTATATAAATGAAATGTACTTATTGTTCGTGTAATTTTATATATTTGTTTACAGTACAGCTGTGTATCTGATGCCTTTTTTGTGCATCAAACGAAACAACAGGCACATCCTTTTACTTTGGAGAAAGAGACGAGAAATACGGAAGACACGGAGAACACAATTGAGAAAAAGAACAGGCTTAAAATTAGCCTAAAAGTATATCCCCGAGATAACCGACAGAAAAAAACTTAGTTCTTTAGCGAATTTGAAACTGAATGCAGTTGAATTAATCCGTGTAAAGCCCAGATTAATTCAAGCGCGTAAATGTAGTGTGGAAAAGTGTGGAAATCATCGAAGTACATAGTACAAGTAAATTCTGCGAAACAATTCTTTCGGCTCCTGATCGCTAAATCATTTTCTGTGCCATGCTGCATGCACATCTTTTGGTCACGATTCGCGCGCAATGGCCCTTTGCCTGGAGTAGCCAGGCGAGTTCGTCCATTGTTCAACATTAACGAAACGTTCGAGCGCTTCGAGAGACACACGCTTGGAAAACCGTCTCGCGTCATCGTAAAATATATCATTGTATATCGCTTTACCTTGCTGGCGTGGATCCTCCGGATCGGGAACTCCTTCGTGGAATCACTCCGTTCACCGCGTTCACCGCGGGTGAAACGACGCGGTTCCGCGCCGCGGAAACCGGTGCGGCCACGAGCGAGAGACGGCGGATCCGCCGGGCGAGCCGATATCGCGGGCACGAAAAACGGACGCGAGCGACGAGATGAAACCGTGGCGAGATCGAGACTGGGCGCCGCGAAAGAGACGGCCGGCCGGAGTACGGACCGCGGCGATCCGCGGCGCGCGCGTGTGGTGTACGACGCGAAGGGAGACGGAGGCGGAGTCGCGCGTGTTTCGCGCTAACGCTTTCGGACCGCCCGCCCTTCTCGACGCGCGCCGCGCGCCGGCCAGCCCGCCCGCGGCAAGCGACGCAACGCGTCTTGACGATGACGGCTTTTTTTTTAGTTCTTATGGTAGACGTCGAAATGTTTAAAACGTCGATACGCGGAGTTTTCTAGAGCTCGTTATTGTCTCTAAAATTTTAGAGCTTTTGAGAGAAAGAAAAACGATTTACATTATTAGTCCTATTACCAACGTATGGAGTTATGATACATATTATATGACTATACTCATTCTTGTGTTAGATGTCAAAATGTTTAAATGTCGATACGCGAGGTTTTTTTAGATCTCATTATTTTCTCTAACAATTTTAAAGCTTTTGAGAAAGATAAACGATTTCTTAAATTATTATTAGTCCTGTTATTAACGTTGTAATAATACATATTATAACTGCGATTATTTACAGATACATATATGTATATTCCTTGCTATAATTTTAATTAATTAAAACAGAGAGAAAAGTAATAGTTGTGGGAAAAAATGATAAAGTATTTAAAAAAAAAAGAAGATACTTAAGGATTAAATTTGTAATAGCGCACTGCTCTCTGTCTTTCTTTTTCTGTCCTTATTCAAATAACGTTATATTTTCGAGGTGTATAAAGTTCCCGAAATTCTTTCATTTTTTATCTTAAAGTTAAACTCAAATGTGATCTCGCGGTTAAAATAACCATCACTCATCATAATTCGTCTTTCACTACACTGCAATTAAATTCAAGTGTTATTTTTACACGCATAAACATTTAAAAATTTGACACATTTGACTAAAGCTCTTTTTATATATTTCTTCATGTGTTAAATTACGTCATTATTTAACACGTTTAATCGTATTATTATGTCATTTAGACACATGAATGATTGTTACGGTAAATGAAACGTTTATAGTTGGAGGTCGAATTTCTACTAACATAAGAGAAACAAACATCGACGACTTGTCGTCAATAAATAACAATTAATTTAGCTGAAATGTTATCTGGTAAACTCGATATATTGGTGGCGATCGTGGCGTAGAAAGATGTGCGCTGCTCTAACGAGCCGAAGATCCGAGTTCAAATCCGACCAAAAATCGTCGGTTCTTATATGATCGCCACCTCTCGGAAGGGTTAACGGCAACACACCGAGAGCGTATCTCTTGAGCACTCCTCTATATTTGAGAATTGATACTCCAGGTTGGGGGTTGGGCGCTAGGCTAACAACCCGTAAAAAAAAAAATTATTGTAAAAAAACCAGAAGGGAGGCCTTGGATTTTGATAAAGGCCGAACTTCAGGAGGCTCGATCTTGAGCTGTAGTGTCGTTGAAGAAGAAGAGAAATTCGATTAATTTCTCGAAAAAGGAAAAAGGTAACTTCTATAATGATGACTAAAAACCGTACTTCTCAATCTGACCAATCACTTAACACCAGAAAAGTGATGACAAAACTAAAAGAGAACTGAAGAGAAGAGTACCATTTCGCAAAATTCGCAATAGTTGTTGATGAGCGAATGAGCGCACACTGCAAATCCAAGTGTGTTATTTTTGCACGCATAAACGTCTAAAAATGACACATTTCACTGAAGTTCTTTTTACATATTTTTTGCGTGTTGAATTACGTCATTTAACACGTTTATTCGTATTAAATTATAAGTTAACACGTTCAATCGTGTTAAATAACGTGATTTGAAACAGAAAGAATTGTGTAAGAAGAGCTTTAGCTAAAATAACTCACTTGGACTTGCAGTGTAGTTGCAACTGGAAACGCGTTCCATACTGAGTGCTTTCCATTTAATGACATAAATTAACACAAGTATCGTTCTGTTTTTATTGGATTTCAAGAAAGATAGAACTTGTGTCGACTTACGTCACTAAATTGGAAGTATCCGATATATTCACACGTTTCACGTAGACCACAAACCCTTGAATCAACGATATTTCTATGATTTTTGACGTAAGAGAAATTGTAGCATTTTTTGCGGCCATTGTACGATATGCAGCAATTAACGTAGCTACATTTACAAATGCGTGCCAAATGATTTCGGTATAGCTTGTTCGACCTGCAAAAAAATCGTGACAGATCGAATATCGGTCGCGAATTATTATGTAATTGCGCTTACATCGCGTTTCGTGAGGCGCGTTAAGCAACTCCATGCAACTGTTGTTTTGCTCGCTGATCGGCAAGGATGTCAGGAATTAAGGTCAAGAGAACGAGACCGTGTCGTCGAAATCGCTGACCACCGTCAAAGATATCGCGAATCGCATGCATATTCGCGATTAAATACCGCTCAGATACGATTAGTCGATAATATTACGCCAAATTAATTCGATAACGTTACGCTACTTGAAATATCTATATTATATCAAACTCTCACACAAAGGAATTTTTTTTACTTCGCTTTTATATTGATAAAGATGGACGAATTGATATGTTCCTATTCTAATAACGTATTTGCTTTAATATACGAAAGGGAAATTTAAAACTATTATTAAAGAGATAAAAACGAGATAATAAACGTATCTGACATATTCAGGTATAAAGACCAAGTAAAAAATAAATTATAATTACATTTTATTCTGTAACAAATTTTTAGTCTTAATCGATTGAAAGTAAAGAAGTTTTGGCAAATTGCGATTGAAGAATGCCACAAATAAATAACAAAGCCTCATCCTTTCTGTATTTAATATCATTTAATACCGAAATTTCAAGAGATAGAAATAATAAAGAGAGAGGAAGAAGAAGAGAAGGAGGAAGAGAGAAATACCGAGAAACGAGATCAAAAATCTTGATGAAAAAGAAATCATTATAATTTTTAACAAGAAACATATATTTATCAAAATTAATCTCTTTTCTTTACATTATGTATAAAATATCTCTGCACTGAGAAAAAAGTTGATTAAATATTTTCAATTGATTATTATTTTTTTCATTGAAATATTTATATGTATTTAAATTAAATCTAACATGACGTAATTTGACTTAAAAAAAATATATTTCAATTACAAAAAATAATAATCAGTTGAAAATATTTAGTCACGTTAACAACTTTTTTTTCTCAGTGTGTATTTTCTATTTTGCCGATTTTGCTGTACATTTGTCGCCGCGCGCGGAAAGGACGAGCATCGAAGAGCCGAATCCCGCGGAGGGAATGACGTATCGATAAATGAAGCGGTTGCCGCAAAATGTCGCGTAAACGCGATGCGGAGGGTGAGGGAGAAAAGAGGCGCCGCAGCCGCGACGCCATGTTGGGGCGGCATCCGCGAGGCCGCTCGCCTCGCGCGATTGGTCGAGGGCCCCGTTCCGAAACAACAATTCGGCGCGCACTCGTGCTTCAGCCCCGGCTCCTCGCGAAGCTTCGCATTCGATCCGCGAATCCGCGACCGACCGGCGACGCGGGAAAGGAACGCGAATCCGCCGTTTAATGGCGAGAGCCTTCCGCAATCCCGCGATTCCCGCGGACGCGAATCCACTTTTCGCGCCACCTTCCTACACGCGGGATATCTCGATTTAACCGAATGAGTCGATCGTTAATTCGGGATTGGCCAGAAGCGCGGTGGCTTCCAGCACGAATGTCGCAAAGCGAAAAAAATTGCACGCGTACGATCTCGAATTATAATTCGAGATCGAGAAATTTCGAAACTGAAAGTAGAATTTCAGGTCTGCATTATGTACGTTATACATTTTGCGCTTAAAATGCTATATAGATTATACATATAATTAGACGTTAAAGAGAAACGAAAGAGAAGAAAAGTTGAAAGAATACGAAAATTTAGCTACAAGGAATGAACTTGATGAAAATATGAAACTGAAAATACTTTTACATCACGTTACGCATTTGATACACAAAAAATAGGAATCACTTTCAAAATCGAAAAGCTTACGTGTAACAAGTAGTAAAAATTAATCTCACATCATCGAGTCGATGTTATTTTATGAGAAATGCAAGATTAATTAGACGATGTTTTTTCAAGGCAGACGCTAAGGTTTTGAACAAATTTATCTGACGCTAAATGCATTCTCCTTGAGGTATCTGAGAAAGTTGTTTTATTCTAATATTCCATTAATTGCATCTATAAAAATAGATTTTTGAGTGATACGTAATTAAACGTAGCATTTAAATGAGATCTAAATTAATAACGCAGTTCAGATATATCCGAAAATTTATGCGGGTTATATTACGCGTATACATATAGGTATATACATATATTCGTAATATTTTATCACTATACATACCTATATATGTCCTACTATAAGATTTATACATTTTAATAAATAGTACAACGTTCATAATACATTACTTTACTATTAGATAATACAATATTTCAAGAAAAGAGGCTTGAGATATTAAAAGTCCGCGTGCGCGAAAAAAATGAGTATTATTTTTATCTAAAAATGGTGTGTGTGTGTGTGTGTGTGTTGGGCTTCTTTCAACCTTCCTAGACTGTTGGAACTGATTTTCACTAAAACCAAATTGATCCACGTGTAATGCGATTTATTATAAGAATATTTACTACTTAAAAGAATTCAAATGGAAATAAACCACATTATAGAAATATAAAGTCCTCAAGAAATATTGAGGATAGAAAATGATTTCTTTTTTAATTAGAAGTTAGTAAATTTTGTGATAGGTCCAAAAATGACCCACAATAAACAGCATATGAAAATTTAAAAACGAGGCAGAAATTAAAGGATTAAGGATGTTTTACCTCTAGCTATATATGTAGTATAATTTTGTTTTCTTGATTAAACAGTGTAAAGCTAGTTTCAGAAATTATTCATAAACAACATGTTATTATTGGGACAGAAAAAGCGTAAAAATCACAATTTTTCCCATTTTTGTACTTGATATTGTTTAAATAAATCATTTAAAAATTGAAAAAAAAATATTAACAGAAAAACTTAAAAAACCGTAATTGCAATTCTCGATGTCATAGAAGTGTAGGTACCATAAAAATTTCATTCATTTTTACCGTACATGAGCAGATATACATATTATGATATTTACATGGGAAGTATATATATATATATATCTATATATCTATATATATACAATTTCTGTAACTTTTAAAGCAAATATCTCAGAAACGGGTCGGTCAATCGATCGCAAATTTAACACAGGTTTTTGGGATATATACGTGCACAATCTCTGTAAATTTCAGCTTCATCCCTCTATTTTGACTGAACGGACATACATCCTTAAGCCGAATTTCACGCGTCTCATCTTAATTACTCCAGCCTCGCTTCGGGGCGGAGGATTTACCAGGGGGGAAGGGAGGTGAGGAAGGGCGGGGGTCCACGGGAAATCGCGGATCACGCGGGTTTGGCGACAGGAAGGGAAACAAATGGGAATAACGGTGGTCAGGCCGCGGCCGCGCGGATATTTTTCAGCTGCCTCATGGCCGGGTGCGCGATTTGTTGACCGAATGCTGGGACTTACGGACGCCGATGTTGCTGATATAGCGGGGTATTGTTAACCCGTCACAATGACCATGTTTAGCAACATCGACCGGTCGGTCGTGTTCGATTGTTCGTACCACCCTCTCCCCGTCCCGCCATTGCGGTCGTTACTGCGCTATTGTCGACAAGTTGGTCCGCCGAGAATGATGACGATCGACTCTTTAAACCCGATGTCCATTACACGCTCATTTTCTGATTTGATCTCTATAATATACAATATACACGTACATGTATTCACGAGCTTGTTTTAAGTTCCGCGAGCTTTTAAACAGAGTAATGAATGGAGAGAAGATTACGATCGCACCTTTCTAAGTTCTGTCTAGCGTCTCTAAAAAAAAATAAAAATAATAATTCATTAAAATAATTACTTTTGCCACAATAGAATTACTTTGGCGCAAATACAATCTTTTATAATTTCATAACTTTATATAACTACACTGAGAAAAAAAATTTGTTAATTCCAAAAAATATTTAGTCCGATACGTTCAACTAAACATTTTAGTTAGTTGACTATATAAACATTAGTTGAATTAATTAATTCTTGATTAAAGAAACTAAATAAATTATTGAAAACTAATGTTTAGTTAACTAACTAAAATGTTTAGTATGAACGTATCGGACTAAATATTTTTTCGGATTAACAATTTTTGTTCTCAGTGTACCATTGCATATCACAGAGGAAATAATAGGTTTATACGAAAATCTACGTAATCTCTGGCGTGCTCCAACTCTTTCGAGATCCAGTTACACTTTCCGGCAGCAACGGAGACTCAAATGTGTTTGCACCGATCTATCGGCGCTCTCTCGAGCGGTTATCAAAAGGCGATAAATCGCGCAGCGACCAAAGGAGCCTTTATCCATCGATCCGCTTATTATTTGGAGAACGGCCGGCGAAACGGGAGAAGGGAGTCCCTGTTTTGATTGGGTAATGTCAAAGCAAACTGACCCTCTCGACCCGAACTGATCTCCCTCACCCCTCTCTCCTTCTCTTTCCTTCTACCTTAGTCCCGTATTCGGGCTCATCCCCCCCCGAGTTCGATTTTACTGCCGTTTTATAGTCGTTTGTCGCGGCGAGGCGAGACAGGAGCGATTACCACGCGGTCACGTTCCGTGCGGGACGTTATAGCCGTGGCTGGAAGCTCCTCGATCGTCTCGCACACGAAACAACTCACGATACAGCGGTTATTCTTCGGCATTAAATGCATTCGCATAATGAAATGACGGCTAACAGAACGTCAAAAAATGGGGAAAACCTGAAACGAACTGGAAGAGCAAGGGATTAGGCGGAGGATAACTGCGGTAGAATAGAAAGAAATGAAAACTAGGATAACGTCAAAGGATATTATCTGCCTATCCAGAACGCCCATTAAAATAATTATTTTTGTACAAATACTAATCCTAATTAATTTTATAATTTTTAAATATTTATTTGCACTCATTAATCTTCTATAACCCACGCAATTTTTTGCGTCTACAAAATTATATAACGTAAAGCTAGCAAACGAAACTTCGGATAAAACTAACAATTAATTTACAATCTTTAAACTCTTTATTATAAAGAAACGGTTTATCACTTAAAATAAGATGCTACGCTAAGTGTGGCAAAAAATAAAATAAGACTTAAAAAATATGAGTGTGTGACTTCGAAAGTTACATGGCGTTATAGAGAGAGCGTACTTTTTAAATGTTGTGCTGTTTCAGACACTCCCTATAATCTTTCATTCATAATGATCCCTTAATTTCGCGCACTTTCGTGTGCCGCGAATCGAATAATCAGTCGTAAATGAAAGACAGAGATTCTGAGAAGCCGAATTACTGATTGCGAGTCTCGACCTAAATGGCGCGGAACGTAAGAAGCGGGACATTGTCGTTCCGGCAACCGGCGCGCGCGCGCGCGCGCGCGCGAGGGGACCTCGTAAATTATTTGGAGCTAGACCGCGGCTCCTGTCCGGAGCGACGGCTTCATATTTTAGCGTTGCCACGAGGCGTAAATGTTTACGTTAAAGGCGACCCGCCGTCGCACAATATTGCGTTATCCTTTTACCCGCGCTGCGTACGCGGGCGCTGCTTGCACGCGCTCGAGCCCTTCTCGCCGCTACGCGGTCCGCCAGCGCTCGTAAAAGTCCTCGCCTGCCCCCCTTGTCCCTTCCCGCCCACGTCGAGAGCGATAGATTGGGCCAAACGAATAACATAAGGCTCCCTTCACGAATAAGTCAATCGGGAGAGGACCGCCGTCGTGCGGAAGCACGTTCGTCGATTCGATCCGAGTTCGAAAAGCGAAGCCGATTCACGGTTGCGCGACTCGAATTTCTGATAAATCGGGGAATCTATCTGAAATAATGAATAAATAATGAAACGGATCTGTAACAGCGATCGTTATCACTCAAAAGATGAGATAAATAACTTATTATTTTATACGTGCGCTATACATTCTTTGCTAAATCTACCAAGATCCATAAATCTGGAATTTTAATCATAAAGAGCCTCATTGCCATTATAATAGCAAAATGAAAAAGGCTTTAAGCCTTGAAATGATGTGATTAACGTAAACTTTTATAAATCTTTCGATTCTAATTAAATTATAATTAAACCTCTCGATAAGATATTACACGTATAATGTATGATATATTATAGTTTGTTCAAATTTATAATATATACTTGTGATTTTTGTAAAATTTATATATATATACACTTGCACAAGACACAGGACCACCCCGACCACCTGCACAGGATTGCGTTCGAAAACTTTACTCGGGTGCACACCAGCGTCGTTCTATCCTTGTTCAACTTTTAGTAAATAACAAAAATAGAATGACGCGGTGTGCACCCGAGTAAAGTTTTCGAACGCAGCCCAGGAGACAGGACGAGCTGGACGCGACCATCGGGTAATCTAGCGCCATCTAATTGCGCGAATTCAAAACACGGCAGACGTATTCAAGCATTGGGGCGACATCTTGCGGCCGTCACAAGTACTTACCTTTCTATACACGTGCCCGCTTTCTAACATAACATAACCTCCAAACTCCAACAGTATAGATTTGTTGAGAAGAGGAAAATTCGCATTGTGTTAACAGTGTTTAAATAAATGTTGTTAACAACATGTTAACAACAAAGATCTTTTTCAGGAAGACGAAGGGAGGGAAAATCTTTAAGGTAATATTCTAAAGTCTTTTTAGAAATTTTGAACATAAAATTGAACTCACGTACCTCGAAAACTTTATGAACAAGAATGATATTTGAGTTATAATTTTCTCTTATCAGACCGTCAGGGAGCACTACCTCAGAGATGATATTTACTGTGGCTTTAAAACGTGTACGAAGTGCAAGGCGAGGCTTCGGGACATGGTGTTGGAGGAGGAAGATGCTGGTGCAAAGTCTACCTTGATTCCCAGCCCATATTTTCTTGTACTTGACACAAATATAATTCTGGATCAAGTAAGTATTATACCGAATGTATTATAGTGTTAAAACACACGTATTCCCTATCGGATTGTCTAAAGTTTGATTTCTAATTACAGATTGACATCCTGGAGGAAGACGTCATCACCAACGTAATCATCCTGCAAACAGTACTGGAAGAAATTCGGCACAAAAGTTCCACTGTATACAAAAAATTGAAGGCCATTATAGGAAATGCAACGAGGAAATTTTTTGTGTTTATCAATGAACATCATCGGTGTGTAATAATTATTGTATGGAGGAAGAAGAAGATTATATATTTAATATTGTACTATACTCTCTTTAACATTTTGTTCTTTTGACGTGCTTTATAATATATTTTAGATATATATTTTATGCTGTATTGTACATAATAACTATTTTACAATGTTACTTCCAGGGAAACTTATATTGAGAGGGAACCAGGTGAAAAGGTAAACGACCGTAATGACAGAGCGATACGAGTTGCAGTTAAATGGTACGATACCCATTTGAACTCTGATGGCGACAATGTAAAAGTTATTTTGCTAACAGATGATGTAGAAAATAGAACACGTGCCGCTGAAGAGGGACTGTTTGTTGTATCGAGTAAGATATACTTGATTTTGTTCTATTAAATTATATCACTTTGATAGTACATTGAATAATATATACATCTTTTTCACAGTGGAAGATTATGTTGCATCGTTGGAAAATTCAAGTTTTCTGCTGGATAAATTATGCAAACGTTCTTATACTTTGGATATCCAAGGCCCGGAATTGTTTCCTTGTCATCTAGCACCCACAGAAATGCACGACGGTATATCATCCGGGAAACTGTTGCAAGGAACATTTTTGGCATCGAGAGAAAATTTCCTCGAAGGAAATGTGAATGTTGAAGGAAGAGATAAACCTGTAAGATACATAATCATTCGTGAATATTTAAATATAGCGTTAATATTGTCGGTTTGAAGGAGAAAATCATTGAACATCTATTTTGAAAATAATTATGTACGATTTATTCAAACCGCTCAAGACGCATGATTTTTATAAATTTATGTAAATCTTTTTTTAAGTTTTAATGGATATCAATATAAGTGAGCAATGTAATTGAAAATTTAAAAACTACATTTTTGTCATCAGATTTTTAAAACTTTTATTTATTATCTATTAAGCAATATGAATTGCTGATTTTTTCCTTAAATTCGACAATACATACGTAATAATCTCTTACAAGTGTCATTATTTTTATTGTTTCATTTGCCTTAGATATTTGTGCAAGGACGATCTCATCTAAATAGAGCAGTTGATGGCGATATAGTCGCAGTTGAAATTCTGCCAGAAGATCAGTGGTCATCACCCAGTGAAATTGTTTTGCAAGATGAACAAGGTGCGGATGCTGATGACGTTACGGAAGATGAGAAAATACTGCGTAAACAGAGCTCATCAAAAATGCAAGAGAAAATACCGACGGGCAAAATTGTTGGTATTATCAGGAGAAAATGGAGACAGTATTGTGGAATATTGCAACCGAGCGCAATTAAAGAGGTAAAGAATCTTTCATATTGTGACATAATAATTTTTTTATATCTATTCTATTATATATTGTTATCGGTGTGCGTAGAATGTAAGGCATCTGTTTGTTCCGGCCGAGAGAAAAATTCCGAAAATAAGGATTGAAACTAGACAAGCCGAGATACTGAGCAAGCAGAGAATTATTGTCGCACTGGATTCATGGCCACGAAACTCAAGATATCCGCTTGGCCACTTTGTACGAGCACTTGGTAATATAGGAGACAAAGAGACAGAGAATGAAGTATTACTCTTGGAACACGATGTTCCACACAGCCGTTTTTCTGATGCTGTTCTTAGCTTCCTTCCAAAACTACCATGGATCATTGCGGAAGCGGTACGTACACATATTTGGTCTAAAATTTGCTGTATTAGCTAATTTTCTTGAACTATTGATCGTATAAAGAATGATTTAACTGCGAGTATAAATAGCTGAATAATGTAGCTATGCAGAATTGCACAGAATATTATTTATTTATAAAAAGATATTACATATATTTATATATCTTTATAGGATGTTGCGCAAAGAGAAGATCTCCGACATCTAGACATCTGTTCCGTGGACCCACCAGGGTGTACTGATATTGACGATGCGTTACATTGCAGAAGTTTACCAAACGGTAATTTCGATGTCGGTGTGCATATTGCAGATGTATCCCATTTTATAAGGCCTGGGACTGCACTGGACAAAGAAGCAGCATTACGCGCTACCACCGTATATCTTGTTGATAAACGAATCGACATGGTTCCAGGTAAGATAACTTCATTTTAAGTAACATTGTAGGTAGGTGTAACGCAAATTAACATAAAATGTTTCTTTATTTCAGAATTGCTTAGCTCAAATCTTTGTTCCTTACGAGGTGAGGAAGAACGATTTGCGTTTTCCTGTATATGGGAAATCGACCCCGACGCAAACATAATCGATACGAGATTCTGCAAATCTATAATTTGCTCGCGTCAAGCAATGACGTATGAGGAAGCTCAATTGAAAATTGACGATGCCACTCAGCGGGATGCTATCGCGGTGTCGTTGAGAGGATTAAATCAATTGGCAAAGAAATTAAAGAAGAAACGTTTAGAGAATGGGTATGATTATTCAGAGATGCAATATCTATACTGAATTATTTTGAATTATACCCAATCATTTTTCACAAATTAAAATTTCAATGTTAAATAATTTATTTGCAGTGCTCTAACTTTAGCGTCACCGGAAATACGCTTCCAAGTGGATAGCGAAACGCACGATCCCATTGACGTGGAGGCAAAGAAGTTGAGAGAGACTAATTCTATGGTGGAGGAATTTATGCTGCTCGCGAACATCAGCGTTGCTGAAAAAATATTGGCAGAATTTCCGGAGTGCGCTATGTTAAGAAGACACCCGGAACCACCACAAAGTAATTTTGAACCGTTGATTAAAGCTGCCAAAAATCAGGTATTGTCACTTAGCTTAGAACTTTATGTAATTCTATGTTTAGTTACAAAGGTATTCAAGATTTTAAAATTAAAAAATTACGAGAAGTATTTCCTTCGATTTTTGGATTTAAAGAAGAAATTCGAGCTACTGCCAATGTTATCAGTTATTTTGTTATTTAATAGTGATAGCGCTGCAATATATTCATCTTAAAATTGATTTTACAGGGTTTCACTATTAATACAAATACTGGCAAGGAATTAGCCCGATCACTGGAAGAAACTAAAAAGGAATCGAATCCTTACTTCAACACAATGTTGAAAATATTAGCTACGCGATGTATGTTGCAAGCGGTATATTTTATTAGCGGAATGCACCAACCAGAAGAATTCAAGCATTACGGATTAGCGTGCCCGATTTACACACATTTCACATCTCCTATTCGACGGTAAGCCGTTTGAAAGCCGTTAAGGACCATCATTATTAAATTAAATTTGAATTCACGGTTTCTTAATAATCTATATCTTACAGATACGCAGATATAATTGTGCACCGACTGTTAGCTGTATGTATAGGTGCCGACGCGACTTATCCAGAGCTACTGGATAAAAAGAAGAATCACTTGTTGTGCCATAATTTAAATTATCGGAATCGAATGGCGCAATATGCCGGCCGAGCGTCAGTCGCACTGCACACACACGTTAGTTCGATTTATTATGAAGATCCCTCTTTGATAACCTTGCTGTTCAATACTCCGATATGAAATATTATTTACAAAAAATTCTAACAACTGTTTTATGCGTTTCAGATATTTTTCCGCAACAAGGTTCAAGATGAGGAAGGATACATTCTTTTTGTACGAAAAAATGCTTTGCAAGTGCTTATACCGAAATATGGTTTGGAAGGCACTGTATATCTCAATTCTGCTTCGTCATCCGTCACGTTCACATACAATTCGGAGGATCAATCTCAAACCTGCGGCGAGATCGTATTTCGGGCATTTGATCCTATTGTTGTACAAATGAGTTTGGACAGATCTAATGTTCAGCATGAAAGATTATTTTTTAAACTCGTAAAACCAGAGGTAAGGAAAGGGAGCATGTGAAAACATTCATATAGATATATTTTTAATGTTCTAATAATTTGTTGGATTATAGATCCCAGATTTCAGCGTTCCCCCATTGAATATAGAAACTACTAACGCGTCTGAAGAAAATTCCACTGTGAAAGAAACGTTGAAACGGAAGCCAGAAATTCAGCAAGAGTCGACCATCGTTCAGAAGAAGAAAGCCGGAAAGAAAAAGAAAAACAAGAATTGAGACTATAATTTTTAAATATAATGCGAATCACGTAATAATAATATACGCATTGGTTTTTATAAAAAAAATTTGTATTTTTTGGCTACTTTTTAACATTATTCACAACTTACAAAGTCTTTATAACAAGACAGAAAATTGTCAATAAATCTTCTTAGACAATATTCCCACAGGAAACTTACGTACACAGTTACACAGACATAAATGTCTGATAATTTCTCTCATTGAATTACTAAATTCATATATTCTCTTTCTCATTGGAAACTTAAAATTTTTCGTTGCACTTTGCGGTAAACTTGACAAGCGACATATTTAATCTCATGAGTAAACGACATTGAATACTAAAACGAATTGATGAAAAAAATAATTAAAGAAAAAAAAATATCTTCACTGGGTTTAATCGATATGAATGAGAAACGAATGTACTTTTGGCGATAAAAGCGTTAAAAATAATCAAAATGAAATTAAGGTACAATCAATGAGTATAGTAATATGAATTTAGTTATATGCAACATAAGGCCTTGTTCGTTTTCGCTGCACTTCTGAACTAGTGCAATAAGTCAGAATGAAACAAATATATTTTCTTTTATTCTAACTCATTGCACTAGTTCTCAGAAGTGTAGCGAAAACAAACAGGCCTATACTGAAAAAGATGATGCATTTCTTATAAATACTGTAAAAACTTATCAGGGATAGCATGGCCAAATCTTAGATCACATGTATAAAATCAATTTAACGAAGACAGTCTCATGTTTGCGGAAAATTGTCACTATACAGTATCAGATAAAAAAAGAAATTAATTTAAAAGTACGTTTTATATTCGACTAGCACCATAATAAATAATAAAGAAGATTACTTAGTGCCGATACAAATCAACGAATTGTTTTTCTTATAATAATTCAATGAGAGAATGCTTGAGCAACTTGTTGAATAAACTTGTGGCGCCTCTGATTGCGCCAAAGCGCTTGACGATCCTCTGAAAAGAGTAGGCAATATGTAAACAAATCTAAATTTGAGAAAAACAGAAGATTTAAGCACATACCCATTCAATGTTTTGACGAAATCTTGAGTAGGCCACAGTCGTACGACTCCATCTAGGCTTGCACTGGCGATGTACTGACCATCTAAACTCCAGTCTACATTCATAACGGTATCTTTATGGCCTTTCAATTCAGTCAATAAACCATTAGTTGCTAAATCCCATATAGATATGGACTTATCGTCGCCTGAATGAAACATAGTTAAAGAACAATTCATTGTTAAAATATAATTTTACGATTGTCTTATATTTTTTTCATATAATTACCCGCAGCTGCCAGATATTTGCCATCTGGACTAAAAGCTAAGGTGTAAATGGTCGATTGCGCTCCAACATACACTCGCAGTAGATTCCCGTCATCTTTTGACCATAGCCTTATTGTTTTGTCCGCGGAACCAGTCGCTAAGTATTTTGCGTTTGGATGAAATTTTATGCACTGAAAATAGAGAAGATACGTAATCCAATCATTATATTATTCTAAAATAAATAGTTTGTAATGATTTAAAAAATATACATTGACATCTAGGAAGTGACCAGCGAATATTCTTAAAGGAAATGTTCTATCCAATGACCACAATTTTGCAGTTCTGTCGTGTGAACCTGTGGCAATATATAAATTGAACACACTGGTATCCATGCACCATATAGGATAACTATGACCGCTGTAACAAGAAAAAGAACAGTTAGAAATCACACATTTTATTCATGTAATATAATATATATTACATGTATTATTTTGTATGTACGTTTTTTTTAATTCAATCTTATTCTAGAAAAAGTGACTAGTCTGCAGACAAAAAATTCACTGAAATTAACAGAAGCCTTGATTTAAAGATCTACTTTGGAACAAGTTTATATCTTTGATTTACAGTTGAAAATTTGCTACATGGAATGAAAAATTACTTCGATACTCAGTTCTTCATAAATATTTGGGCTACAGGAAAAATTTTGAAGAAATAGGATTATTTACCTATATATTGCTGTACATGAATAGTTATTGAGTCTCCATGCTCTCATATCCTTGTCGCTTGATACAGAAAGGAGAATGTCTACCTCTGGGATAAATCGTAAATCATGCACTACATCCGTGTGGCCTCTCAGTATTATCGCCCCTGCTTCGCTTCTTCTATAAAATTATGTAATTACTTCTTTATTCTAACATATTGTACTCAAATAAAGGAATGATATACAATTGCAACTCACACTGTGCTTTCTTGTTCATTGAATCTATAAAATGGTGATATATCACAGGCAGACGGAACACACGTTTGCTTATTTTTCGTTTTGACCAGGACCGTTTCACCTATACCCCACAAGCGTATTTCAGCTGTACTAAAACCTACAGCCAACTTATCCATCTTAGGTGCGATAAGACCGCAACTTGCACTGCAATAATATACAAAGATACATTAAACATAAATAATTCCAAGAATCATAGAACAGATTATAATCTGATACTTGCTTTTCTATAGCATTCTTCACCGTAAATAATCTCAATGGTTGATGAGCATTATTCTGTATCAATCGTATAGCTTCCTGCAATTCTCTCATTTCACGATCCACACCGGTACCAGATGGCTGTTCCATATGGCCATTAATACTTGCTTCATATCTTTGACTTTTCTCTTCAGGTACTTCTCCATCCATTTGAGGACTGTCTGCCTTTCTGATTATTGTGATGTGTGTATTTATAATCTATACAAAATTGTAAGAAATTCAAGTTGCTAAAAATATTAATTTTATTTTAAACAAAATTTAAAAAATTAAACAGCTTCTTGATATAAAATTATTATCTTTATGATTGATGTAAAAAGATTAATCTTCAGCAGAATTTAAATGGTTAACGAAAGAAGATGTACTTGAAAGCAATTAATTATTACCTGGATTAATATTATATGTCCGTATTTGGTAAGATATTGTCTCAGGCAAATATGAGCCGACTCAGACAGATCTACTTTATACTTTCTAGTTCTGAACGCATTTACCAAAGGTCTCAACTCAATATCTTGCACCGAAAATACACTGGATAATTCTTCTAAGAAGTCCTTCTCCGTTTCGCTGACAAACTCATTCTGATGCGTCTTTAGAAAATCGGTAGCAGTCTCTCGATTACCAGTATGTAGCATCTCTAAGTAAAGATGACAAAATATTGGATACAAAAGTCCCAGCAACTCTATTCTTATTTTTTCGTTGAGTATGGCATTCATCCATTTCTTGAATCTAAAAGGAGGATTAAAACTTTAGCGTCTTGCAATCCTCAAAATCAACTTGTCACGTATGCAAAAAAATAACATTTATTAATTATAGAGACGTAAGAATCTTCAAGTAAGAATCTGGTCAATTTGACAAATAATGGTGGCTGCGCTTAAAAACAATGTACTATATAGAGTTTATATATTAGTTAGAGGCACATGATGACATGTTCTGTGTGAAAAAAATGAAAAATTATAACAAATATAGACTGGGTTTATTTTCACGCTTTTGTTTTTATATTTTGGATTGGTTCTACCATGGTTTGTCATTACCAATCAACACATAGTGGCCAGACCTCTTACTTGAGGGTCTCTAATCAATTAATGTCAACTTTTCGATAGAAATCTCAATCTTAAAATTAGAATTCCATTTAAAAGTCATTTGTCATGTCAAAATCTCGATCATCTTCATGTTCTTGGTAGCGATCACATAACTTTTCTCTTTTTTAAACTGAAGAACACTGAATGAATGAACAAGTTATAGAAACAGAAGACTGCCTGCGTGCCTACACCTTCTGTACCTAGTAGGAAAAATTAAAGATGGACACATCAAATTTCCTGTTTTCTGAAAACTTGGAGCTGCATGAAAGCTGTACTGACTGCAACGCTTGTGATATAATAAAAAAATTGTAATATAAAACGTTAAAGATTTATAATAAGTAGGATTCAACCAGACGACAAAATGCCTTTATCTCGCTGGATGAAACGAGTAATCACTAATCACATCGCGCGGTTTGAGAAGGAGTCTTGTAAAACCGTACCGCTGATAAGCCTGATTCGCCGCGACGGTGTCAATGGAAATGGCACTGAAAACGATCGAATTCTCTTGCGAGGAGCCGCACTCCGCGGTCGCGCTCAACGTCGTCTGATCGCTGTTCTGACAGAACAACTGATCGCCCTTGCGGTAAACGTCGTGGTCCTGGAAAAAACAACAACAGCAGCGATGTAGGAGGTTATGAGCGCGCACGCTCATTCATGGCGAACCACGCGCGGCGTGAAAACTTCCGGACGAGTCTCCGCGACACCGCACCTGATAGTGACGCCTTTTCAGGTAAGATTCAATCGTCGCGCTGATCACCTCGCTCTTCATCCGCTTCATCTTCATCGAGGCCCGGCGGCGACGGCGAATCCCGCGACGGTGCCCCGAACCGGGATCCGCTGACGGTGATGCGTGACAGTACGCCGTACGGATGGCGGAGCAGGGCACACAAACACACCCCGCCCGGGGGGGGAGGGGGGGAGAAAGAAGAGGAGAGTCGAGACGAGAGAGGTTGTGTAATTGTGTTGGTGCAACGGTATACGCCATAGACGTAACAAGTGTATGTAGACCGTAGACCGCCGCCACTGCCTACAGAGTCCTAATAATAAGAGGAGCGCGGCGGCTCGCTTGCTGATTGGCTGACCGCGGCCACGAATCACAACCGAGAGTGATGGTCCCGCAGCTGATTCCATATGTGCGAACTGCGAAGTAACGTAGTATTATGTGAGTGAGAAAGATAATTAATATTTATAATATTATTAACAAATCTTATTTCACGTTGATTACAATGATGGAACTAAAACAAAATCATTTCTGAATGATCAAACTGTGTCAGATATATAGAGGTTACTTTGTTTAGCGGTTAGCTGCGGGCTCAATAGGAACAATGGAGGGGGTAAGGAAAATGCGCTTCTAGTTTATGAGTACGGTTTTTCAGCATATTCTTTTTTACATTATTAAGAATAAAGCAAGCACACGTTTGTATTTTAAAGAAAGGCGAAGAAGAACGAAAAAAAATAAATGATAAGTGTGATAAGAACTTTATCGCTTTTCGTAGTTAAAAGAAATATACGAATTATGTTCCATTAACACATTGGCATTATGTGTCCTCCCAGGATTTTAATTTTTTTGATTTAGAATAATTTTATGAATGACAATCAGATAACTTTTTTTTAAATTTAGACAAGAGTAAAAACCTGCATGAATATTTCTTTAACAAATATTATTTAAAAATACGTTCGTCTGGCAGAGCTTTATATAAATCGAAAAATTCCATATGCATGGAAACATTGAAAACTGTTTTCTTTTTTGAATAAAAATCGACTCGATCGACAGATGGTATTTTATCTTCTGAAGCTTTATGAGGAAATATACTGTATCTACGATTTTTATTTGTCGAAATTTAGTAAATCTTCAAGAAACTTTTCAAGAAATTTGAAATTTGCCTTTTCATTACAATATATTATTTTTTGTCATGTATAATATTTACCTATTACATATTTACCTATTACATTTATCATTACTTATTACATATATATTTTAATTTCTAATTATTCTTAATTAGAAGAGGTACGTGTAATTGATACCCGTTTAGAATTAATTGTAGATTTTAATCGAAAAGTTCTTGAAGGAAAAGCGATTTTGACTATAGAAAGAAAACCTTCTATTAATTATGTGAGATAGTGAGTAGACATTTTCTTTCATATCAAGCTAAAAGAACTCATTTTTAATATATAATATCAAATAATTAGATTTTAGGTAATTTTACACTCGTTATATTACGTGTCACAGACATTGATGGAACCCATTTAAATTATCGTATTAAAATTAATTACGCTTTTAAAAGTTTACTTTACATAGATTTACCACAAACTGCTGGTACTACATATATAACTCTGAGTAAATATAAGATATTTTTAGAGAAATATATCTACCCAAAGTTATATTGATGTAAGAATTGAATACACCCACAATACTTTCAGATCAGGGGGCCTATTACGTATCTTTTCACGAGGTGAAAATGCGAAAAGTGAACAGATTTACTAGATTTACGTAATAGGCCCCCAGGTAAAATTCAAATTGAATATGAAACAAGTCCGATCTTTCCTGCATTATATTGGCTAACACCTGCGCAAACTGCTTATGATAGACATTCCTTTCTATTGTCTGTAACAACAACAACAACTGTTTAAATTATAGGAGAGTATGCAAATTTGACAGATGAGATTTCTTGGCAAGGAAACCATGCTCTAGTACATATTAGTTAAAAAAAATAAGACTTTTATACATTTTACTGTCATGTGGAAAAATATAATTGTTTAGCCAGTATACCGTAAGGCATACTCTCGTACGGTAAAAATTTAAACAGGTACATAGTATTTGTATGCATTTCGCATTAATATTTATTTACATGAAAACAATGACAATCGACTGATTTATTGATATTAGTGATAAAACTAATAAAAATTTGCAAAGAAATCGAACGTTAATGAAAGAGAAATTAAATATTTTTACACATAAGTGACTATATTTTCTAAGAAATTACTTCAGTTAAACTAAAATAAAATATCTATTTAATTTATATTGACATATTTAACTTTTTTAGATTTTAGTACCAAAAAAGTATGTCCGCACATTTACAAAGTGTATGCGAAGGTCCGGAGATAGCCGTACATACATTCCTTCAAAGTAAACCGGTACCATTGTAAGCGGTAATTATATTGCTGTACGTGTCGACGAGATTGCAAAGGACCAGAGACACGACCCGGCAATTGGCATTTCATATATCCGCGTGTCAGACCATTGCGGACACGTTAGGCTCCGAATTTCAAGTCTTGCAGACGATCGAGAAACTGATGCTCGACTGCAAGGACAGGAAGGAATGTTTGAGCTATATTGAGAGTAATATAGATGTGCATTCTTAAATGCTAGAATCAATTATAAATTAAAACTATATTTAATCGCGGTCGCTATCAGAACTAAATTGGGATTGAAATATGACTTAATTACGATTAAAATGTGAAATACTTTTTTTTGCAGACGAACATGCGTTACGATGTTTGCGTCTCCTGTGCTTGTTGTCTATCACCACCGACGGTATCACGCGGAGCGAGCTTTAAAATATTCAAAGGCTGCATTTCCATGCATGCCCATGGTTATCAGTATATCCCGCTGTTCTACAAGCTGCACACAGCCGGCTTGCTGAAGTATAGAAACGAATATATTTTATAAACTGCCGAACTGGAGCAGCGAATGGAGCAGCAACGCGAAAAAATTGAAGATCTTACCCAGTTATTCCAAACGGATCGATCAGAACGGTCGTACCTGTCCTAGCTACGTGTTCAACAACGCTTATATACCCGCAATAGTTCGTATTTCATTCTTCTCATATTATAAATCAAGCGATTGTGGGATATTAACGTAATATCGTTCAACGTATTACAGGCGCAAATATTAAACATCGTATCGAATCAAAAGAAGGATCCTCGTAGCTTTGAAGATCTGACGAATTTACCAAATTGTGTTGTAAATGGTCGTCGGGGTGCGTTATCGCCAAAGATGGTCGTGATCTGCGTGATAGGAGATATTACCTGCGCAGAAATAGCGGCTTGTCGACTCATAGAGAAATCTACAGGAATACGCCTCGTCCTTATATCCGATACTATTCTAACGGGTAACAAACTCATCCAGAGGATACAAAAGATATGAAATCTCGTGGCATCCATCAGGAATGTAAAAATGTTATCTTTTCGTATAATAAATAGACAAATAATTTTATTTTTTAATAAGAAGAAGAAGTTACCTGCAAATATTTATTTTTATTATGAACTAGAAGATTATTTTAAAATTATGCATTATATAATAAAATATGAGATATACATGAAAATGTACATTAAAGTAAATGATAAAATATATGGTTTTGTAAAAAAGTCACGTTTGAAACTAGTTTCTAAAAATTAACCATACTCTATTGACATCTATTATTACATCAAAGTAGTTCAAATTATCTTCAATAAATATTTTTAAAGTATTTTGGACGACGAAAAAATTAAAATCATGAAATATTCAAATAACTTTATGTATGTAATCGAATATCTTAATTCCTCCACTCCCTCTTCCCCTTTTATTCTCACTTTGCTTTGTCATATTGTACCTTTGTATAGTATTTGGACCTTTCATTATATTAATATAAATATATTTTATAATATAATGAAAGGTCCAAACACTATACAAGGGTATATGACAATGCAAAGTGAGAATGAAAGGGGGGAGGGAGTGGAGGAATTAAGATATTCGGTTACATACATGGTTATTTGAATATTTCATGATTTTAATTTTTAATCAATGTACAAATTTAATTTTTAAAGTCAGAGTTGGGATCGAGTCGGATCAAGTCAGGTCAGGTCTGTTTAGGTCTTGTTAAAAATAATATAAAATATAAATACATGAAAAACAAAAACAACAATTTAAATAGAACATATTGCCTTGGAACGAATATAATTAATTTAATTTTTGCAAAAAATTGATCTATTTAATTGTTAAAATTAAACACAATTTTGATAGTACTCGAGTCAATGATCTTGATGATACATCAAAGTAAAGATCATCAAAAATACTTCATCCGTTTATACATATCTTGCTTCATTTCGAAGATACGTTCGTTCGAATCTACAAAGTTGTTGACTTTATCCGTCAACTGCAGAGCCAATGATTGAAGGCGGCTTGGCTCGCTTCGATGCATAACTACAGTTCCAGTTGGATCGTCCAAAGATGCCTAAATTTGTAAAAAAAGGAAGTACATAAGTTATAAAGAATATTACGTAAATCATTGTACAACATAAAAGTATTTCTGCCAAAATACCATAAGTTCCTCGTTGATGATCATTTTACTGATAATCGAATGGACTATATGGGCCGCTTCAACTGGAACATGTCCGCGAGCTTCGGCATCGAGATCGAATCATATACATGCGAGTACGTGAACAGGTAAGTCCTCAATGCCTCTTCTTTGATCAATCGCGTTAACATAGCTCGCACTTTATCCGCTTGATGGAAGAGATCCTACACCTATTTCAATAAAAAAAAAAGTAATTACTACATCGTATTCTACATTTGACAAAAAAATTGCTAATGTAAATCTCGCGCTAATACCTTTGCGTCCATCTTTTCATTTATAATGTAATTGTTGCAAGCGGACCAATTTCCGTTACGCATCGCTTTGGCAGCGGCAACGACGTGCTCCCTCATAGATTCCGGAGGTCCGACTAACGATTGGCGTTCGCTTTTACCGCAATTGCTGGTAAAATGTCTTCGAAATCATTCTCCGTCTCGCATCGAACTCATGCGCTATAATTAAATAATTTGTCGCGTATAATAAACGCTGAAAGTAATTGTCTATGCAATCGTAAAAATACACTAAATGCATTTTATATATAAAGAATATCAAACATAGAAAACATACCAGCCATGTATAGAATTTCGATGAGCATTGCTGAAACAAGGTATACACATTCCAGAAGTTCTAGATTAATATGCATGTGGAAAGGCATTTGCCTTTGCTTTTCGATCTTCTCCTGCTCCTTGGTACGCTCGTGCTGTCGTTGCGGAAGCAGACTTTGCACCAGAAGTTCCTTTACTTTGCCCGTCACCATCAAATCGACAAAGCAGTTGTGGGCGTCTTTAATATTCGCATGACGGAACGCACATAATCCCAGATGGGCTATCGTATGATTGTATAAAATCTAAAAAATAAAATACATTATTTTTACACGTTTTAACGAGATAATTGTAAACGCAGATACACATTCAAACCTGTGTGGCTGGAACAGAATGTTGAATAGTTTCCTGGAGATGCGACATCAGAATCAAGTCGCGAGCTTGGAACCAGTTATCGTGAAGAGCGTGGTGGATAAATGTGCGAGAGAATCGCGCGAGTTCTGAATCGATCAGTGTTATCGTGGGCATAAATGTATTTGCATAGTTTTTCCATAACTTGCACGGATGTGATTGCGTCTAGTCCCAGTTTACCCTAACACACATTTGATATTTTTGACAATTTAATAAAATAAGAGAATTTTATACACACATATATATACTTTGCGAGATTTACCTCCTTTTGTTTCAGAACATTCGAATCTGTAATACATGTGCTCGATTTTACGAAGGTACACGCGACAGAGCTCGGACACAGTTCCTTGCCTCTCCAAATATTCTTACGCCTAATCAATTATCTCAGCAACTTATACATCCTGCTATACATCCTTCAATCTGTGACAAATAGACAAGACATCATAATTACGAAGCATAAAAATAATCATATACATATATCGCATGATTTCTTTCAATAAATATGCCGTATTTATTGCTGTATATAGATCGCGTACGATTTTCAATTTTGTGAATTTCTTATCGGGGAACAGCGTCAATACAACGGTATATTTAATTTGTATAACGTCTTTTCTTCCGCTATTATTTCCACGATTCTCATGTTGAAATTGTTCAACTGCAAATCTAACATCTCGATTATATGCTGTAGTATTATGTTTCAATATTTAAATTTTAAATGAATAAATACAAAAATAAAGCCTAGTAAGTGTAACCGAAGTAAACAATCGATTTGTATATATTCTGCAGTTTTTAATATCAGTATATAGCTGAAAGTCACAGCCTCTTCGGCTATCCGGTATAATAAACAGACGATGTTTCCAGACAAAGGAAAATATGAGCAAAGGTAAAACTCTACGAAACTAACTGCGCAAAAATAGCGCAAATTAAGTATAATTGCATGAAATGATTTCCTCAATATTCACATGCGTATCGCAAATAAAAACAAAAAATAAATCTTAAATAATAAAGAATTTTAACTGATCAATTAATCAGTGATATAAAATACAAAGTCGCAGTTAAGTTTTATGGTTGATAAATATTAAAATATGGAATTAATTATAATAGTACAATACTTGTGTCACAATCGAATTGGTTACTATCCGTTCCATTCGCGATTATTTCCTTTAAAAAATTAGCGATTATTTCCAGAATTCAACTGCACGAATGCAATTTAACCTTCCCCGTTTGAAGCGCATCTAAAGAAAAACATAGAAACGGGTGGGTATAGCTAAAGTTGCAACGTAATTCGGCTACCAAACGGTATGCATATATCCTGGCTGCAGTCGACCCTTTAACCCGCGGAATCAAGAACATCGTTCCGGGAAGAGTTGCGCGGAACGCGCGGATGCAACGAGCGTGAAACGCTCAGTTTTTCTGCCTCGCGAGTGAGCGCACACGTCCGCCGCCAAAGCCACCACTTAAAATCCTGCCGTGAAAAATGCTGCCGGCAAGTCACCGACAATAAAAATAATCATTGTGGAAACGAACAAAGATCATAGGACACCTTCCCGACCCTCTCTGCATTCGTTACCTTTCTCTCAAAAACAATCCCGCGCTCACGAACAACATCTTTGATGTTTATCAACGTTGGAAAAGCAAAATCGGAGCTTCGACAGGGATCTCGGTGTTTTCGCGCGTTTTATTACGTTTGTTGTATAACATAAAACATGAAATAATTTCTTTTAATGTAATGGAAATCAAAAAATTGCGGATTTATTTTTAGAACCGATGCTTTTAATTAATAATTTTCAATGCTGAATGTATAGACATCAGCAGCAGAGTTTTGAATAACATTTTTGTCGCAACAAAGTTCCTTTTCAAGTTTAGCTCACATAAAGCTTTTAATTTACAAATATTATTGAAGTTCGTAGTTCGTATATAAAGACTGTAAACCCATCAACAATTTTATAATTAATCTTTATTTCGCTTAATGGTATTTTGTACACAAAACATATTACTTAATAACCAAAAGAATTATTTGCGTTTTCTATAAAAATAGATAAATGTAATTTACGATATTAAAATGCGAAGTTAATTACATGTTATTTAGCGTGCAAGAATCTATATGGATTTTCTTTGGGTAAAATATCAACTAAATTTTTGTGTAAAGTTAGCATATCAATTATCAATTAATAAATTTTTTAATAATAAATTTTTTGCGTAATATATAGATACACGTATAAAACTTTGTTTTTTAAAATTATAAATTTTTTTTCTTATTTATTATGTTCTTTTTTTATTATATTTAAAATCCTAGGTACACAAAACATATGCGTACTTCCGAGGAATATTTGTCCAAAAGCAGTATATCCAAATACTATATTCATATCGTCAAATTTACTTGGCGGAGATATATCCTGCGAAGCTAAATTGCTTGCGCGACAAATAGGGAATATCTATTATTCCAAATATTCTCTTAACACTAATTACAATCATATGTGGTTGGATAAAAGTTTAGGAATGTATATAGGCAACAAAATTATTAAAGGAATGACGGAAATTGATGCAAAAACGATGGAATTTTTAGAGACGCAAACAAAACAAAAATTAATAAAAAAGGTAAAGTATTATTAACTTTAATTAGATAAATCAAATACCGTAATAAATAATGTCGAATAAGATGCCAGATCCCAAGTAGCAAAGATGACGTCTAAAGACGTCTTATTGACGTCATAGACGTCATTAAGACGTCATTTGACGTCACTTTGCTACTTGGGATAACAATATTTTGTATTATTCACACAATTATACAAAAAAAATTGTATTATAGTTTAAAAAGAATCAGCTAACGCTAAGGTGTTTGGTGCCTTACGACTTGGACAATGTTTGCCCGAACAACTACATCAAATATGTTCCATACGAAATTGGCTGTTTGATCCTTGAAAAACTAGAACGCATATTAGGCCCGTCATTCACTTTATTTCTCAAATCATGTTTTGAGAATTTTAAAAACACTACGATAGATACAGAAACGTGGAAGACACATTTATTAACTTATTTTAGTAATAAAAGAGAGGTAACAAAATTTACAAATAAACTATGATATTATATAATATATTAACAATTTTTTTCTTTAAAAATAATGATTTTTGTGTTCCTTTTAGGTGATAAATTCTTGTCTTCCAAATATCTGTTTCACAGGTAAAATAGTGGATGTTCCACATCATTTGTCAACATGGTTAGAACGAGAGTGTTCTAATTATGCGACACAATTGATCACAATTGATCACAATTATACCGATATGTCTAATAATGAGTTATTTGAGAAAGCAAAACATTTCCCCAACATTTGGCATATAGAATTTTTAAAAATTCTATATAATTCACAAGAGATTATCACAGAGACCAAGATGAACTGGATGTCAGAGAATTACAAGTTTCATGAATGTATATCTTAATTTCAAAGAAAGATACAATGTGTATCTTTCATGATACTTCTGTGACGGTAAAATTAACTAATTGTAAGATACAATGTCTCGCACAAGTACGATTATATATGGTATAAATTCCATATAATTAAAAAATTAATAAATAAAATTATATTGAGCCCCCCAAGGTTTTGTTAAATATGTAATATTCAGTAATTAGATTTTAGGCAGCTACGGGCTTGTTATATCAAGTGCCACATATATATTTATACTGAATCTGATTTAGAATATTAAATTGGACATTGGTGATACACTTGGAAGTAAATTTGCTATTCAGTTACTACAAAGTGTAGAAAATTGTAATAATCGGTAAATATAATAAATTTTATAACGTGATTTAAATTTTACGATATCTATCAAGTTATAACTTTTCTATCAATTTCCTATCAGTTTATCTTGCGAAGCCCGGTGCTTATTTTTCGATTTAAACACGATTTTTTCGCACACAAATTGGTGGCTGAAGTATAGAGATCGAGTAGGTACCTTAAGAATTATTCAAGACGTTATATTTTTCAACAACACTAATAAAAATAAATAAATCGTAACAATTCGTCACGCTGCATTACGTTCGGTAGAGCCGTTCAAGTAATCAAACTTTTTTAGACTTTTTTAAAATATAAAGAATAATCTTTACATGTAGTTAAAATAAATGAGTCTCTCAGTGGACGACAGTTTGATTTGCTTAATTTATTTAATTCGGATATGTTTATGCGCGAGGAAACACAGTCACTTTGACCACACGACATTATAATGAACAGAATATATGTTACTAAACAAATAAAGGAAAACAGGTTGAAGTTAAAAGTAATACTGTGCCTTTGTGAGACCAGTTCAGACGCGATAAAGATTTATTATCGCGAGTCATTTCTCTCTCTCTCTCTCTCTCTTCATAGACTATAATGTGACTCTTTTAAAATGGATATTCCAATGCTTATTAAAGATACAAACACTTCTGCGGAATCAGGTATTTCATTAGCTACATCACATTTATTTAATTAGCTACATCACACACATCTACCATAATGATTTTCATTACAATATTTTTTGTCATAAATTTACTCATTACATGTATATATCATTATTCATTACTTATGTTCTTTTTATTTCTGTATCTTTTTAATTATAAGAATTGGCACGTGTAAAAGATACCCATTTAGAATTGATTGTGGATTTTGATCAAAGGGTTCTCAAAGGAAAAGCGATTTTGACGATAGAAAGGACACCTTTAACTCGTATAATAGTGAGTAGGGGAGATCGGGGCAGCATGAGCCACAAAAAATCAAACTCTAAAAAGCACTTTTAAATATAAGATTTTTTGTCTCTTTTTTTTTTAATAATTAAAGCACTATGTATATTTCAAAATTTATTGAGCGTATTTGGCAAATATTGGTTGCGGCGAGCTCGGACCTTGCTGGCTGCTACCGCTATTACGTTGAACCTGGATTCTGTGACTAGATTCCGAATTGCGTGTGCGCAAAATGTCCGACGGCGGGGTGAGTATCGGCGACGACCACGTCATCGCCTTGAGATCAGAGGGCAATCTCTGCGGCGTCGAGCGCGGCGAGCACGACGGATGTTTCACCAGCGTGATGAGATCGCTGCCGATATTGAGCTCCTGCGACGTGTCCTCGCAGAAATCCTGCAGGATCTTGTCCCGTACCGAGATGGCCGTCTGCTCGACGCCGGCCGGCCGCGACACGGGGCTGCCGCCGCTGCTATTCCGGCACTTGCATTCAGCCATCTCCGAGCATTCGCACAACTTAACGACGTTTAAAGCGCCTGCAGCGGTAGACTTACTATTTATATCACAGACATAGTCGCTTTGATTACTGCTTGAGGTATTTAATGGCAAATCGCGTCCTAGCTTATCGTCTAACTTAATTGGCTCGTCTAGAAAGTCGTGCTCTAAGCTGGATTCGCATTTGGGAGATCGATCGACGCATTCCGGCGTGCTCACTTTCTCGTCCGATCTCTCGTATCGTTCCGCTCTCGTCGTGTAGTCCGTCTCCTCGACGTCGCTCATGTCCAGCGGGATCGTATCCGGAACCACAGGATCGTGCATGACGCTATCCTGTTTATCGCACGCCCTCTGATTCTTCGATTTAGGTATATTTAAATCTACCCTGAGAACATGTAGGAAGTTTTCCGTGTTGATCACCACGTGCACACCGTGGCACGAAACTTCGGATACAGTGAGATTACTTCGTAAGTCGTGTGAACCGTAAGGCCATGTTGCAGACAGTTACATCGTACACAGCTATCCCAATTCACGGCTAAATCTATCACAAGGTGCATAATTTTAATTAATCCTATTACAGTCACGCTACTACGAGTATATTTTGTATAAAATGTTCCTCCTAAAAATATATCGTGAATTATTCATTACCTTCACCCTCTTCCTCGTACGATGCGGCAACTTTCAGACAATCTTTGCAGTTCTCCAGAGACGGCACTGTCGTTATAGTTAAATACGCTTTATCAGTCGGTTGCAAATGTAAGAAATTTGTACTGTAACGGACAAATAATATTATTGACTGTCGCATATTTTACTTTGAAGACTTCATAAGAAGACAATTCAAGTGTATGTACCAAAGGCCGTGAATTACAAGCTTATTCCGCTCCATCGGCCATTGCGATATAATTATGTTTAATTCCCTATAAATTGTATAATTGCCGAACAATGTAACTTCGGCGACTTTGCGAGCTGCACGGTTGGGCGTGAAGGCCCACCAGTGCAGCAGGTATTTGTACAAAGACGTGTTGCTGCTGACGTGTACGTATACGTGAGCAGGAACTGGCCACATTGCGTCAATGCCATAACAATATGCCTGGCAAAACAAAAATATCTTTACAATGCCGTTTACCTAAACTAGAACAGGACTACTTTGACATTTATTCTGCGTGTTGGCGAGTTAACGTTAGACACTCATTTCTTGTCCAATTTGGCAACATTTAACCCATTTCTTGTCCAATTTGTTACTCTCAATTTCTGTAAAGAAATCTTGAAGCACTTGTGACAACACAATTTTCATTTCTTTTACCTTATCTAAACCAAACTACGCCCAGCAAATCCCAGCTAACAGTGACATTACGTCAATATTATAATTTCCCACTGGACAACATAAGTGTAATATAATACACGTTGCACATAACAGTTACGTTGTTGAGTAAGAAATTATAATATTGATATAATGCTACTGTGTTAGTGTTTGCTAAGTGGCTACGTGATAAGAAATGAGTTAAATCATCAAGTCTGTGTACTGAATCGGCGTTATCCGTGCGTACCCCGCTTCAAGCGCCGACTTGGGGATTATGTGCAGGAGATGGAAGTGCCGCCACATAGGGGTACAGCTGTGAACAGTCTCTCCTCCGAGGCGTAATTGTGCGCTGACAGACATCCTCTCATCTGCAAGTCATCTGCGGTTTAACGCGAACGGCACCTCGCTCGAGGTGAAATGGATCAAGGTGGACGAACGAGACCGCGTTTCTTTACGAGATCGCCGGTCTCGTCGCGATCAAGGAGTCGTTCTTGACAGCTCGAGGCGCGGTGCATCGAGGCCTGTCACTCACGATGCGACCCGACTTATCGCGCGACTTTAGACGGCCCTATCTCCCTTATCAGCAACTTCTGCAGAAGGTTCCGCTTGCTGCAACGGTGCGACGGACATGGCTTGCGTCCCACGACGACATACTCCGACTTTTCCGACGTAATGTCAGAGAAACACTCGTTGCAGCAGTCCGAAGTCCGAGTTAGTGTCGGAAGACGAGGCGTCCGCCATTTATAAATAACCTCGCACGGCTCGTGGCGTCGAGCGGTCGAGCGTCGAGTACGCTCGTTCGCGTGCGTTCGCGTGGAGCACGGCCTCGGTTCTCGGTTGGTGTGAGGAGCACTGTGGAGCACCGCGGAGTGTCAGTGTGTGCGGTGGTGTGCGCGGCGCGCTCGTCTCATTGGCTGCGTTCGGAAACGTCACCCGGGTACACACGGGTATACTCCCTTCTCCTTCTAACTCGCTGAGATAGAAAGAGAAGGGAGTATACTCGTGTGCATTCGGGTGACTCGGGTGACGTTTCCGAACGCAGCTATTGTCAGCTAGCACCCGAGTGAATCTTTGGATGGATCCATTCGATTCATTTGACTGCATTTGACATTTGTCTCGATGCTCAATTCTCCATACGTTATATTTTTCCTCGACTTTCCGTTCGCCGCGTAAGTTTCGCACAAGGTAAATGATGACGGCTGACCTAATTAAAGATAAATTATACATTCTTCTGTTGTAGCGACGTGAGAATCTATTTTTGTAAACGTGTCAATTCTCCACGAGGTTAAAAGCATGCAACAGCTCACATCTGTTGCCTAAAAAGATGCATAACGGTAATAGAATTTGGTTTTTAAGACAACTCGGAATGTCCTTTGTTTCAGGAACACCTGAAATATGCAACGTTAAATTATTAGCTTACCCTTTACTTTTATATCTTATTTGTTTACAGAGTTTGCTCTAATATTAGTATGCAGTCATGACAGATATTTTAGAAGTATTATTTTTTTTTGCTAAGACAGACGAATGCATCATAGAGTTATATGAATTTTTCAGGAAAAGAAATGGCATCCGTACCTAGTAAGGTTGATCATGTCGATGGTGATCAACGGGAGAATGATCTCTTGTCGCCCATAGGAGACAAGCACTATGACAAGCACTCGATTGACGAAAGGGGTGATCACGGTACATCGAATGAGTCACTCATACAAGAAATTAAAGAAATGATTGCTAAAGAGACTGGGCGCAATGTGAAAGGAATAGTTGTCAAACCGTCTGAGCAAAATATGGACAAAGAGTCTGGGCGCAGTAAGAGAACTACTGTCTGTGGAGTGTCTGAACACATTATGAAAAAAGTGAATGATATAGAGTCTGAGCGCGATAAAGCACAATCGGATTCTCAATCAGTGGCACGGTCTTCATCTACGTCGTCACCAACGAACTCAGGGAACAGTAGCGACTATGATGGTAAGATGAGCAACATCGAATCCTCTGACAGCGAACTGATTGTTATTGATGAAGGTAATTGTTGTGTTATATATATATATATATATACCTTAAATATTTACCATAAACATATGCGAAATAAACTAAGATTTCTGTGGATACTTTTGGTATATTAGCACCTCTGGCTGTTGGAAATCAACTCGACAAGTGTCTATAGTTGTGAGCAACACTTTGAAGTAGCTAATACTAATAAGCCATGGTCCATCTTTCCTTTTTCTTTTCACGTTGAAGAGAAAAGGAAAAAAAGATGAACTGTGCAAGAAGTTCAGCTAAAACGAACAGGCTTAATGTTGTAAGGTTTCACACTCGTACAAAGTCTTTTTAATCTAATAATGAAATCAGCCATTGCTGCTATTATAACGTAAGGTATTGTCTCAGAGTAGAGTGCTTAAAAAAAATGCCAGTAATACAGAAACAATATAGAAGTAAAAGGAAAGTTTTAAGGTGTCGAGGTACTGTTGGTGTTTTTTTTTTTGTTAATTAACCCACTGTTTATATATAGGCGTTATTGGCCATGTACTTATAATACAGAAAATATTGGGTCTAATGTAGATTCCGATGTTCAGAATGAGGAATGTAACGTCAGTGACGCAGCAAGAGAACTGCCGAAAATAAGGGAGTATGATCCTACTATTGATAAAAATTTACCGGATACTGTGACATTGTTGACAACACCAGACGGAGGAAAATTGTACCTAGTAGGAACGGCACATTTTAGTGTTGAAAGTCAAAATGACGTGTCAAAAGTAACTATAATATATATATATTTTTTTGTCATGTTGAAATAAAATCTTGATTTTTAATTTTAAGTACAAATTTATTGTACAAATTTAATTTACATATAACGGTATTTTGAAAATAATACTTTTTTCTTCTTTATTAAAGATGATACAGGCTGTGCAGCCTCATATAGTTGTGGTGGAACTGTGCAAAGCCAGAGTTGGTATATTGCAGATCGACGAGGACGTTATGCTTGGTTACGCTAAAAACATCGATTACCGTGAGTTTTTGTATTTCCTGTATTTGTATAACTCTTCAGCTACTGTGTTGACACATTGCACTACTACTTAATTTATTTGCAGAAACAATGATGCAGACCATTCGGAAGGAAGGATTGTATGATGGTTTAATACACATTTTATTGCTAAGAATGGCAGCGCATGTCGCCAAGCAGCTTCGTATGCCACCCGGTGGGGAATTCCGGACGGCATTTAAGGAGGTCAGTATGCAATAATATTAGAAACACCCTTATCTGTACTGTAATTAATTCATTATTGTGTAATTTAGGCAAAAAAAGTGCCAAATTGTATCATTCATCTGGCTGATCGACCAATTAACATAACGATGCAGCGTGCAATACGATCGTTATCCTGGTGGCAGACTATAAAATTAGGGTGGCATCTGATAGCAATGAAAGACCCCATTACCCAAGAGGACGTCGAACTCTGTAAACAACGATCGATGCTGGATGAAATAATCACCCAAATGAAAGAGGAATTTCCAGTGGTAGGAGAAGTATTTGTGAAGGAGAGAGATATTTACTTGACGAATTCCCTGCAGTTGGCCTGTCTACCTCATCGTACTTCTAATTATACTTTCGAACCAGCGCGCGTCGTAGGAGTTGTCGGTTTAGGGCACATGCCTGGCATTGTCGAAAATTGGGGTAAAGTCAAGCCTTCCGATATACCACCCATTATGAGGTAATTATGAAAAATGTTGCATAACGTAGTTGCAACACATATAAAATATTTCTTAAATGAAAGGTGCATAGTTATATTTTGTATATATATATTTTTATTTATTTATACGATTTATAAGCGGTTTGGTTAAAAATAAAGTTTAGAAACTCCAGATCAATGTATCCGTTACATGTCAATTTACTATTAAATCTTTTACAGAGTACCACCGCCATCGTTGTCGGGTAAAATTATAAAATTGTCCATTAAGGCATCTATACTTGGTGCTATAATTTACATGGGCTACAAAGTTGTACCCACTGTTATCACGTTCCAGTCTCTTAAGTCATCGGTTCAGGGGCTTCTACAGGTTGGTGCCGCACGATAAGGTTACTTTATTCGTTTAAGAAAAATCCCTTTCTTAATTATTAAACAATTTTTTCCCCTTTATCTCATGCTGCCCTGCTCGTCTCAAAGAGTCTTTTGGATGAAGACTTTTTTGAGTGTTTTTATTGATACATAATTATAGTAAGCATGGAAGCGAACGCTTTTGCCGATGAGTACGAACATACCGTAGCGGACGTTATGTATGTAGTAAATAATATACCAGGACCTGGGATAGATGTAGCAGACTTTGAAGCGGAATACGTGGTGGGTTGTTCGTGTGTGACTGAATGCTACAATTGTTCGTGTACACGCGGTTCTGCTAATTATTCTAACGATCGAATCGTACATGAGAAATTAACCGGTCCGGTATTTGAATGCCATGCTCGTTGCAAGTGTGGGCCAAATTGTGGAAATAGATTAGTTCAAAATGGGCCGTTAAATTGTTTACTTATCAGAGAAGTCGCCAACAAAGGTCTCGGTCTTTTCACGAATAAATTAATAAAGAAGGGTCAATTTATTTGCGAATACGCTGGTGAAGTGATAGGACTGCAGGAAGCACGACGTAGAATTGAAATTAATAAGGAGCGTAACACGATGAATTACGTTCTTGTAGTATCGGAACACGCTGACGATCGTGTTACTGTAACTTGTATAGATCCGAAATATTTTGGTAATATTGGACGCTATGCCAATCATAGCTGTGACCCGAACTCTATTCTTGTCCCGGTCAGGGTGGAGGGAATCGTACCTCGATTATGCCTGTTTGCATCTAGAGATATAGAGAATGTAGAGGAAGTGACTTTTGACTACGCTGGTGGTGCGATGGTTAATTCCGTCCATTGTCTAAGTGATACTCCTTGTCTTTGTGGTTCTAACAATTGTTATCGTTATTTACCACATCATCGGATTTAACAGCTTACATATATTTTTGTGCAAAATATTATAATAAAAAAAGATTAAACGCTACAGATTCAAAATTAATATCAAAGGATTTAATATGAATTGATCTTCTGTAAGCAAAAAAAAAACTATAAAGCAAAATAAAACTATGTGTATCAAAACTTGATATCATAAGAATCAAAGAAAACGTCATAGATTTAAATCATTATAATCAAGTATAATTATGTGACACATGTGTAAGTGTGACAAATATCGAACTTATTTCTCTATAATTTTTAGAGAAATATAAGTATATATAAGTATATATATTATATATATAAAATATACAATATATATGGAAGCATATTTTATACATGTATATAAAATATGCCTTCACAATTTAATTACTGTTAGTATGTCTCAGTTGTTTTCCTTGCATTGATTAATGCTTCTCTCCAATGAATCAATGTTTTCATTTATTAGTATAGAGGAGGTAGAAGCTTCTCCAGGTAGAAGCGAGACATGCTGTACATATCATGTGGTCCAATGATATTTGATGTTTAGGTACCCTCTATTACTTGATATTTTATGTTATAAACGGAATATTTTACTATTTCTGCTTCTATTACATTTTATTATTGTTACTTATTAATAAAATATTAATATGTAAGATAAGAAATGAAAGAAACATGACGATAATGTTTGTTGTTCATTGTTATAATTAATTTTTCAGCAAATTATTTAATGTGCCAACACGTTTTATACACGTTTTATTTACCCAATCATCAGAATTTAGTTAAAGCTCTATTAAGGCTCGGTTGTTCCAACCTGTTGGTAAACTAACTAATAGTTAAATCATATATATGTCTTTGTTTATCCTTTACATTAGACAAAGATGGACATATGATTTAACTATTAGTTAGTTTACCAACAGGTTGAAATAACCGACCCTTAAACAATGAAGTGTAATATATCTTATCTGATATTAGACGTTGAACAATTCTAAATAAGTATTAAATAATAAGATCAATACAGTGTTCAAGAAAGTAAATGTTACCAAAATTGCGAATGTTGGTAAACATTTTACAGCAGCTGCCATTTTTTTAAATATTAAAAACAATGAATGAACAATGAGAATCGAACGTTTCGTCAGTTATAGTTATAGTATTATAATTATATTTAATATTAAAAATTGTTATGATAAAAATGTCTGGATTATGTAATATCATGTCATAGCTTATAAAAATTATAGATTATTGTAAGGTCAATTATCATGCATCAGTGCTAAAATATGCATGTACATAACTGCGGGAAAATAACGGTAACAATTTGGTTTAGATATGATTAATTATAAATTTATATAAGTATATAAAATATAAAACATCTATTTTTCTTTTTAACTGTTTGGATATTTTACTAAGAAAGATTAATGTTCATCAATTAACTATAATTGTCAATAAAGAATATAGCTCTCAATAACTACCTATACTTTACATGTATAAACGAAAAATTTGTAAAAACAGATTTTTAATAATCAATCAACAATTAATGTTATATATATTATTATTCAGAAAATGAAGTATGATTTTTTGGGTCAGTATTGTCTGATGTAAATCATACATTCTAAATTATATTTAAGGGATATCGCTTATAATATTTGGGTATTAGGTATAATGTTTGTATGACTGTGTAAATAGTTAAGGAACTTAACTTATAGATGAAATATGATTATAATTTTAAAAAGTTTTGCATATGAAACTTGTCTTTCGAAACGAACAATTTAAGCTATTTATGTTTTATCAGAAGAGTATCACATATTATTCTTGCATATTTAAAATTTATATTTTTATTCTAAAAATATAAAAACTTTATTTGTAATTGCTTGTGATTAGCTTCAACGATACTTGAACCTGAACTTTTGCGGTATAATTAATTTTCTATACTCGAGTAGTCCTCAATCCATTGACGAAATTATGTAAACTTTAGTCTATAAGATATACAAAGTTAAATATTCTGCTAATTATAAAAATTATAAAAATAAAAGTTGTGAAAAATAAATGGAGCCATATATATTGACAATAAAATAATGTATAATATATAATTGTGAATAATATCAAATATCATTAATTATAAATTGTATTATCAAATTATTTATCTCCTAATTTAAAATGTGTAGTTAAATAATTTGTGCAACGAAGATATGAATCGTCTAATATTTTCTGATTGATTTATTGCAACATTTTTTTTCAATGAAATAGTTTGAAGTCGATTCATAAGTGCAATTCTTATATTTTTCTCGCTTAATATGATAAGGAAAAAGGCAGTAATTATTAAATTTTAATAAATAATATAGTCATTAATATGAAATTAGAGGTATGCACTCATGAAGAATTAACATCATAATTTACATATATATACAGTATAATTCTTTTATCTAATCTTTGGATACTTAACGTTAAGGCTTAAATAGAGAATATTCGATGTTAATATTGGCAGTAAGTTCCTAAATGTTACAATATTAACAAAGTAACTTACAATCACAAAATTAAGTATTTAAAAATGTTTTATATAGATCAAATGTACAATACACGATTTAAGTACAATTCTATGATTTAGAACAAATTCGCAATTAAATTCTTTTTCTAATTTTATGAAATTTTCAGTGATTGTTTAACACTGCAGATAAATTTTAACAGATTTTTGCGTAATGGGCGAAAAAGGTATGTGTACACGTATATTTGTAAAATATATATATGTATATATAAAATTTATTTATTATTATGTACGAATACTTTTTAATCCGCTTTAATATTTGATATTTTTAAAACTAAATATCATGAACTTGTATTTATGATACTTATGGATGTAACTTATGTACAGATAAGTTATATGTATAACGCGATTTTTCTCACCACACAATAAGCGTTATGTTGCGTGACCATTAAGGCATTAATTATATCAATTCAATAAAAGTTTCTCGGGCTAGCACATTTTATATTGGCATTAATTCCCAAACTAATGCACTATGGCAGACACTGGTTCGTCGTTGGATTGGTATCTCCAACGCCACCATGCCACTTTCATCCGATCCCAGATATTCTCCCACGAATCCATCGCAGGTCTCACATCGAGTAACGCGAATGTGTACTTCTCGTTGACTTTCCCACCGTCATAGTAATCAATAATATATCTTACGTCTTTACCACAGCGATCTATGATCCAATCGTGTCGATCGAATGGCAGTTCATATCTGTAAGTATAATATATTTTGTACAGCACTGTAAAGGCCGTGTAGCGACTTAAAATTTATAGAATTGGGATTAACAATAAAGCAACGTACCCTAACCAATAGCGAATACGCGCACGTGGAGAGTATTTGGACGCTTTTCCACCGAAGCTGCGCAGCTTGGGACTGCCGCACTCCCGCGCGTGAAGGGCCTCCCATTTGAGAACCTCTTGCCACGCCTGTTCGTTATTGGCGTTGTGAATTTTTATTATGTCGTCCATATCTTTCTGGCAGATATCTTCGTTTTTCCATCGCCATCCCTTCCTCAGCATAGCATTCCAGAACATTTGTTGAGAGGGATACACCCAAAATTCTCCCTCTTGCCCGGTTGCTTTAGGTATCGACGAAACCTGTCTGTCGATCGGCAAAGGAAATGGTTGGTCTGGAGCAGGTTGCTGATTCCCCGGTGGCATCTATAATGGTATCCACAAAGGAGATTAATGCTATATGATAAAACAAGTATTCATTGATCGATGAAAGAAATCTTCCATTATACGTACCATATTCAATGGATTTATTTCACTCGCGTCCATTTTGTCTATCGGACACTCGCTGGCATAATTTATAGCGTTAAATTGACCCGACTTGTGCATGGGACATTCCGGCGGCGGTTGAGTCTGTTTCTCCTTCGTCCCGTGAGATTCTGGCTTAGTGATTTGTTGAGACAACGGTGCTATCACGTCAGCAGCCGATACCGACGCTGCGGTAAGAGCATTGCCCATGTCTGATTTTCTAACAACAACAAAAAGAAGAGAGAGATATAAAAATCTTCGTAAAAGCGTAGAGAAAAGAACAGTCGTAAAGTGCGACATAGTGACTAACGACACAGGAAATAAATAGTTCAAGACGAAAACATTCAAGTTTCTGTGAAATAACCTCAAAACCGACGAGGATTATGCAACGGCCTAAATTCCCCGATATCAAACGGAACATCGAGGTGTTCGTAAAAAGAACATATCTACGAAGCGTGACGGTATATTCTTCGCGATTTCTGTCGGAATTAGTAAAAGTTTTCAGTGATCTTTCCCTCTTTCGGACCTTACTTGTTACGTCGCGAACACAGTTTTGCTCCCAACGTTTTGACCCCCTTCTCCATTTCGCACCCACGCTGTCGTCGCTGTGACGCGATTACGTAATTCGCGGTAGAAGTAAAATAAGAAATTACGCGCGAGAAATACAAATTAAAGAAATACCTGAATTTCTCGAGCTGCCCCACCTAAGACGAACGCGAACGAACGAACGACCTGAAGCACGCTTAATTGACGCCGTAGATGAGAATAGCGGACCATGGCCAATGGCCAGCTTCACGGTCAGCAGGTGACTCGTCGTGACGTCGTGACTCGTGACGTCGCGCTTTCGATACCTCGAGAATCGCGACCAACCCCGAGACTTCGAGAATCGCAACCAGATTCGGAATTGCGGGCATCATTGCGGCCGGAGGCTGGAGTGTCGGAGACGCGTCGCGACGCGCAATTCGCGTTGTTCCGCGGATCTTTCGCGATTACATCCCAAAGTGGAGCTCGCGCGCGAAAGATTCTCCGTCGGCTGTCTCCTAGGACGTCCGACGTTCGTCGTAGCGTGTTAAATCTAGCGTCAGCTACGGATGAGCAGTAGACTCTCGGTTCGTCGACGTCGCGAGTGGTTGATTAATTTCGAGTTTCGACGGCCCGCTTCCGTGCGGTCAAAGACGAGATCGGGCATTTCTCATTCTCGCGTCATACACTCGCGTGCCTCGATTTACTTTACTCATCAAGCGATGAGCGTGCAATCGTTATCACGTACGTATATGTATACCTCGATCGTCGTTCTGCAACAGCTCTATCGACTGCGCTTTTCGCGATATTCGAGTGCGAAGCGAAACCCGCCATTTTTTTGTGGACGCTTTTGCCTACCGACGTTACTGGAGAAGGTAGCAGGTTCGTTTTTTATGATTGAACTTTTTATACTTTCATCTTTCCCTGTTTTCTCTCCGACTTTCTAATTGCATATTAATATCATTTTGAGGGGAAATTTATCAGATTTTCTATCCGTTTGTTATTTTTTGCCTTAAAATGTGTTATGCGATCTAAAAGTGTCGAATTTGCAGACGGACCGACGCGGATCTACGGATGGATCGACGCCGACGACGAGCCTGTCGACCGACGATGACGACTGATTTGCTAGGGGCGGTAGTTCGTCGTGTACAAGGTAAGGTTTAATATTATAACATTCTAAATTGATGGAATTATGCTCGCTCTCCACGTGAAGAATATCGATGGCGGATTTTGGCACGAGAAAAATAATTGCACCACTGATATATTATTATGCGTAGATATTAATCGTATATTGTAGTTGGTAGTGCAAACGAGCGACAGTTTTGTCAGGCGAACTCCGTGCGATCGTAAGAGCGCGCGCGCGCGCGATCTGTATACGCAGATAGGGTGACAGTTTTGTCATGTGAACTTCGTGCGACCGTAGTATACTCGCACGATACATTTTCTCGCAAACTGATTGGGCGAATGAATTAATTGAAATGTGCGATATAAATTAGCATTGCAATATAGTAATTGCGATTATTTTCCGTTGTAACTGCGATTGTTGCTTGTTGATTCAAGCAGAAGAAATCACTATATGATTAGTTGACTAATACTATATAGTGATTATAAAAATCACTTGTCTAATCATAGTCGAAATTACGATCTCGGTACTATGCAGTAATAAAATAGGCTTGTAGTAGGAAATAAAAAAAGTGCCGATCGAGAAAAGTCGTGATGTTTTGTCCAGCGATATTGCTCGGCGTAGATCGTAGATGTATAGTCCCCGCGTAAATAAATATACGTATATGAATACAAAAAAGCATACGTACAAAACCTCGAAGTACCAAAAAGTCCGTAGATATTTAATGTCCATACATTTTGGCACTTCGAGGTTTTGTACATATGCTTTTTTGTATTCACACGTATATTTACATGGGATAGACGCGAAATATCGAGATCTATCCGAAAACGCTACGCACGATATTGCTAAAAACTATACTAATAGATAATTTATGAAGAAAATAATACTTTATATTTGATAAACGAATTATGTTCGTGGGCGTAGGTTGAAGTTCAATTTTTTGTGAATATGATAAGAGAAAAAAAAAACGTTAGACTATTGTTAAGAAAGGATGAAATAATAAACCAGGTTTTTAATGCTTTTCTTAATTAAAATAATTATAGTGTATATACACTCAGTACGTATACTTCAGGGGCGGGGACGCAGATAATTGAACAATCTTAAATCTGAACACGTTTCGTGCAGGCTTTTGTCGATATGCATGCACAAAATATGTGAGAAATTTAACGATTCGACAATCAAACTTCGCACTACTGTACCAATAGTAAAAATACATAGTGAGCATTATTAATAATAATCGGTTATCTCGATACTTTCTTTTACGCGGCGAGGTAAAAGGGGAAAGATTAATGTCGGCGAAACAATCTTTTGCGCTAACATTGTTCAGAATTTCTTAACGTTTGTAATATCGATACATCGATGCTTAATACTGCGCGGATTAAGCATCGTAAAATATATATAAACAATTAGCCTAGAATACTGAACTACGAAATTATATTGTTAATAACGGCGTACGAGCCGTCAAATCTCGATTGAACATATACGCATTTAAGTGGATCAATATCGATCGATGATTCTTTTTTTCTGTCAAAATCGGTATTCAATATTTATATGCTTTCTCTCTCGCGTCTCTTTGCGCGAATAATCTTAATCGAAGACCGATTTTGACGATGACTGGCCACTAATAAACAATAATTCACAAGGATTAATTCCTCCTATCGATCAGTGATGTAAAAAGTACTTTTACTTTTAGTATCTAGGTATAGATACTTCAAAAGTAATTTCAGCTAATTAAAAGCTTCATCTTTATAATTTTATTATGTTTGATTATATAAGCTGATTTGAAATGTGATCAAGTGTTTCTTTAAAAGATGTACCTCGAGAATAAATATTCAAAAATAATAAATCTGTCTACGAATACAGTTTCGTTGCAAGATATATATCTAGGTATAAGCATATAGGTATTAAAAAAAAAATACCTATACCTGAAACTACAAGGAGATACTTGCTCCTCAATATTTTACATCACTGGTATCGACGAGACTCAAGGGATTCGACGCGATAACGAGGCGAGACTGTTTTAATTCCTCGCGATTTTCGTGGACTCTTTGTTGCTGGTGACGTGCTCGAGGTCGACCCCGTCGTACTCCAGGCCACCCGTGTTATCGTAGTACGCGTAATCGTAATCGTTCTTCTTGCCCGATTTCGGTCGCGCTGTCGTGCTGCTGCCGCCGCCGCCGCTGCTGCTGCTACTGCTGCTGGGTAATCTAGTCGTAGACGAGAACGGCCTCGCGGATCCGCTGACGTAGGTAATCCCACGCGGCGTCGTCGTCGGTTGAACGGCCCTCTGAGCGTTGGGATTAAAGCTATTCGGGTTATAGGTGGTAGCGATAGAAGGTCGTCTGCAACAAGAGAAAGAACATTGCGATTGATCTCCCAATATCACACACACACACACACACACACACACACACACACACACACACCACACACACACACACACACACAAGGGCGATCTATAAAATTATCTTACGAAGATAAAGTTCGATCGAGAGTACAAAAAATAAATATCGCAGGCTCTCAAAGTAATATATGCTCCCCCTCCCTTGTACATCGATACGATTATCTTCTTTTCTAGATAATACTTCATTTTAAATTATAGTAATATTTTGGTATTTATAAACGTCGTTGACGCGATTTAGGGTTGAACGTGAATTTGAGCGACGTTACAATTTTTTTGGACAGATTTAAATTTGATGGCTATCACAAAAGGAAGTCGGAAGTTTACCTTGGTACTGGCGTGGTGGTCCTCGGCGACTCGGCGAGATGGTTGATACTCGCGGGACTGAAACCGACCCCTACGGAAGATCTCGCGAGGTTGTAGCTGCCCGTGCTTGTTTCGATGTAATACGACTTGCCGCTGCTCGCGTTGTCGTAATTGTTATATTGAGTCGCTTTCTTGGGCGTTTTCGTGCTATCGTAGTACTGAGTGGAGGGCTTGACCGCTTGGCTCGTTTTGTCGTAATATTGGCCGTTGTCGTTGTTCCTCAACGCGGTCTGCGCGACAGTGTTGTCCGCGTTCACATATTTCTTCGTTGCCGGGCTATAAGTGGTGGGCGCGTAGCTATTGCTCGCGAAATTGTTGGCGTAATATTTGGCGGTGGTCTGGGGAATATCCTGACTGGTGGACGTAGCTGGTCTGTACTGGCCATTGTTGTTGTTGTTATTGTTGTTGTTGTTGTTGTAATTATTGTTATAAACGGCAGGCGCGGGCGTGGTGGACTGATATGCAACTGCCGCGCTGCTTCCTCGTTGGATGTTGTTGTAGCTCCTCTGTTGGTGATTGGTGTAATCGCTGGTCTGGTAATTAGTACTCGGCTGAACGGTGGTGGATTGCGTGTATTGATAAATCTTTGGACTGTAAGTCGGTTTCAGCGTCGTGGCTTGAACGGAACTGCCAGTGTTCTGTTGATTGTAGTTGTTTGAGTTATAGACGTTGTAGAGGTTCGTGTTGTAGACGCTGTTCGGAGTTGTTCTGGCAGTCGTGCTGGGTGACTGGTGGTTACTGTACGTATCCTGGTACGTCGTGCTAGGTCGATACGTGGACGACGGTACGCTGTATCTTTGCGTATTCTGATTCCTGCTGTTGTAGTTCTCTTGAGGTCGGGCGGTCGTTGACGAAACGTATGTCGTGGATCGTTGATTGTAATTGTTGTAATAATTGCCGTTGTAGGTGTTCTCTCTCTGATGATTCGATACGACTGGCGCCGACGTGGTGGTCGTTGGCGAATAGTTGTTGCTACCGTTACCGGTGTACTGTTGCTTCCTGCTGACCTTTCTGACGCCGCCCTTCTTCTTGGCGGCCTCTTGATCCTCCTTATACGATTTCTCGTTCTCGTATTCGTCTTCCTTGTTGTTTCTGTTGTAGAAATTGCCGCTACTGCTACTTCGCAGTACCTCGCGATTGTTGTAGTTGGACGAGGATACGCGATTCACCGTGTTCGCGGAGGATCGTACCGCGTCGCTGGTCTCGCTGCGCTGAAGATGATCCTGGGGCTCGGCGTCGGAGCTACGCAAGTTGTCGTAGCTCACGGACTCCAGACCGGAACCGATTCTATATAAATCGAAGTTATCGCTGGCGTAATAGAGAGTCGCGGCCTCGCAATCCACATCGTACCAGTCCGCGCAGGTTTGACTCTCTTGATCGAAAGCGGTGTCGTTGGGACAGAGGAACCTAAGTAAAAGATAATTAATTGATTCTGCGAACTCAGTGATTGGCTCTAAATATCGTAACCTTTAACATTTAATTTGAAATTCTAGCTATATATTTATTTGAAATGCTATATATTATTTGAAATTCTTTAATGCGCGATACACGAATGCCTGCTTGCTGTTGGTGATAAAAGACCGAGAAGAATTTATCCTCACTTATCAAGATCGTAATGTAGAGCACTCACTTATAATCCTGAATAGTGCCAGCCACAGAGACACAGACATGGAAGACTTGGCAGTCGGTCTCAGGGTCCGCGTAATAGCTACCGACAATCTTGTTGCGACAGGAGAACGAGGTTTCCGGCATGTATTGCTGAGAATACCTCGGTGGTGGTCGTTGCAGACCTAATACGCAACTCCATAATATTCCCACTGAAATACACGGCAAAATCCCGAGTTTTACGATATTCTGCGATACTCTCATGTATAATCGATATCGAAATATATTATGTAAAAAATTTATCAAGTAAAAAATGATGGCAAAAAATTATAATTTATTGAAAAAGAAAAATAGAGAAAAGCGAGAAAAACGACAGAAACGGTAATAATTCATTACGAATATCTATTTATATTTATTAATATTTTATAACTTATATTTCCAAATATTTCTTAATATAATCGAATGCATATTATAAATTTAGAACAACCGAATACATTAACAAGATACATTCTCGTATCAATATGCGATCCGCGATTTTTTCACTTTATTTTAATGTTACATGCTCATAAAATCTGCCATAAAAAAATTGTATTGCAAACGCACGACACCTTAAATGTTCAAACAGCGAGCGCGTCTTTTCGCGCGAATTACGAAGATAAATAGCGATAGTTTCAATGGATATCGATACACCTTTCTATTTGGGGATATCAGCGTCTATAATAGAAGAGATATATAACCGTAACCGCATGCACGGAGATTGCTTCGATCGAAAGTATTACCGATTTCTACGAACGAAGTTTTGAATAAGAAATCACTTAAGTTATCATATTGAATAAAATTCTTTGAAATCAACTTTTTAAATATTTGACGATACGGTAAATCGCAAGGTTCATTAAAAGCTTTTAATTCCGTGACGATTTCCATATTCCACTTCGACGGTTGAACTCCACTCTGTATTAATTGCACGTACCCGAGATTAGGACGAGATACCGTCTCGTCGACTCCATATTTATTTTTTCTTCGGGCTCTCTGGATGTTCTTCTCTCCGGATTCACTCGGCTTCTCGGACTTGGTTCGCACTCCTACGCGTTACCTGCGCGATCAGACTCGCGGACGCGACTGCAGCAGCGTGGAGAACGTTCGCGCCCGAGAAGAGAAGAGGCCCGACGGCGGGCGCGCGCGGAGAAGATGCCTTCTGGGAGGATGGGGCTCCGCCGGGTTGAGCTATGGGACGACGGGGGTAGGGATCCGGGGCTCCATCGCGTTAACGGAGAAGAGAACGGTGCGCGCCGGGGTCCGCTGCGGGGACGTAACGTCTCTCTCGTTACGTCACTTACGGCAACCGGGCTCGTTCGCCGAGCAGCCAACGGCGACGATGGCACGTATAGTGTGAATCGACCTTTATACGTGGGTATAATGCACATACCGCGCGCGGACTCCCGTGTAACTTACACGTTTTACTACCACGCAGGTAGGCGGCTCAGGTGCCGGAGAAACCGCGGCGCGGGAAAGCGAGGGAGACATTATCATCTCCCGAAGAGACCTCTCCCGCGCGCGCGGGATGCATAATAACGCGTAGGTGCCCGCTATTGTGTCGCCTGTTCACGCGCGGAAGAACTTGCCCAGCGAAAAAAACTGCAGTTCTGTAGCTCGAGATTCTGCTTCCCTTCGGAAGATCGTCAAGGATAGGCATAGAAGGCGGATTGCCGGCAAGCGTTGCGCGGCAATCATTAAATTCAACGTCGATTCTTATTTATGACTACTTGGAAATATCGTTAGAAGAGATACACGGGGTAGCATACATAGAGATAATCGTTCGTGACACCGTTTTAACGACATCGATTTTTTTCCCCCGTTTAATCGCTTTCGTAGATGATGAGTCTTGTATCGCACTATAGATAGAAGAAAGTTATACGTTTTACATTGAATCGTGTGTGGAGGGTGTGGCGATAGACAACATCATCGCGTGCGCCTTCAACAGAGATAAAAGAAAGAAGCCGATGTGCCCGTCAGCGACAATTATTCTAATGGATCTTCAAAGTAGATATATTTTGTGTGAAAGGATATTCGCATTGCGCCACTATGGATACATAGTTTCTCTCTCTCTATCTACGACACACTTTTATTTACACGGTTATTTGGTTTTAAAACTTAAGCCCACTTTAGACAAGCTATATATATTTCAATATATACTTTGTATATGTTATATTCTGATTTTTTAATGCTTTTTGCATTACACAGCATAAAATTATAAATATAATTCGATTCTGAATTAAAGATTATCTGTAAAAAGGGCTTCCAAGAAATAAATCTTAAAGTTGATACTTTTTTTTCATAGATATGTTTTTTTAGAAGAACAAATTAAACAGTTATTAATTTATGTCTTTTAATCTTTTCAATATTAATCTGTGTGTGAGAATTAATCTTATTCCGTATTTTACAGTGCATCATTTCCAAGCACAAATGTTCAATAAAACTAAATGGTTAATTTAAGCCTCTTGCTTCTTCTTGTTTTTATGTTCTTACAAGTCTCGTAAAATGACGAATATGGATATTTTGCCTCTGCATATCTTCCGTTTTTTCTTTTCACGCTTTTAAATCGTCGATAGGACGTTTCTCGAACGTCTCGTCTGTTAGCGTAAAAGTTCGGCGTGACCGGTCGTTTGGTGGCCTTTGCCAGCGCGAGATCGCGACTCATCGCACTCGTTGGAGGGTGCATCGAAGGAGTGCTCGGTTGCATTCCAGCAGTAATCCGAGGAATTACGGCGGACGGAACAGCGAGCACCTTGTCGTTAGAACGCTCGAATCGCCGCGCGTCCACGAGCGGCCTCGAGATGGCCGTTCTGTTATTCGGGACTGCATTCTAAGGATGCTAGATACTTGAAATAGCTGAGCGAAATTTGCCGGATAATTGCACGAAAATTGCACGTACTAAGAGAATTCTTCAGCGGCATTTAGATACCTTTGTCGAAACTCGGGGTCCGCGTATCTTGGAACTTCAAAGTTAAACTTTCTCACAGGTTTCTCTGATATTAGGTACATAATCCCGGACGGTTAGCAACTAATTAAAACGGACGGTCTCGCGCGCGAGTAGAAATCGTTTTGCGTTCAGAGAGGAGGTTTCGTTGCAGGTGGAAATTGTAGCAGTCGGATCCTTCGATGCGATAGGGTCACTTCCGCAGTTTGAAGCTAAGGTAGATACGCGCGGCGTAGAACGTGCAAATAAGGACTTGTCTACGAGCAAAAGAATCACGTGGCCCGATTCACTTGCCGCCGTCGCACGAAGATCGAGGTCGTACCTCGACAATTGAAATTTCGCAATTTAGCCTGTCTTGCATCCTGCAGCGCGCCGTCGCGCAAGTGCAATGCGTTGAGAGAGAGAGAGAGAGAGAGAGAGAGAGAAGCGAAAAAAATCTACGATAGCTTTAGAATTTAAATCTAAAGAATATTGCGCACAATCGTCCTTGTTCTCGCTGCACTTGTGACCCATGAAATTAACGTCTTTTTGCATCTCACGAAAGATGTCTATTTTTCGAACCTTTATTTCAATATATCCAATATCAAGGCGTTTTAGTAAGCAAATTTGCGTAAACATAATATTTCAATCTTTTTAATCGCCGATATTTATCTTGATTATATATTTATACGAAACAATGGTCTAATTATTTTCAGCAGTGTGTATAAACTGACTTTAAATTTACGTCTTTTGTCAATAACGTTCCTCGAAAACGCTAAAATACGCGTGACGAGCAAGTTGATTGGAATGTTTTGTGAATGTATCCTATAGAATTCATCATAGATCAAACGCGTTTAATTCTGTATCTCGTCGACTTACGCGATATCTATTAGCCATCAGAGGCTCGTTTCGACACCGACGTACATACACGTGCCTCGTAACGATGGGGTAATTAACGAATCGAGTATTATATTTTTCAATGACTGTCCGTTCGTCCGTTTCTATTACGCGCGCCACGATGAGACTCTACGCCGCGAGGAATCTTCTCAGCCTTGGAGGGCGAAAGTTGTCTTCGGTTCGTTCGTAGATGGAACGATATTTGCACCTACCAAGGCGATTCTCGTCGTCGTACGATAGTGGGCGTAAGAACTCTTATTCGGTGATTCTAGCCGCTTGCTTGCTGTGCGAGCGATCGTGAGCGACAGATTTCGCGTTCGATAAAAACAAATGATAGGGAAGGATTCTTTGGCATCACAGGTGACGATAATAACGGTAACGTCTGAACGTCTTCAATTACGGTTTATCATCTCGTGAATCATTTCTTACTTCATTTCACATTATACGTCGCATTAAGAAGCAACTTATGAGAACTTAATTAAAGCGACTTTCAAAAACTGGCGGAGTTCCGAAAATCGAGAAAGTTGATCGCGATGAGCGAGATATAAAAAAATTTCACATTTAAAATACCGGAATTGAAATTTGCCTTGAGAAAATGTAAATCTTAATATCTCTCTCATCGAGATAGTCTTGTTATATATCATTTAAGAAAAAAAGTTTTTGAATAAATTATTATAATTTATCGAATCCTCTTTAACATTTATTGAATCTTTGCATAATGGGATGCACTCACTAATTCCTCGTTTATCGTAAACACATTGAACATTCCGGTTTGAGAGAAATCCGTTTCAAGTTTTGCCGTTTATTCTAGAAATAATCGCGCACGTATTGGACATTAGTCTAAAGTTTTGTGAGATTTAATTATTAAATTTCCAACTCGAAATTTTACATTAATTTACCCGAGCATATGGAATCTCCGGGACGCTTCGTTCTCTCGGCAAGTAGTATAACCCGCAAGAAGCTGCGCTACCGTGATATTTGCTTCCCGAAGTAATCTTACACGTAGGCGTCATTAGTCTCGCCACTAAGGAACATAAATTGTCCCTCATTAAATACATGTAGAATAATTCCCCGAGTCCGTGGCAATTAGGAAAACGAACTGAATGGACGCACCCTTATCGTCTTCACTTGCGCGATCTTCTCGCGAGTTTCCGTTGGTAATTATTAAACTTCGCGTCTCTCTTTCTCTCTCTCTCTTTCCTAACTTTTAACTACCATTTAAAGGCCAAACTTACCGATATTGAATCATTGGTGAATTTCAAAGAGCATGACAAATCCTGCGGCAGACTGCCGGCATGCTCACGGAGAAAGCGCGGAAGGTCAAAGGTTTCAGTGAACCATTTTTCTCGTAGTGTGCCATCATTGGCCTGATACTTTCGCGAAGTACGGATGCGCAGCATCCTTGATTATAATCGATATCCTTAGAAAGTCAATTATTTTATTTTATTGTATCATATCCGTTCGTTTTAAAGTTGTAGAATTGTTCAAAGCGAAATGCGCTCATGTACATTTCGAATAACATTGCTTTTACCCAATCAAAATAATCTTTTTCCCGGGGAAACGTTATCTCTTTAAACAACGCTGGTCCATTAGTCTGCGACGGCTTCTGCCGTCGAAAAATTCTACTCAAGACAAGCATTTTTCAGACACGATTGTTGCGATTCTCGATACCTTTCTCCTCTAAAAATACATACGTTGCGCAAACAGACACGCGTTTCCGTTCGCGGCTCGACTCTATAACTCTCGCGTTTCAAGATTGTCGACCGACTCTCCGAACAAGGTATCCGCGCCGCAAGGTTTCTTAAGCGGATGCAAAAAAGGTGCTAAGCGTATGCGGGTACATCTGACTTCCGTCAGGCGCACACGTCCGTGCATGCGATCCGGTGCGCATCTTCCGCGCGGGTTAGCCTTGAGATACGGCCAATAACGAACCAAGTTCCCCGTTTTTCCAAACTGTTGGTCGTCCCCCCCCCCCCTCCTGTCACGCACTTCGATTCCAGATAGTGAAAGTGTCGAGATTTTTGTCAGGAACGTCCTCCACCTCTGCATATAATACACGTGCGTTCCACGAACGCATTTGCCGAGGATATCCCCCGTGAAGTTTACACACCTTCAGACGGAGAATGATTTGCGCGTTTGACGAGAAAAGAACGGAAAAGTGTAACAACGAGATTGATCAGTATAGAAGATTCGAACGAAAGCGATTGTTAGATTAACTTTCAAATAAAATTAAAGTTAATTACGCAATATGAATTTCTAAATTTGCTTTTCAATAATGACAATAATTATTATATTCAGATATAAATTAGGATGGGGATAGAGCATTAGGAAACGGATAACTATCCTTCTATATTCTATGTTTCAAATGCCATTTTTTTTCGAAAGGGCTTACGAAATATTGAAAGAGTGGAATTTCTAATAATAAATACATAAAATAAATTACTACATGTGGCATACCGTGATAACGGTGTGCGAAGCTACAGTCGAACAAATCGATCCTTTACGATCCATCTCGACCTGTGACACCTGTTACGTAATACATGTTTGGGTATGCAGCATCTTGATCCGAGAGAAAGTGAATGGATTTTAATTTAATAATTGATGTTAATATTATAATTACGTAATATTAATCAGATTCATCGCGTATGTATATTATACATTGATTAAGAACTAAATTAATTTTTTCCACTTTATTCTGATCTTTTTTGGCAAGGTTTCCTTCGAAATCGCCCAACTCTAGCTTGTTCTAATTTATCGTGACCTATTGCGTAACTTTGTTTTCGCGATATCTCTGCACGCTTTCATGCATGGCATCATTTTCTCGTTCTGCACAAGACGTGCGAGATTAATAAATACGAATTTTCCAAATGCCATTCTTCAGCATTTGTTTTTGACGCCTTTAGCGCACAATGACCACCGGATTAGCCGGCTAGCAAGTAATTTAGCCTCGCGGCGACGGTACGAAGAGAGAGAGGGTGTCTGCTCATCTCTACCACGTGAGAAAGTGAAAGCAAAGGCCGTATGCCTCTGAAGACGAGATGAGGCACCGAGACCCGATCGTCCCGGTATTCGATCGTTCTGAAAATCACTCTCCTTCACAGCGATTCTCTTCGACGGCCTTCTCACACTGATCGCTTCTTCTCAAAACACTAACCGGTGCACGTGCATCTTCCGTCGAATCCAAATTTTACTTTGTTCATGTATTTCAGTCTTACAATAGAATCTGAAATTTTAATTTCATAATAAAATTAAAAATTCTATGTATTTCTTCTATATCGCAAAATTTAGAGATTTTACTGAGTTTGGCGAAAATTATTAAAATAATATATTCTATTGGTTTGAATGCATACCATAGCATACATATACAGATAATCTTCTTTCTGATGACAGCAGACCATATAGGATATCTCGAAAATTCATTAGACACGCTTCTCGCTCATTAATGTGATTGTCATCATGATGACAATCCCCTATTACAACTCTCTCTCTTTATTAGCAAAGACATATCTGACAATATTATCAATAAAAATCATTCAAAATTTGTACAATGCTACTGTATTAACGGCGGTTAACAAATAATGTCCATATTATCATCGAACATTATATTACGTTTATCCTACACTTTTCATGTTCATGTGATTAAATATTAATTAACAGATCGCAAGATAAGGTATTATTAATACTTATTTATATCGTTTCCATATGTTGCTGCAAAAGTAGGATGGTGTCCCGTTTCTCGTTTATAATTGTGCGCAAGAACGTCGCTCGACAAGTGAACCGGAAAGAGGCAGCAATTAAAGCGATTAGTCTGCGATTGATAGTTGAATCGGTTACAATTACTTTCTCAGTCTTATTGTTAAATCATGGCCTCAATTTCAGTCTTAAATTCTTAGATGTACATTGTAGACTTAAATATACATTGTAGACTCAAATTAAAAACACACACTCACAACGCATTGCCTAAGGGACTGCACATTACAATATATATGTCAGGCAATGTTCAAGATTTTGCGCAAACATCGTTAAAACGGTGGATATGTCATTATGATACGGGAGATAATGACATATATTTTACATGAGATGACATCTTTCTTAATCTAAGTTTTTTAAATAATAGATATAATTTATAGATAAATGATTACGCGCGCAAAATTAAAAGATTCGCGATCTCGATCGCGAATTATTTTGTATTTCTTCGTTGCGATCGAGAAATGGTGATTTTTCGTATTGCTGCTAATTAATTTAAATAATCTATCTCTCTCCGAGAGCATAGTGCACCAGTTGTTCCCGTGGGCGTAATTAACGTATTTGTGGCGAATTAAGCAGGTACTCGAGATCTTAATTACACGTACGGCGAAGGGGCTGCCCCCCGCGGTTATTGTGACATACTGTGCATACTCCGGCGCAACTCCGTGCGAAAAAGAAAATTATCCACTCATCACTGCGATACGCGCCTCTCACTTATATAACGTAGAATCCCGTTTGATAGTTCTGAAGTGACGACCATATACCTCGTTTCCTACTCGCGCTCCTTTCCAATGTCTATATAAATTCCTGCATACGTGCATATTTTCCATACGGTTGATTTTTGCGGCTAAGCGTTTTGTCATTAACAACCATTAATAATCATACCAACAATAAATATTTCATATTAATCCGTTGGAAAGGCCGTTTGCACAATTTAAGTCTTGGAAGAGGATGCACAGCGGAATAGTTTACTCTTCGCGTTACAGAGAATACGCATTAATTTTGCATACGTAACGCGCAATATGATGCATCCGGAAAGGAAATTCTATTCGAACATCATACCGTGAATCATCACTTTTCCTTTGTCAATGCGCCTCTCTACGATAAAATTAACTCTCTCGTGTGCAAACGCGGGCATTCATCTTTCACATAATCTGCTCACTCAACGTAGATTTAGGCTGACTTCTCTGAAACTCTTCTTATAAAATCGAAGGTAAATAAAAAGGAAAATCGAAAGTAAAAGATCACGAATAAAAAGAGCCTGTAAAATGAAAAACGACGAGATCGTCAGCTATATGTCGTAATGCAATATGATTCATCTCCAATATAATCTTTCTTTTTTCTCGAGTTGCGAAATTTCTTTCAATCTGTTTGCAATCGAAGTAATGAAATGATCATTAGAGTCGACCCTTTAACCAGCAAAATTCGGTATTTCCTTTTTTTTTTTTAGCACAGGAAACAAATAATTTTTATTCCCCGAAGCTACTGTAACTCGAAGACGATTTATAATCGTAGGTCATGCCGATGCTACACATGAACCCTAGAGAAGACGGCATAACTTTCACTCACGACAGTGTCGCGGGCCTCATGCCCCGGGCACATTGGATACGAGCACATCGACACGACGATCTCATCCTTACAGGCGCGGGCGCGCGCACACAATCGCGCCGGAATGTTGCATAAACGCACGCGCGTGAAGCCGCGGTTCTTACGTGCGTGATACGCGAACCCGCGCTCGTGAAACGTGGAAGTGCCGACCGATTATACAAGCGATTCCCACATATGCGAGCTATCTCTCCGAAAAGTTCAAGTCAAACGAGATCGAAGTGATCCTTCTCGTTGACTTTTGGAAAATTTAATCGAAAAAAAAAAAAGGAAAGGAGAACAGAGAAGGGGAGAAGAGGGAGAGGAATTAACATATAAGAAAAAAACATGATAACATAAAATATGTAAGAACGTGAAAGGATTAACAATTTGGAAGGGGGGCTCACCGTTCGCAATAAATATAATTTTTTTCGTACTTGTTTTTGTAGTTGCAAGTTTAATTAGGTAAGTCGAGGAAGGAAAGAGGAAGGAGAGAGATTCTCTTGTAGCGTAATTGCAAGGAAATGCAGCTGCGCGCGTACTCATTAACGGGAAAATGGCGTAAGCGTGCCCTTTTTAATTATTCACGTCTCACGTAAAATCCCATGCGCGCATTTGCGCACATACACAGATGCACGCGCGTGATGCATCCCGGGTAAATCGTATCGCTTCTTCTCCGGCACGTACGTTCGCATGAATGCGAACGGGTCTTGCGAAAATCCGTCTTGCACAATTGCTCCCGATCGGACTGTTTCATCTGTTTAAGAGAATCGCTCGTCTTCGATTTCCCTTCGCGGAGGCAGACGCAGCGTCGTTCCGCTCAGGCCATGAAGATCGACTCTATTCGCCTCTAATCGATTGAGCTTAAAGACCACAATAATCACGCGGATATCATTAAATCGTATAGCGCTTATTACTATGATCTTGTAACATAAATCGAAAGGGGATTTCTCGAGTTTGCTAAAAGTTACCTCGATCTTAAAGTATATTAAATATATTTTCTAAATAATCGGAGAATAATTTTTTAGATTTAATATATAGATATATATGTAATATAATTCAGCATTTTTATTTCCGTAAGCTGAACAAAACGTCTATTCCCGAAAGCCGGGCAAAAGAACGAATTTTTCCGCTTTCGTAAAAGCCATTATAACGTCATTCGTGGGAATCAGTCCAGTCTGTGAACGTTACTAAACCCTACGGTCGATTTCTTCACTTCGCGATAATTTCGTTCGCTTAGACTAGGAGAAGGTGACTTAGCTCGTTCCATTATTTGATACGAAACCGATTTCCCTACTGTAATATTGCAACATTTTGTTTGCAGGGAAAAATTATCTCTTTCAAGATTTTCACAGCGCGTTCGCGGCTCGTCTCAAAGTTTGTTCAGTTCGAAAATCGTAAAATATATAGAAGTACTATGTATCGCGCGAAGCAATACTAAATATAATCGTTGAAAAATCGACGTAGCAGATAGATGTTAAACACACATAACATCCTTTGATTTTATACTTTTAGTAGTTTTAGTAGCCACCATAATGGGAGAATGATGTGCATAAAGGCTTCTTTCAGTAATTTCGTAATCGCTAGACTCATGTTACCAATGTGTCGTTACTATCTTTGAATCTAGTACAAGGATATCTTGGCCAGTGAAATGAATCCTGTGGTCTTATTTTTGAAGAATATCGTATTCTTATTACGCATTTTTATTCGGTATTTTTATTACGTATTTGCGACAAATGTAATTTCATCATAATAATAAACATATATATTTTGTCTCGTTTGATATGAGGATTTCGGAATGACATACATTGTGTATTTAATAGCTAATATGAATTTTCGCAAAAGATTTATAGTAACTGCAGTAATCGCTGTGCAGCAGTTAATTAATTGATTAAATTATTTTTTGATCATAACTAATCTGAAATTTCATAACTCTCAGGGATAAATAACTTCGCTTCTCTCACACATTTTCGCTTCTTATATACGATTAGAAATTACCGTTATGCATTAAATCTTTCCTGCTAAATTTCTATTGTACGTGACACATTGTAGGCGTTTACACGCACGTTTTCCTCGCTTATTAGCATCGATAACGGAATAGCGAATGGCATCAGATATCATGTTACTTAACTTTTCGCATTCCTCGCTTTACATAATGAATATCTGTATAACGCGTTTGTGTTACATTTCAAGTTTGGCTATTAATTTTCTCTTCTGGACCTATCCCTGTTACCACTCGATGAAAGCCATCTCTAATCGCAGGAGAGAATATCACAAGCGTGTAGTGTCTTTTCATTTTTGCCGGCGCCTTTTTCGAAGGTGCGACGACACGAAAAATTTACATAGAATCTGCATGATAGGACTTTCTCCTGCGGGTTATCTGTAAGAAACATCTTCAGGTGCGTTACATCGTGCGTACGCCTCTTATGTGCGTCTTGGCATAAACATGTCTCAATGGGCCATCTTTTTAATCATATTCCGTCCCTCTCTCACTGTGGTACCCTGACCCACAACTTGACACATTTACGTTCGAAGCTGGCTTTCGCGATTTTCATAAATAAAAAAAATATATAATACATCTTTTATTAAAAACGATGAATGTTACATGTTTCATATCTATTCCTGTCTTTTATTACATGCAGTCTAAAGTTCCTTTGAATATTGAAATCCAATTTATTTTATTATTCTCATTTTTCTGTGCTCGAGATTGCGCTTCGGGTGTCGATACTTTCGATTTCCAAGGTGCCGATGCAGGAAGCATCGAACTATTGGGAAGAAAGTTTTAATTAATACAAGGGTTAATTGGTACTGGAAGAAGCATACGGTTGCCTATTTTTAGAAGGCAATCTTCTCAAAGGCGCTTCTCGTGGGAGGCTGTACTGAGTCTCACAGTAGGGAACAATCATTTTATTATGTCGTTATCTATACGTACCCTCTCTCGACTCCCGGCTAATTGTTAGCAACTCAACTCAGTTAGTTTAGTTCAACGTTTCTCGATCTTTATTTTTTTTTTGTATCATTTCCGTGCCTCGCATTATAATCACTGGTTGAAAGAAAGGCGTGTGAATAAGGCTCGTTCAAAAATTTATGCATCTATAAAACGTTCCATTTTTTAATTATATCCTCTATAAAAAGTGCCGTGATTATCTACGTTGAAAATTATTATTATAGTCTAATGTACTGGCATAACTGTGTCATTGTACAAGGTATTTTCTTCTTTTTATTCACACGCAAAAGAATCTACCTGAGCCCTGACGATCCGGAAGTGACAAAGATTGCGCAAAAACAAGAGCCGGCGATGATACGATCGGACTACCGTAAACGTGTTATGATTGTTTATTTGGCTACCATGGCATTACTGCATTTTTCCTTGCAACGGTGATGTAATGCAAACACTTGTACCGTTACACTCAAGCTGCGTGCATTCATCTTACGTTGTCCTTCGAAGTTGTTCTTTTTAATGCCGTAATTGTATATTTATGGCATTCGATAACACGTAATCTTCCGTGTTATGCCATTCTATTTAATTAATGACATACATTGTCTGAATTTGTGCGGTAAAAAGAGCTTATATTAGAAGAAATCTATCATTTTCTTATTGGAATAAAATTACTCGTCGTACGCCAAACGTCACGATTACAACTCAAGTCACGTCTTTATTTGCGACCTATTAACTCATTCGTCGTATCATTTTCTCGGCGAAAATTTGCATGTACAGCGTAAAGTTCACTTCGCGCGCGTAATAAAAATTTTAATTCTCCCACAATCGCACGGACTATGAATTACTTCCATAATTATTATTCTCGTACGGTGTTAGCGATAAATTATGCACCGTTATCGAGCCTGTGTAATTGAAACATATAATTACGAGCGGACAACGCGCGTATAAAATCTATTATAAATATTCGTTCTATTAGCAGATGACAATTTTATTCTCGGCTTTACTATCTATTTTAGTAGCGACAATGACCATAATACTTCGTAGTATTACGCTCTCGAGATTAAATTATTAATAAGCCATTTACAGATCCGCATTCAAACACAGTGATTTACTTCAATCGAGCATAAATAAAGTCTCGATGATCCTCAACAGCGCTCGCATACTGCGTCGTAAACCGATTAGAAAGGGTAAAAAAAACTCACCTGCCTTCGCGATTTTGTTTCATTCACATCGTCCGGATGAACGCCGTGGTCCTTGAGTGCATAACCTTTGGATGAAGTCACTAAGCATCTCGTTCCCCATCCTGCAGACCGTTTAAATGCCATGCGAGTAATCGCATCGCTTCGTGATATACTCATTGATATACGATACTACCAACTCGCGCGGAGCCAACATCTACACATTATAGAAGACGTGCAATTAAACGCGCAATTAACATGACGATTTTTGTTATTAAAAAAAAATCGTATTTTGCGAGAGAAATCGTAAACGTAGAAAGGGTAAATAAAAATTAACGAATTAAATAACGAAAACTTTTGAGATACATGCACCTGTATTTTTACATTACTGCTATTTCTATTATTTACATAGCGTTTAGAATACGCGCCGACAGTAAAAGCAATATATTGTTGCGAGCCCTATGAAACAAACGCATTTTCCGGTATCGACGAACTTTTGAAATCCTTCATGAAGGTAGATATCGCCTTTCGCATGTCCCATTGAGCTAACGTCAGATAAGTCTTGGACCATTCCTTATTCATCGTGGTGATCTGCCGCATTCTGGTAATCAACACCGATCTCTCACTCTGACTGAAGCAAACCGGCTCGACTTCCTCGTAAGCATATTTGACTACTATTTTATCGGGTGTTATGTTTTCAGGTGCTGCGAATATGTGGTACTGATCGTTTGAAATGTGATATTCGTTGTCGAGGGAGGCCATCAAGACGAACGTTCTGGAGAATGATAGTATGTTCGTGCCGGAACTTAGTTTCTTGAACAATCCCGTGACACTGAACACTATGCATTTGTCGTCGTCGTACATGATGTCGTACGTGAAGGAACTTGTGTCGTGGTAGGACCGGGGCAATTTGCCGAAAGCTGCCAGAATGTCCTCTTGGCCGTAGTAGAGGCTCGCATTTTTCTTATCTTTTTTGACCTTTCTCATTAGATTTCTATTTAACGTGTATTGGTTGAGGCCAGTCTTTTGCGCGATGTTATGGGGTATGGCGAAGCTCATGGAATAAAACGCGTCCTTGTGATAGAGCCCTCGCAGAACCGTTCGGTCGAGCTGATCGTACAAAGAAAAGAAGTGAGAGACAAATTTATGTGCGAAATCCTGCGTCTTGTCGTCCGGAAAATAGTCCCTGTATATCATCGGCATGTTTTCCGCGATGCACACGCCGTCTAACTCTTGCAGGTACGGGCAATATTTCTTTGCAGACTCTACGTATTGCTTCGCAGTCGAGTAATTTTCGCAAAGAGGATTTCCATCGAGCCAAAGTCTGACGATCTCCAGATTTTTGAGGGGGGCTAACGCGCTCATGTTTAACAGATTGTTGTGCCTCAGGTCCAGGTACTTGATGGATTTTAAACCCGAATTCTCTATCGCCGATATGTTGAACAATTCATTATGCCGCAAATTCAGATGCTCGAAGGTGGCTATCGCGGTTTTGGCCAGCTTTAAAACGTGATTGGAAGTTCTGAGTTGTGACAGCCGGCAATAGACGGTCTTATCTATATCCGGATCTGTGTGGAAATTCTCCAGGTTTAATGTCTTCTCGTTCGGATCGTATCTCTTGGTTAGCGCAGTCAACAGGATTGGTTGTATATGAATCTGCAGATCGCGGATCGAAGAGAATCCTAAGGTTACCATGAGAACGAGACCGTCGCCCTGATCATTTCTGACGATCATATTCAGCTTGCACAGTATTTCCAGCGCGGGGCCGCAATTTCTCGCTACAAAATACGCGTCTTCTCCACAAACCTGATACTTCACCGGTATCAAATCGGCCGGCTCGATCGCTCTCAAAATAGCTTTCAAGACTGTATCCTTGTCGAATTTACCGCCGTTAATGACTTTGATTTTGTGCCATAGATCAGAGCGATACATCAGTCCTCTCTCGTGAGGCAGTTTTGCGCCCATAACTATTCTTATAGCGATCGCAGAATCCAGTAGAATAGGAATAACTGGTGCATTCGGCACCTTTACGTTTTCCTGCTGCATCATTTTCTGCATCGCCTCGTATTATATTCGCCTATCTCGACTTCCTTAAGAAGCCTCCAATTGTTCCTTCCCTTAATTAATTCTTCTTGATTATTTTTTAATTAACTACTTTCTCTCTGTTTTGACAACTTTTGCAATGTTTACATATCTTCGAGGTTATGTCCCCCTGGAAAGATTATTACGAATAAATCTATTGACACGGCTATCGTCACACATCTTAATTGAGAAAATATTCAGACGTTATAAGATGATAATTATACATTATTAATATAGAAAATACAAAAAACGCTGAAAATACCTACGAGACTTTTATCTTTCTTGCCGATATCGCTTCTTTTTTTCACTTCAAAACAATAAGTTTACCATAAGTTTTCATCGACTCACAGCAGATGTCACGATTTTCTTGATACTCACAAGTACTTGACTCGGTTGACTACTTGTCGGTATAATACTTGTATGTATATATGTAATTAGCGTCCCACTGGCGCCTCTGTGTGCATAAAATGTGGACACTGAACTACGTAGCTATGTCCACGAATACCTTCAATGGGTAACACGCTATATCCATCTTCGGTTTTGTTCCGAGATAATTTCCTATGTCGTCCTATAAAAAATAAAAAATTAAAGAACAATATATGTTATAAAACACATTTTACGTTACATTTCTCAAAATATTTAACGTCTTATGAAATATTTTTTTCTAGATATTTACATCTATAAAGAAAACAATTTATGTTCGATGCCTTCTTTTTCTCTCACGTTTTTTCAAATGTATTTTACACATTTTCTGTATATAATTAATTTAATGTGATGATAATCACGCGGAACTTTAGTTAGTGGTCTAATATTAACTTTTCTCACGAATAAATGGACAAGGAAGTAGCATCGAGAATTTATTTATATTTAAGATTTAATCTTTTTGTCGAGAGTTGATTTCAGTAATACGCGTAGTCTATCGTGAGGAAAATAAAATTTGGAAACTTATGCAGATGCATATATTTATGTTGCGTATTATACAAATAACATTGCTACGATTAATTACATGGTAATTTGTATATAAAAGATATATGTCTTATTTTCATAAATTTAAACGTTTTTTAACAATCCAACGGGAATTGTCGTCATAGTGAACATGCATCACAGCGAACCGAGCTACCTTCAATCGTTGGTTCTGCAAACAAAATAAACAACTTGTTAAATTTCAACGCAATTATTTTATGTAAAATGCACATTCTATATAAAGGACCTTGCACAGTTCTTATCGAAATTGGATTTCGGTAAAATTGGCTGAAACTTTGGAAATATAGATAGTTTATGTGATGCTGATCAAAAATCACAATAGGCAAGAATCACAATAATCATCCGTTTAGGCGCTATCAACGTTCAAAAGTCAAAATACGATGTCATTTCATACACATACGTGTGCGTGTAACTGAGCTTGTAATTAGTTTCGCAGTTATAATTCATATATGTGTGTATACATATACATGCATGTACATATTTTTTCATAATACATAAATACATATTTTTGTATTAATAAAAAGAATAAATTTTGTGATTTTGCAAAATAATACATTGCAATCCACTGTCCCACAATCCATAATAGTACTGAAATACCTCATTTTGACTTTTGAACGCTAATAGCGCCTGAACGATTGATTATTGTGAATCTTGCCCATTGTGATTTTCGATCAGCATCACAAAGTTTTAGCCAATTTCACCGAAATCCAAATTCCATAACAACTGTGCGGGATACTTTAATTGTCTTTACCATATTTGTTTCATAAACAGTTTAAAATGTTTTGGGAGTTTTCTTATAGTAAATAAATTATTTTATATTACAGTTACTAATAACTTACCTTGTAAAAGAGAAAATTAAGTTAATTGTTAATTACGAATTTTGATGTAGAATTATGTCTAATTCTTCCCTGGTTTCCTGCAACATCTTTTGTTTATTTTTATTGTACGTTTCGATCGTTTTTTCACGCTTTTCTTCCCATTCGTACAAATGTTGAAATATAGGACATGCAATAGTTGGCGAACAATATTCAATAGCAAATTTCAAAGCTTCTTCAACTTTCTCATCCCATCGAACTTTAATGCACAATCGCAGCCAAAGAAATCTGCGAAATATGTGCGTTATGTTAAGCAAATGTGAATCAATCTGAATGAAAATATGCGTATTTACCGTATTTCACTATTATTGACTTCAAAAACGTAACGTTGTAAAATTAATCTCAATTTTTTCGCGGTCAAACTCGTATAAAAAGAATGTAGGTGCATTAAGAATGTTATTTTCTGAGCATCACAAATCTGCTCTGTGTCTATTAAGATAGAAAGTATACTATGGGTTTTTTGATCCCAATTGGCCCATTCTTCCGCTAACTTGAAACACTTTGTTTCCCATACAGTCATTCCTGGCACGACAGGTGGAGGAACTTCATCATAGAACCACGCGTTCCATGTAATCCATGTAATATTCTTTATCTGAAAACAACATTGAAATCGTTATTTTTAAATACTAAACATATGAATACTAGTGAAACTGCAGTTTATGTGTATGTATAAAAGAGATGTTACCTTCTTTTTGTCAGGAAAACATTGATATAAATAGTTTATCCAATCGTTAGTATTTATACTTTTAAATGCAAATTCTTTAAAATAAGATTGAAGAAACGGTTCGAATACCGAGGATCCTCCTAACACATTCTCTAAATCATACAAAAGCATACATCCTCTTTCGTACGGCACATATTTACTAACTTTATGAGGCAACAAACCTGACAAATTAGGTAATAAGCATTTTGGCCACCAGGTATTTGTGGATTTTTCGACCTATAATACAATTTCAGAGAACAACGCGGTAAGAATGCAAGAATGTGTATGTGTGTATTTGTTGTGTGTACAATGCATAATATTGTCATTTGGTAATATTATTTATTACTTCATTTTTATCTAATCAAATTTGATACTTTACCAGATTATTCAGCTCAATTAATCCTTCCCTTCGAAGAAAAGACTCCACGTCTTCATGAATCAACAACTTGCCTAAAATTCTTCTGGAAATAAAAATACTGAAACTCTTGTTCAACCACAAATGCTCATAACTGGAACATGTAACTAAATTTCCTGCCCAGCTCTGTGAGATGGTGCGAGCGAAGAAACTGATACAAGATAAATCTCCGTAAAATAGGGTCGGCGAAATAAATATCACGCACGGACATTCTATTTCAAAATGGGCGATGCTTGGTGGTAGCACGCATATATCGTACCTATCTAGAGATATCATTTTATATGTAATAACAAAAATAACAACAATAAATAAGAAGAGAGGATTGATAATGCTCAAAAGTAAAATTTATTCTATGAATAAATTTAAGTAAATTAATATCAACAAAGTGAGATATTTTACCCCAAGTATAAGTTCCACACATATTTGTGGCAATCACCATCATTTTGTCAATCGTATTCATTACGCCTGAACGAAACGTATTTTCGTCAAAACTTTCGTTGATAAATTTGCTCTCGGCGAATATATTTAATTGTTTAAAAATTATTCTTTTCTCTAGTGAGCCCACAGCAATAACCACCGCGTACGATGGTACCGGATGTTTTTGACAGAATTCATATACGTTTAGTGTTGAATCCTCGGGGTCTTCTTTGGGTTCATTTTTTAAATGTGCGGACATTACAACTGTAAAATGTTTTGGTACCGAAATCTAAAATATGAAATATAAGTATATAAAAATTTCAATAGATATTTGAGTTTATTTTATTTTAAATAAAGAAATTTATACAAAAACTATAGACATTTAAGTTTAAAAAAAATTTGATTTTTTTTACTAATTATAATGCATTCCATTTCTTCGCAAATTTTTATTATTTTTATCAATAATATCAGTAATAATTAGTCGTACGTCATTTTTTTCATGTAAATGAATAAATGCTGAAAGAATATAAATACCACTTGTGTTTAAATTCTTATACCTTAGCACTGTATGTAAATTTGACAGACGGAATATCCTGGCAGGGAAACCATGTTCTAGCATATATTAGCTGAAAAAAATTGAAACTTTTATATAATCTATGTTAATGTAGAAAAATGTCTTTGTGTAGCCAGTTTACCTTGTTGTTAGACAGTAAAAAGTGATGTTTGCCATCGGCAGTTTGCTCAGGTGTTAGCCAATACAATGCAAGAGAGCTTGGATTTGTTTCATATTCAATTTGAATGCAACATCTGAAAGTATCGTATTGTACATATATTCAATTCTTACATCAATAGTTTTTAGTAACTGTATTTTTCTAAGAATATCTTATACTCACATAGAGTTACAAGTGGTTACAACAGTTTCTGGTAACATTATGTAAAGTGGACTTCTTTGCGTATGATAAAATTTAACGTGATGAGCTAAAGGTGTTCCATCAATGTTTGTGACACGTGATATAGCAAGTTCAATGGTATCTAAAATCTAATAATTCGATATTACATATTAATACCAGACAAAATTATTGTTTGATACAAAGGAATACGTTTAGGGAAGACCGGGGCACCATGAGCCACAAAAATTCAAACTCTGAAAAGTACTTTTAAATATATAGATTTTTTTTCTCATTTTTTAAAATAATTAAAACACTATGTATATTTCAAAATTTATTTAGCGTATTTGGCAAATATTGATTAGTTTTTGAAAAAAAAAATTAAAACATTTTTTTAGAAATGACCCCAGGTGTCCCATATACCCGGGGTACCATGGGTCTGTCACTGGAGCACTATGAGTCCCCGATCTCCTCTACTCACTGTTATACGAGTTAAAGGTGTCCTTTCTATCGTCAAAATCGCTTTTCCTTTGAGAACCCTTTGATCAAAATCCACAATCAATTCTAAATGGATATCTTTTACACGTGCCGATTCTTATAATTAAAAAGATACAGAAATAAAAAGAACATAAGTAATGAATAATGATATATACATGTAATGAGTAAATTTATGACAAAAAATATTGTAATGAAAATCAATTATGATAGATGTGTGTGTGATATTATACTTGTAACATGCAAACAATTTTCAGACTTTTATGCTAAGTGCAATATATTTTATGCATTTAAGAAGATGCGTAGAATGTTATCAGTTAATTAAAACTGTGAGAAAATAATTTAATTTTCAAAATTATAAATTACTAAAGAGCTAAGGATGTGTGCAGCAGTTATGTTTTTAATGTTAATAGTTTCCGCAAACATTTCTTATTTTTTTTTTTAAAAGAAAATTAATAAATAAACTTGAAATTTTACATATTGTGATTATGTAGCTAATTAAATAATTGGAATACCTGGTTTCGCAAAGGAGTGTGGATCTTCAGTAAAGCTTAAATAATCCATTTTAGGAGCGTCGAGTTGTAGCCTTTGCAAATAACTTGCGACTAATAGATCTTTATGTCTAAACTGGCCTCACAAAGAAACAGTATTACTTTTAACTTCTACCCGTCTTCCTCTGTTTGGCAACATATTCTGTTCATTATAATGTTGGATGTCAAAACAGGGCCGTGCGAAGCGAGAACTGCGCCCGGGACAAGGATGTATTTGGTGCTCCCTTCCGCAGATGAATAAAAGTTTAATTAGTAGAGTGGCTTTTGACATCGGTGCCCGCGGCCTGGGCCCCGTTTGCCTTACCTTTTTACATGATCCTATGTGAAAGTGACTGCGATTCCTCGCGTATAAACATATCCGAATTAGGTAATTCTGTAAATCAAACTGTCATAGACTTGGTTCATTCTCTTTTTAATACTCAGATGCACTCCTGTTTCATTCTAAATAGGTAGAAAGTAGGAGAATTGGTGATTAAGAAGGTATTTCTCGTGTCCGTGCACTTAGTGCAACGGGCATAATGACACTTCCGTGTGTTTCCTAGCTGTTAGTCAAAGTTTCTATGGTAATTGTATTCGGTCAAAACGGAATAGCTTGAAAAGTTAGAACTGTCTTTCTGTCATAAATGTTTAAGTAATGGCACTACATTTGGCTTTCTCTATTACGGTCTTATTTTGACGTATGTTTTGCATACAAACATTATTAAAATGAAAAACACGCTTTAGCTTAAATTATTCCAATTTTTACTTATTATTTTTATTATGTATTGTTACGCAGTTACTCTACGGACGTAGTACGGAATAGAACCAGACAGTCGTGCAACATATGGAACAGGGATCGTGGACATTCTGTGTTACCCGCCGGAAACATCCGTGGTTACATAGTTCAAGGCGTACGTTTTGTGCACAGAGGCGCCAGTGATGGATGGATTCTATCTGATTGTCAAACGTGAGTACGACCACTAGGTTTCTTTCTGATACCGACACATGAGATACAGCTAACTACTTGTCGGTATAATACTCGTATATAATTACTTAAAGTTTGCATTATCGGCCTAGTATCCTAGGATTTGCGTCTGATTGGCGGAAGATGTCGCGTCAATGATATTTCTGATAACAAATAACATTTTTGATAACAACTGGAGAAGCTCCCGCAGGGATGACTAATTTGCAGTCATGTGGACTTAACGAACCCATGGAGCCGAGCTTAATACACCGCGAATACACACACACACACACACACACACACACACACACACACACAGTTTGAACGATAATGTACCCAAGTAGCAAAGTGACGTCAGAAGACGTCTTATTGACGTCATAGACGTCATTAAGACGTTATTAAGACGTCATTTGACGTCACTTTGCTACTTGGGTAATAAACATATGAAGCAAGATACAACCTATTTAGTAAAATGAACTTTATAAACTAAAGTTTATTCTTTTTCTAAAAAAAAAGAAAAGAATTCTTGAAAAATATTTAATATCTGTTAAATTATATCTAGTTGTCTATCAATTTAATCATATTTATCCATGTAGATATTTTAATAAGTGTATATCAGGATTTTTAATAATAATCTTGTTTAGTTCATCTTGCGTAGGAGAATTTGCGGCAACTCATCACAAATTGTATTTAGTTTTCTATCCAATCAATCACACACACTTTTATTCACGTAGGAAGTTTAACGAATGAAATATGTGTCTAGAGTTTTTACAATAACTTTTCTTTAACGCATCTTGCGTTAAAATAATTCGTGATAAATTTCTATATTTTATTTATACAAAGCTAATGTGATTTAATTTTTGAGCACACACGTATAATGTATTAATACTATTCATTAAAAAAATATTTTGTGTTTGCTCTCTCTTTATAATATATAATATGTATATTTTATATACAATATATATTAGGTATAAAATATATTTGATTCATTTGAACTCTCTTATTTTACGTATGAAGTTATATATCGTACTTGTATAGAAAATATGTTTTAAGAAAGAGACTCTCGCAAAAGCCGCGATAAGAACCGTTTAACGGCGGCCGATCTTTGATCTCGCAGCAAACTCGGCGCGTTCTTTAGCGCACTTCCTCGTTCCCTCGTTAATTACAACCAGCTTACCGCGCGACCCTTACAGAATCGACCGTATGTAATATTACACCGTTTCTTTCGACGAACAGCATCAGCGTTTGCGCGCGTTTTTGGAAGCTGTTGCGTGCACATTGACGTAACATGTTGAATCAATATAACGGGCGTATTTTCGCGCAGATTATCGGATTAACTTTATGAAATCGTTAAAAATTGTGCGTTCGCTAAATCAATATGATTGAACTGTTCGAATTAAATGCGATTTTCGAGATACTCGGCCCCGTTTAATTAGCTCTTCTCCGGCGTTGTTAATAAATCCTCGAACAATTTAGCCGCACGCGTTGCGAGGGATTGAGTTACTTCTTACTCGCAAAAAAAGTTCGTACCAGGCGGTTTGCATCTTCTTCAGAGGCCGCGGCGCCTCATAATTCACTTAGACTCAGCTCGCCTGTCTGCATGTTGGTCGAGACAGCGGCAATTACGCCCTGTTGGCAAAAAGCACGCGCACTCGAGCGTTTTTAACAAACGCCAACGTGTAGCGTGTCTCACCGTCCGCCGTCCGCCGTCCGCCGTCGTCGCGTTGCAATTTCGCAATGAAGACGAGAAGTCCAGTACGGAACGCGAGAGCTTCGGAATTCGAGAACAAACGTAATTACGATTTGAGCTGCTAACGAGAACGGAGCAAACTTATAAAAAGAACCGCAACCTGCACATTCAAATTGTTCGCGCTCCATATTCGTTCGCGACGACAGTTCCGTCTCCGTTGTTTCTCCTCCGGAACGCCGGAAATTAATCTACGGGGATGAGAAAAAGCGATCGCGGACGATCGATCGTATATACTCGGCGAGCCGGACAAGGAATTCGCGAAGCGGACAGCCCGCGGCTCCGCTTCGCGAGCGCGAGCGCGTCCGCCTCGTTTTCATCCTCCCTCTCTCGTCCCGTAATTCATTTAGACGGTAGCCAGACAAGAGGACAGGCTCAATTACACCCGTGGCAAAAAGCCGCGCGGGCCGACCGCCGCGCGCCGCCGCCGCTTCCTCGTACGACGTGCGTGGTCCGCGCCCGGTCGGCGGAGGAGAGGCGAGCCAAAACGAGACGGGATGATGCGCAATGTGTTATGCCGAGGACAACGACGCGGATTTGCGGTCCGTGTCGTCGGGGAACAGGCGGCCTGGCGGCACGAACCACGAACCCCGGGTCGGCTCGTGTCCTCCGTCAGTCGAGCGCGGCACCGCGCTCATTAGAGGGGCCCCCCTTTGTCGTCCGCAACGTGCAAGCAACGCGAGCGATGCCGTTTAACGACGACATCCGATGCATGCGCGGATCGCGACGCGCGGATGTCCGGACGACGCGGCCGGAATGCCCGCCCAACATTAATCGTCTTTCGGCGTCGTCGGCGAAAAACCGTCGGTCGAGATCGGAGTATCGCGAACGTTTAGGTTTAGGTATTGCAAATGCAAACAAGAACCGCTTCGACGGGACTCGAGTAACGAGTCTCGGTTTTTGGGGGCCTTCGAAATTTTTTTTTTGGAAGCATTAAAGCTTGCGATATGTTATATCGGCTTCGTGAACGTCATCCGAGAGATCCTCTTAGAAAATATATTTTATTCAAGATGCGTTGAAAACAAGAGGGGATCTTAAGGAATCTTAAGGAATCTTAAGGAACGATTTAATTATCGAAGATACGATAAACGGTGATTATTGATACGTAAGATCTTAGAAAAGACATTGATGATTCGAAAAAAATACGCATTCGGTGAAATATAGTATAATAATAATTTTCGGAGCCGCACGCTCTCTCTCTGAAGTCACGATCGCGGATGCGTATTCCTCAAGGTGGCTATCGATGCACGATCTGCTCGCCGCGAAGCGAGTTCGCAGGAATTGCGCTTCTTGCGCGGCTTGTACAAAGAGGATGCAGTTGGCTGTTCCTGGAGGAGGTCTCTCGAGGTGGTTAATCGGCCGGTTAGCGGGAGGGGCAGGAAGGCTCGCTCGAAAACAATGGCCCTCGTGTTGATGGCAATATTTTAATGAAGTTAGCGAGTTCCCGGTATACGGACGGCATCCCTCGCTCCTCCTCGGTTCCAGGAGCGTAAACGCTCCGGAGGTGGTGGGATTCTTGCGCGCGCGCTCGCAAAGAGAGAGAGAGAGAGAGAGAGAGAGAGAGAGAGAGAGAGAGGGTGCGAGAGAGCAACGGCGAGTCGACAGGCGCCACTCGGCCACTGATTTCCACTTACCGATATCGTTCCACAAAGCTGCCTTCATCTGCCAGCCCACGCGGCCCGTTCTTTCGTTATAACCCGATGTCCCGGCTCTTGCGGACTTAAACTCGCGGAAAATGAGTTCAGTATTATCAGGCATTGCGAGCAAGTCGAATGTTGTATAATTCAACTTGATACAGTAGCCTATGATATTTCACTCGAGTATTGATTTCATAATTTTACATCAGCCGTATAAAAATTGGCGAAAAATATCATACATATAACAAAAAAAATTTCTTGCATTTATGTATATAATATCACAGCATGTGACATCGAACCATCTTTTATCCATTCGGTTCGATCCATCTTTTTTTTCCGAAGATGGTCACGAATTTGTTTGTAAAATTTATTATAATCTCTGTTTGAATATTCACAATGAAAGAGGTGGATAATGCTTACCGTCAAGCATGCATCAATCGCAGAAGTACGGCGGATGAAATCGCGTGTGTAAACAAATCGTTTTGCATGCATCGAGCGGAGGGTAGGCGGGATTAATTTGATCGATGCTTTGCGTACGAAATAAAGAAGCGCGGATTGAGATTTATAAAAGAATGCGATTATCATACTGTAAAAGTGACAAAAGTATACTTTAAATAAGATAATCGTAGCATATAACCATGTTTGCGCATCACAGCAATTTGCGCATATTTTATAAGAGAAACACGGGATCCTGAACAAATATCTGAATAAAGGATTCGGAGAGGGAGAAATAAATTCGTGGTTTGCAAGATTCATTTTAGAGATGCAAATATTTAAAGTTAACATTAAAAATTACAAATTGCAATCTAAATCTTGTTATTTTTTTAAATTTTATAACGCGGCGGATACTTGCTAATAGAAAGTTGGGAAAAAAGAGACTCGAATGTTTTTCGTTAAATGGATCGATAGATTCGACGGATAGCATTTTTTCGAAGCAATACATTATCGCGCATTATCGATCGAATGAGCGTTATTGAGATTTTCCACCTTGTAGTCAGGTCGAGCTAATTAATTTGCCTCCAATTAATTACCGACAATTGCTCTCTCGTTCTAATTACGCGCGCTCGATTAGAATCTGCGAAAGTTACGGCCGAACGGAGCAATCTTAAGGTCCCGGCACTCGTATGCGAGTTCTCGTGAACAGTATTACTCTGATAAGACTTGACCACAATGCGCTCTCGCGCCGTGTGCGCCGAGATGCATCGGCGGGACTCGTAGCAACAACTCTCTCTCTCTCTCGAATATTTTGCAGCCCGATCTTTCTTTTACATTCGCGCGACGACGCAATAAATCTCGGCCGCTTATAATCCGAGCCCTTATTTTCGACGTCGTGTCTAACGGGAGGAGCTCGAATAAATTATGCAAAGGAACTCGATATACTTATTGTTAGCTCGCTATTCCTCAGACAGCAGTCTTCGGTCGAGATCACGCCCGATGTCTTCATACCTGTTCATTCATCATGCGGGCTTGTTTCACGACGCCCGGAATTATTGGTCTAACGATATAGCAAAACGATGCGAACCGTAAACTGCAGCGCGTAAGCGTCAACAGCGCGACTACCAGTTTTTACAGTCTCCAAATTCGACGTTAATTTTCCTGAAATTTCTCTTCCTGAATTCCGCGGGGCTGATCGAGTCCGATAGCACGGCGCGCATGTGTGTGAGTAAATAACGTGAGTAACATTACGTAAACACGCACGTAGACGAACCGTCCGAACGTGTGTATATGTTAGTTAGGTGGACCGAATACAGACAGGACTATGCGGAGGAGAAGGAAAAGGGGGTGCCAGGATCTCGTCTCCGAGGTCTCGGAGAGGGATATTAAGGCCAAAGCTATCTGATGGTTTCTCCTCTCCTCTCCCGATCCCTCGTCCGTCTCCTTCGCTCTCCCGGCGATTCCTGGGCTTCGAGAGGGCGGTTTCGCGAGAGACTACGACATGGAGGAGAGCAGAGGAGAGAGAGAGAGAGAGAGGGAGAGAGAGAGAGGAGGGGGTGGGTGCAAGAGAGAAGACGGAGGAAGCCACGACCCGAAATTACTGCATCGATCCCCAGCAGACTCTCATGCTCCACCTTAAGCGACAGTAGATGAAACCAATTTCGGCCCTTAAGCCCGTCTTACGCGTCGCGATTCGGCGGCTTTCCGTTATCCCGGCCTTGCGACAAGGTGATCTCGATGGTTTCGCAATTATAACGCAATCTTACGATCTCATGGCAAGCATAATTCTGCGCGAATGCCAACGAGTGCAAACTTCCTTTTCATCGAGATATATACGGATTACCATAAACACATATATTTTTTATATTATAGTGTATTTTACGCGCATCATGTATTGTGCACATTATTTCCTTAAAAGACACCTGAGATTCCGGATTGCAAAATTATTGTATATTTCTCTGCGTTGGGAGAATCAACTAGGCCGTTTCGCGTTTTGCTCCCCTTTCTCATAATATTCGATTCTTTTACGGGATAAGCTGTTGGCGAGATAGTCTCCGGAGTAGATACACTTTACGACAGATTACGAAGTTTATGACTTTCTTCGACGTTTTCGCCGCGTCTCTTTTCGTTCACGTACTCATTCTTTACTTCGTATATAGCGAGTTCTTTGAACTCGCGTTTTACGATCGCACCTTCTCTCTTACACGTTTTTCCTTTATTTTCGGCCTTAGAGCTAACATTGACCATCATTTTTTGAAATCTTCTCTCTTTAAAGTCATTTCGAGTACGATTACATCGTGTTGTCTCACTGTAAAGTCTGTTATAATTGTGAAGATGAAGTCGAGGATCAGAGCTTCGTTAAATAAACCTTAATATATAAGCAGATCAATATAAATATGCAAAATACGGCGTTAGAAAATAAATAGTGTGTGTGTAATTATGTTAAAAATATACAATATGTTACGTATACAATTATTATATATAAATATATTCTTTCCTAAAAAATTGCCAAGTCCTAGAACGTGACGGACACCCTGTATTAAATTTTTAAATGTTTTTCTTATTCTGAGGTAATTAAAAATAAAAAGTTAAGTGATTGAAAAATTGGATTGTTAGAGATAAAATCAAAATTTCTCGAACTTTAAACATGGGGCAAACATTTATTACCTCAACAACTTGTTTCGATCCTGATTATCTAATACATTTTGTATAACAATAATAAGACACGAGAGACGCGAAAAATTAGAATTCGAGAGATCGCACGATCCACTCGCGTACGTCTTATCGTACGATAACGACGATAGAAAAATTTCGTCGCGAGCGGCGTTATCATAAATTGAATATCCTTTCCGACTTCTCGTTCGCGCTCCTCCAAGTTAGTGGAAGTGGCAATCCGACTTTTGAATTAAAACGCCCATCGGGCGAGTATCTACCGTGTACGAGCGGACGACTTGCCCTCTTCCTATCGCTCAAACTCTCAGCAAGAGATATAAAAATTTAATTCCTTGCGGAGAATGACGTGCCGTCGGCGCCGCGAGCTTCTTTCAGAGATCCTCTCCTTTCTTCCGTCTTCGCTTTCGCCATACTTTATTCCCCGTTTTCCTTCTTTTCCTCTCTTTCTCTTCCTCGCAAAAAGGATCTTGCCGTCGCGCTTGGTTCCCCCCGTGTCCATCTATTTTTTAAGCTCCCCCGCGTCGGAAAAGTTTTTCCATTCTTTCAGTCGTTAACGGGATCGTTTACGGAAAGTTAACGTTTCGCTTGTACTCTTTGCAGCTGTGGGGAGAATTCAAGAAAAGAGCGTCATGTACTTGCCATGTCGCGAAAATTTAAATGTTAAAACGAAGTAGGTACCATTGTATAAGCGCACTGAACACAGTGTTTTCGTAAGACCTTTATAGATTGGAAATTTATAAGCAATTATATTGTGCGCATTATTTATAAGAATTATTAAATTAATTATTCATACGTGTATTAGAAGATAATAAGTTAGCTGTTGTATTATGAAATACGTAATGGTATATGCACAAGTTTTTGCACACTCCCGCATAGCTCCCGCGGCTTTAATTGATCCGTCTATCGCGATGTTCCTACTGCTTCCGTTCGCTTCGTTTTTGCACTTACTAATTTAGCTTCCAGTCTTCATTTCTGCTACGTATGCTGTTGACTTTTGCGTGAATCGATAGTTTTGCGTTCTGCATGCAGATAAGCCCGGCAAAGAAGCCTTATACGCCGGTGAAGACTTCAGTGGAGTCGTTTATCTCGTCCGGTAACGCCTCGTAAATGCAATTAATAGCGTTATCGATTAAGGATCAGCGATGACTCTGGCGTTATGCAACGAGAGTATATTTCCTTTAGAAGCCTCGTATATGATGAGTAATGTATAACTAATAAGTTGGGTGTAAACTAAAATTTTCCATTGAGAAACGATAAAAAAAAAAAGAACGGAATTCGCTCCAAAATATTAGGATTTTCTGTCTCGTCAATTCAAAAATAGAAAAAGGAACGCAACTTCGGTCGATTTAATTCGACGAGATTCGATTTTTGCTAGCCGGGCTTTTCCATGGCGGAGCGCGCGGCCTCGAGAAACGGTGAAAGATATCCCGGATGCGTTGCTCTCCGGTAGGGTTTTGTAAGGAACAGGCAATCTCTGTCTACGCTAGATAACGCCGCCGGGGGTTGCTCGGGGACGTAGCTTTTCATCTTACTAAATCACCCGCCGACTACCACCCGCTCTATACCGTCGGCATCCGGTCGACCTGGTGTATTACCAGACGCAGACCTAAACAAGAAGGTACGCCCCCGCAGTTTGTCGCGGATGCTTGGAAACATACGTTTCACGCGGCGAAACGATCGAGCAACTTGATAGAAACGCGGAATTATAAAACACCCACTCTTTCCTTCCCCCGTAACCTTTGAAATTTGATAAACGGGTCGGACGGGAACGTTGTATTATTGGATTACATCCTAGTTTGCAGTATTAAACGATAATCTAGTATTTAACGACTTCGTATTTTCTCATTTAAAGAAATATAAAATATACTCGATTCTCTTAGCTAACTGTAACAAAATAGTAACAAATATATAGCTAAAAGGAGCAATAAAAATAAAAATGGGATCTAAACCTTAAGACCAAAATGTTTGTAATTTGTATTTTACTTTTTTGTATTTTATATATTATTTGCTCTTATTTGCCTTATGTTTCAAATTTGAAAAATAAAAGTATTTTGCTGAAATTAAGATGTCTATACGTACACATAAATATCGAGTTATATGAAAGCTTCGAAAACGAAAGAGTTTTCCTTAAGTAAATGCTTGCATGATATACACAAAGAGGTGATTTTTTTCGAAAAATATATTTCTTTAGCGTACTGTTTAAACTGACTGCATATCAATGTTACACGAATTGAATATAGAACAGGATAGAGTATCGAGCTGCAGGATTTTTCAGGCAAAAATTTCGTGCTTTCGACTTTTCCTTTGCCCAGTAATCCTATCGATCCATATAATCTGTTCCTCGTTGCGCGAGGGAAAAGGGGAGTTTGCCCGTCGACTAGTGACATCACTGGGCCATACATCAAATCGTTATCAGTCCCGGTTTCTCCCTCCTTCATTCGGATGGGGCGAGACGGAGAGAGAGAGAGAGAGAGACAGTTCGAAAAGAGATGGAAAAAGGGGGAAGGAGATTGTGAAAAGATAGAGAGGAAAGAGAAAGAGGGAGCGAGGGAGAATGATGGACGAGGGAAAAGAGGAACGAGGGAAAATATGAGGTATGAGAGGAGGAGATGTGACGGCGAGGGAAAAGAAAGGGGCGGAACAAATCAAGAGAGGTGTTTTTTTTATCGTCTTTTGAAACTTCTTGTGAAAGAATCAAGGAACGACCTTTTATCCCCGCGATGTGCGCGTCACGCTAAGAGTTGATGATGAGCTGTAATGAATTTCGAGCGAGCATTTACGTGAGAAATGTTTCCATCGAAATAGCAGCATCCGAATAAGTGTTTAATGTTTTCATCCACACAGTTTTTTTAAGGTACGCGAAATACATCGAAATCGAGACGCGATGATAATCGAAAAATATTTCTGTACTATCGGGGGTTGTCTCGTAAATGCGGCGTGTGTTGCAAGATTTCCAAAGTACAGGCGCCACTCTCTAGTCGGTGGTATAATTTTATTGCGGCAGATCGAATCGGACGCCGGTCGTTGCATCCGCCCCTACGGGTGTCAATCCACCCCGGGGCGAAAGTCGTGGCAGGACGAGGAGAACGTAACGGCACGGACGGAGAGGAGTAACGCGCGGAAAGAGAGAAAGAGAGGGTGAGAAAGGGAGAGCGGATGGAACGGAAACTGAAAGCAGGGGGCGGTCGGTATCTGACGAGATAAGGGCGCAATCTCTGGCCTCCTTCCCTTTCCCGTGTCTCTTTCTATCCCTTTCTATCTCTCGTCCTTCATCATCCTCGTTCTCTACATCTCTTCGGAGTGAGAGGTGGAAGAGCTTCCCCCGTAGAAGGGGTTGAGAGCGAGATGGCATGGAGCGAGGGAGACGGGGATGAGGGCGGCAGAGAGAGAGAGAGAGAGAGAGAGAGAATGGTTGCCAGGCAACGATGAGAGGGGCGACCAGCAGTATAGATCGCTATCCGGCCTCCTCAGGGGCGGGTTGCGTGGGTGGAGGAGGCAAAACCCCCCTTAGCAAGATGGCTTTATTACCCTCCGTCGAGGACTCGCCGATGTCGCTGCAGTAACTTGGTCCTCGCTCTAGGAAATGACGCCAGAGTTAGTACTTCTTGTATACAGATACGTAAACACGCGCGCGCGCACGCGCGTATATACACCTTACACGCTGTATCCGCGTTGTTTCCGCATCTGGAAATCTTTTGATTAATCCGCGCGAACATGCCATTTTACTTTGTAACATTATGACGTTAAGGAAAAGATCAGTTGCCATTAAATATATGTCCTGGATGTAAAAAAGTAACATTTGCTTTAAAAAAAATTTGATTTTCGCGCAAATATATATTCTTATGTCAACGTTTTGTATCAGTTCTATGTGTATTTTTCGCAATAAATTCTTTACAGCGATTAAAAGGATGCTTGATTAGCATTAAAAGTCAAATCGACTATCGGCTTAAGTGTGAATTTACTGTTTCTACAAAGAGCTGTTTTAAGACCGACAAGTAATCGGCACACTATGTTTACTGGGTTTGGAAAAATATATATAATTAACACAGAAATATTATTATTAGACTATCAAGATCCAGACTGACAAAAATGGCATCTTTTCAAATTATTTGTAAGTTCTATGTAACTCAAGATGCAAAATATTTCCATTTTTAATAAATATTGTTTCAAGGCGTTAAAAATTTCGACATGAAGATGTCGTCGCGACACTTCTATATCTTTCGTAAATATCTCGCCGCTGCCTGGTAAACAGACTCCCGCTTCCAGTAAATCGCATTTGTGCGCGTCCACCGCATCTCTTCTCTCGAGACGTGAATTTCATCGCGAGCATCGTGAAATTTCGCTTGTCGCGGAACCGGCCCGCCTCGTCGTCGTTATTATTACAAGTGGAAACAGTTTCGCGAGCTCCATGGCGGCAGGCGGCAGGCGGCGAGCCGAGAGCAGACGAGAGTGGTTACAACTTTAATAAGTCTGCTCCGACTTTGCAGCGGCGCGGCGCGTCGAGTCAAGTCGAGTTGAGTCGCGTCGCGTCGCGTCGCATTGCTTCAGGTTGCCGGGCACCGCGACGCATTCTCACGGCGGCGAATTCCGCCAAGTCTCTCGGCACCAACTCTCTCGGCAGCACAACACCGGAGATGGAACCCCAGACGTAATTTCCGGTTTCGACGCGGCAGTCGCGCGTTAGCCGAACCAAAAGACGATCGCTCAGCGAGTGAGATAGTCCGAGATAACTCGCCCCCTTGCGGCTTTCTCTTCTCTCTCTCTCTCTCTCTCTCTCTCTCTCTCTCTCTCTCTCTCTCTCTCTCTCTCTCTCTCTCTCTCTCTCTCTCTCTCTCTCTCTCTCTTTCTCTCTCTCTCTCTCTCTCTCTCTCTCTCTCTCTCTCTCTCTCTCTCTCTCTCTCTCTCTCTCTCTCTCTTCTCTCTCTCTCTCTCTCTCTTTCTCTCTCTCCCCCTCTCTCCCTTCTCGTATTATTTCACTTTACCTTTCCCATATTTGCTTCGTCTCCCTTTCTCTCTACATCCAAGGTTTATCTCTTTGTTTTTCCTTCCTGTTTCGCAAGCAATATATTCACTAGTCTTCTTTGTAATGATTGACGACAATATTGTACAAGATAGATTTCGCTATATTTCTCAAAAGTATCTCTTCTCGATGATACTTGAAATGGGCTAAAATAGAGATATAATTTTAATTTATTTTAAAACTGAAGTGATAACGATGTTAATTATATTGGTAATATACATATTTTCTCTTATCAATAACAGTCGGCAAAGGGCAAATTTCGATACGTCATATTGGAAAAAAATTAGCTTTTATAAATTCACGCGATATTTCTAAAACGCTCTTAAGAAGTTAATTTCGCTTCGAGAATCTCTGAATGAAGAGGGCAGCGATATATCTCGGGAGATGGAATGGATCGCGAGTCTAAATGGTCCAAGTCGTGAATACGTTTTTACTGTTGAACATCCGCAGGGGCTTCGACGTATCGCCAGCGAGCGACCGCGGCCAACATCGCATCATGAATAATAAACGAAAGTATCCGTCGTATATGATACATGACAACGGCGCCGCGAGTAAGGTCCCGTCGTGTAAATCCTTCGACCTTATACTCGGCTACCATTTATTACGGATACATGTGGCCATAGAAATTTCTGGCGTAGACCTAAACTGGATTACCGCGGAGATAGCAATTGGATTAATCATACGTCTGTCGCGAAAGAATTGTACGCGCGGGTTTTACGGTAGATAATTCTTCCTTAATTTATATGCAAATAAGATTATAAAGAAAGTAAAAGTGCAAAGCGGATGTTTGTTCACTCTAGTTGAATCTAAGAGGATCTTAATGTATTATTAATTTTTTCCTCCTTAAAAGTAGCACTTGCAAAGATATTTAATTAATGAAAGGTTCTAGTTTTTCAAACGATTCCAATTTTCCAAATATCGAAAACAATTTGAGTGTGAAAATGTTAGTATCTATGTACTCGACATCTTAGCATATCGTAAGAAATGTTTGGTTGATCTACTGCATATCCGCAGTGAACCGTAGCGGCGGAATGAATCGGAGCGCAATAAAAAAATTCATCTCCGCGGCCACTTTTGTGCGAGGTTTTATGAATTTATCTCCGGGCTCGCGCGACATTGCGCTCCATCGAAAGCTCACGTGAAATTTCCATTTTAGTGCGTTTTCCCTTGTCGATTCGCGCTCGCGCAACAAAAGAACGGCGAGATAGAGAGCTCGTAAAAACAGACGGCGCCTTCTCGGGAGTAGCTTCACCCACGGTCGGGCGTCCGTTGGCTTGGCGTAGACGTGCTGTCATGGCTGTAGGCGAGTTCGAGCTCGTTCGTAGAGCGCAGTTAAAGTTTTAAAGGGCAGTTAAATTTAAAGCGAGTTAAGCCCGAGTATTATAACGGCGCGTGCCAAGTAGAAAGGAAGGGCCCACCAAGGGGGTTGAAGCGAGAGATGATGGATGTTTTTAAATTTCGTAACGTAACCCCTTCGTCGAAAGAGGGAGGCTGCGAGTGCGAGGCTCTCGCACGAAAACGATCGTCAATCGGTGGGCGGAGTGGGAAACTGCGATTTCATCGAATTTTTTTTTCTAAGAACTTTCCGACACAACCATGTGAGAAAATTCTATTGGGGACGAACGCCGTTTCGCACAAATTTTTTCTCTTTCTCTCTCGCGTTTTATCGTTTCGTTGCGCAGACGTTACGGCATTTTTTTATGGTCCGCCGTAAACTCGTTACGACGCGGCGATAGGAATTTCGTCGTTTCTCGCGCCCTTACCTCTATAGATATCGAGCATCTCGGAGAAAATCCTGACTTGTCTGCGATCGTCCGCCATTGTCTCGCATGCACGAACGAACTCGACCATTGACATAATTCTCATGGGTATCGAGTACGTATACGACGCTATAGTTGTCATAGCCGATTGGAGCATTGAAATGGTAAAGAGGGGACTTCGCAAACAAGCATCCCACAGCTACGGACAAGCACGCCCGCCGACACGCGGAAGTAAACCCTCGCAGCACGTCTTGCATCACGTATCCTCTTTTTTTATTGTGTTCTCCCGTAACAGCGATGTCTCTTTTTCGAATATGTTCGCCTGTCGACACGCACAATGCAGCGCCGCAACCAGCTTTCATATCTATCTATGATTGCATCGCGTTACCGATGTGGAAAAAAAAAGATGAATCTTAAAGTTGAAAATATTAAATTTGGATTAATTTTTTACGACGGTCTTGCGCGAAAAATATTTGCTGATCCGATTTTCTACAATTGCTTATCGAACGATTATTTCCAATTCGTTATTAGATTTATGGCCATGTCATAAAAACATAATTGAGGATATTAACTTTTATGCTAAATCGATTTTTCAGAATGGGAGAAAAAATCGAGCACGTCGGCGTGTATCGCGCCACGATTTTCAACTATCGTCGTTGAACCGCCCTATTTTCCACCCCTTCCTCGCAGCATATTGTTATCGTCATGAAATGACTCGTATACTTGGAATATTTCACACGCGCTATAATCCCCCCCGTCCGGTCATCGCACCCTTGTAAAATTTTTAAACTCCAAAAAGGGCTACTGCCCATCTTGAGTTACTTATTTATTAACCCATCAATTTGTTAGAGCCATTGTGCAGCCGCCACGTTTCTCATCAATCTTCCTTGTTGCATTCATGCACGTGTGCATGCACATGTGTCTGATAACAAAATTTTCTGCGAATTTATCTACATATTAAATAAACCAATTTAGTAACCTGGCAAATTCGTTGAGATATAAAAATATTTTACCAAACAATTATTTAATGTTATTTTTTAAACATATAATTCTATTTATTTAATTATACATATAATTCAGAAAAATAATTGGTGAAATTTTTTAAAGATTCTATCCCTCAGATTCTGTGATTTCAAGACTTAAAAATGTTCAGGCAACAGATTTTATTTTTTTAAATCTAACATATCGGGCTATTGATATTTTTCGTTTCAGTTTCTTCTGATTAATACATTCTCTTAATACTTTTCATTGTTTCCGTTGATAATGGTATACGCGCGTACTTACGACAAAACGATGGATAGACCTTCAGTTCATTATCTATTTAATGGAGCGAGAATGAAGTCGGAGCGATGTTCACTTCCCATGTCGGCGAACAAAGAGAAGCGTCACCGTAGAGGGTATCGTGTCGCACTCGTGAACTACCGTCATACAAATCGTCGAATAGAGCAAGTCCGCGATGACGACCAGTGAATGACCGTCATCGATTAATCGCGGTCGTGTCAACCGAACTGTAAGTAAAATGCCAACAAACACAGCATCGTGGCAACCGCAGCCATCATTGTGCGACCACGAGAGGAGAAAGTGGAAGCACATCGACGGGGTCCTCGTGCGTTTTACGGAGATTCGAGTTTATGCAGCCGCGATGCCCGATTGTGTGAGCGTGAATAAATTCTTCTCGGCGCGTGTGAGCGCGCATTTTAATTAAGACCGTGCGCGCCGCGATGAAAGACAGACATCTCCCAGCTCGTCCTTATAAAAATCGTTTCGAGGTACGCGCGTGAGATGCACAACGGACGTAAAAATATTCCACCCTCGTAATTCAGCGTGATTCAGCGGACAGAAAATCACAGGGCGTAATGAGAATTTTGTAAGAGAATTTATAACACATTTAATCAAACAAATATACAATATATATACAATCTCAAGTTTGTACTGTGTTGGCGCGTCCAACTATTTCATCCTCAATGACAGTTCTTCGCGTCGATTATGCTTGTTATAAAAAATTGGAGAGATGAAAACCGCGTTATCGCAAAAGTAAACTGGCGATCGTCGAATAAAGGGTATTCACGCGCACGTGAATAAGTTTAGGGGATGCATCGAATTATATTATACAAATTCCACGCGCAGGGGGATAACTTCCCCGCGTGTGGATCCTGTAGTGTGGGTACTCCGGGAACGGCACGGCGATGGGCGTGTTTGTTTTATGTCGGCAGATCAAATGGGATTTACGGAATTCGCTACTGCTCCCCGTGCCATTTGCGTCTGCCTAACACTCTGTTCTCAGGGTATTTACGTGCCGTTAATGCGTCTAATGATGTTCTTTACGCGCGTACATTACGAATACATCGTCGATAATTTATGCCGAGGTCACGCGGCGCGAACACAGCCGCCGTTTTTCCGTCTTTCGCCGCGCGTCGGCCTGTGTATATATGCCGGAAATTAATATTTTCCCCGACAATACGTCGCGGCGTTAACGCCAAGATTGCATTCAGATCGCATCGCGCGATGCACCTTGATATCCCGCTCGTTGCTAATGCAATTTGCATCCCATTACGGGCGCGCTCTCGCGAAATCAAGACTGCCTCCTAATTATTCCTTGTTCCCTTCGTCCCTGGCGGAAGCACGTTTATCCATTACAATAATAACCGCGTGTGTTACGATCGTACAACCTGCCATTAACGACGCGACGACGAGAGCACCGGTGGCCCGATTAGCGCGGCGCGGCGGCCGGTTCGTTCGTTGTCTCGGCATTTTGGCGATCGATTCGACGGATGAACGGACCGACCGATCGCGAATTTAATCGCCAAACAAATTAGGCCCAGCCAGTCATCGGTCGATGTCGAGCGCGAGGTGCAGCAGGTGATGCGCAGCGTCTCTTGAATAACCAATAAACTCGACCGATTTGCGCGGAAATTAATACGTGCGACCATAAGTGCATACAATAAAATCGATCTAGTCTTTGTTATAATAAATCTGTCTTTTTTTATTGTGTGTGCAAGAGCAAAGCGCCTACAAATAACTGCTTATGTTTTCCGTAATGTAGATATGACTTTATTTAGTTCATTTAGTTAACTTTATTTAGTTGATACTGGACTTTGCGTGTTTCAATAATCGAATGCGAGGACAATATCAGAGTAAAGAAAAGAAATGCGTAATTTATAGGTGCAACTTTGAATAAATTTCATTTCCAAAAACATATCATACACGACACATACATGTAAAAATAATTTAAAATATAGCAAAGGTTTAGAAATAGTTTTTTTTGCTTTGCATTTTTCAATAATCGAATACGTGGATAAGAAAGGTCAGAATAAAGAAAAGAAATGCGTAATTTACAGATGCAATTTTGAATAAATCAAATTTCCGAGAGGAATCGTGTGCAACATATTCATTTAAAACTTTAAAAGGCAGCAAAGAAATAATTCAGAAATGGTTTTCTTTTGTCGTGTATGAAAACTTATAAGACAAAATTCGATGGCAATATCGTAATGTCGATTTTTTCAGGCGACCGACTCGTTGCCGATATCCGAGCGCGTAAGCTTGCATTGGCCGTGCGTCTTGTCCGTTCCTTTTTTTCTCTTTATGCCGGAAACAGATGGGCGCGCGAACCCGAGATCATTAGGAAGAGATTAGAGGTCCGAAGCCAATTAAAATTTTCGTGCCGGCCAACCGACTCTCGGTTCGGTATCGCTGTGTACACACGGCGGTGCCCGTATCCGCGCGCGTGTAAGTACGTTAACGTAATTACGGGATTGCCGCGAGGACGACACCGTCGATCACGTACGATAGGATCGATGTCGCTAGCCGAGGAATTACGATTTCTCGTTTACTTTCCCGCACTTCGAAGCGGGAACGTTCGATTTTCATGCCCTTCAGACGCTTCGTATCCCCCTCGCACTCGCGCGTCTATCGTTGACCAGTACAAATGCAAATGCACGATTAAAAGAAGATTAGGAGAATGTCATGATTTTTGCATGTCTTTTCCGAGATATTACTACAGTCGAATAAATCACACTACACGGAGAGAATTTTTTGTTATATTTTACCCTTAAATTTACTACAAACTTGGGACAACTTGGCAACCAAGGAATTTTTTAAATATACAAAAGACATTTTACAAACAACGTGATAAAAATTACCAAGCAGATTGGTAAATTTTGAAAAATTATTGAAATTTCCTAGATATATTTTAGTAAAATTAATCAAACATATTTTATATTTTAATGTAATAGATATTAATATTTTTTATTATGGTAGATATTAATCAGAATAGCTCGCATAAAATTCTTGGTGGTACATGTTGTCCCACAACATTACCATGATTTCAGGGTAAATTTTAATAGAAAATTCTCTCCGTGTACCAATATGCATTTATTAAACTGAGAAAATCTGTAAAAAAAAATTGGTTCTAGCTTTTGAAAGAAATTTTGTTAACAAAAGTCTTTGTTAGTCGAGATATAGTCTTAAATATAAAAAAGTAACTGAAGCGATTCTCGCTATTTGAAGGCACGTCCGTGGCAGATCGCGGGAGCCACTTGTGAACTACGGCGGACGTTAAAAGGGCGCTTAACTCGGGGGTCGATGGGATGCTGGTTATTTAATCTTTAATCCCAACACTCTCGAGGGTAACTCCGTCACCGATACCCCAGATTTGCGTGGTATCACAGTACCCACCCCACATGAAATCATTTTCTGGGGTTGCGACGTGGCCCCCGATCGATTCATACAGCGCAATTCTGATTTTATTTTGTCGCCGGGGAATCACCTCGGTGTCATCCCGTGTATATGTTGCGAAATATCTAAAACAACATATATTAAAAAATGGATGTAATAATATTTCACGCGAAACTTTCTGTCGATCAAGTTTAACGCGATAATATAAAATATGTTCAAATAAATATTAACATCTATCATATCGTATGTCAATTGCAGACGGTGTGTTTCGTTGACTTTTACGTAAATTTAAATAATTTCGATTGAGTCAGGATTAATGTGGCAGAATAAAAAAAGAATTTGACATCCATATCGATCGTGGTAGGACTATTCGAGTGATTAATCTGATCCAGTTACGTGTGTTTGGCTCGTCAATTTAAATGCGAGCAGCAAATTTTACGTCTCGTAATTCTCAACAATATTTGCCGCATGACTTAACGGATCTCTCGCGGCTAGCACATTCGTCTGCGAATCGCGATTAGTATACGAAATAATCTGCGTATTCCGATGAAGGAAGCTTGACTGGCCTTGGGGGATCGAAGTTACGTAGCCAAATAACAGCTTGCGCCGAACGGTTCTGTAAGATATTATTAAAGCTGAATTGCGACTCGTAAATGACACGGAGATAATTGTAAGATTTACGAGTACGCTTTCTTCCTCTTTCCCTCTATGATTAGTTCTTTCTTCCCGCGGAAGATTTACACTCGTGCTAGATTCACGTCTTGCGTATTAACTCGGACACGTCTAACGTTGAATTCTCGTTTAGAATACGGTCAGCATTTCGCGGTCAATCATCTTGAATCGAGTTGAATAAATAGCTCGTTAGCAATTCTGACAAGAGAAATCAGCGATTGTGCGAATCTGTTAATTAAGGGCCGCGCGTTCGTGCCGTGTTACACACCTAACGACTGTGTATTTATTTCAGGAAAGAGATAACGATCGCGAATGCTAAAAATGACGATGGAAATATAAAAGGATCCTTTATGATTATTGTAATTTCGAAAGCGCACTCTTCTCACGTGCAGGAATTTTTCGCCGACGCGCGGTAATCCTTGTTTGTTAATTGGAGTGGCGTAACTCCGCGCGATGCAACGTGAGAAAATGAAAGTGTTTTTTTCTAATCCAATCTATGAACCTATATTTTCTATTTTTCTCGATCTGCAACGTCCTGCATATTTTATCTATCGAGTTTTAATTTCGTCTGAGCTATTCGACCACACACAAACTGGCTATCTTTATTATTATTGTTAGTTATTTACTGGCGAAGCATAATCTCATTTAATCTTACTATTATTACAAACACGGCTTATAACCGATACCGATATTTTAACTGGTAATGAAACAAAATTCATACTATTTCAAATTCTTTTTGCATAACGTTATAATTGTTAACGACGTTTCCTCGAGTCATCAGGATTATCTTCCGCGTTCGCGTGAGACTCTCGCGACTCCGCAGACCGAGCGACCGCGTTACGATCAATACAGGATAATACAGGATAATAAGTATAATCGGATGTCTGATGGCTCGCGTAACGAAAGACGGGTAACATATTGTCCTGTTAGGGATCCCGTGTCAGAGAAGAGGACTTCGTACACTGGGGTCGGTCGGCCCCGTTTCTCCGCCGGCCGCAGGACCCCCTCATGGGAACATTTCACACCGGTAACCACCGCGAACCCCCTTCGCCCCCGACCCGCCCCATCTTACCCGGCGACAGTCACCCTTCGTAGTTTTGGTTACGCAAAGTCGATTTAGTCGGGGATGGTTTGCTCGCTGATTTATAACGTATGGAGTCGTGCATGCGCTAAGTCACGCCTGGAGAATCGCTCTTCGCGATCGTTTGCTATCGCTTTCTCGCGGAGAGAAGAGGCCCGCCGATGTAGAAGAGGCGCATTTATTGCGATATATAACTCAGCATGCAATAACAGCATTATCAGTCGATATCCTTATTCCTCTTTTCTTTTTTATTTATATGTATAGGTACCTCTCTCGCGCAAGTGTCTAAAGTTGCGAGGTAAACTAATCGCGTAGGCAGAGTTGGCCTCAGAAAGGCATCGGGTCACGATATTATAATGTTACGAGTACCTACACTTGACACACACACACACACACACACACACACACACACACACACACACGCGGCTTATAGAATTCGACGTATTAATAAACGTCAGCATTAATAATACACCAGAGAGGCAGATTTATTTCGTACCCGCGATTTTATTTCATCCCCGCCAGCGCGCGCGTCGAATCCGACAAACTTTTGATCGCCACGTATGAAACGCGAGTCACCTCGTCACATTAAAATCCTCCTCCGCGGAAACCAATCTTTTCTCTACCGATGCGGGGCAACGCCTATCAACATGTACCCACATATGTTCAGCCGGGGGCTGAACATCGTTCGGTTCATTAATTAAAGGTTGCACGGTGACGGCGAAAAAAGCTGGAGAGAAGGCGAGAGTTTCTGCCATCCTTCGTCGTTTCTAGAGGACAGTCACTTCCACTCTTTCGCCGCCCCGCTCCTTTCCCTCCCGGTCTTCCTTCACCTCTCTCTTCCAGACACGGCACGTCCTTCGGCCGAGATGAAGATACTAGAGGTGGGCGGGCTCCTCCGTACATAAATCGCTGGTCTCCGTAAGCGAGCGACCGAGGTGCTAGGTTGAACGCACTAGATGAACACACGCGCTCCCTTTGCGTGTGTGCCGCAGCGCCGCATTGTTAAACATTACACCTACGAGATGTATCTGCCCGGCGGCGCCTTCCACCCTCACCTGACGCCGTGCGCTCGCACGACTACCTTGTTTCGCGGTTACCGATCCCGTCTGATTTTCTTCCGAGCAGAAAGAAAAAACGGGGTGCTTCTCTCCAAGTCTGTAATCCACGGTGCAATTTCGTCCAAATAATTCGGAAGACGAATATTTAACAGACTTTGACTGTTCTTAACTATTAGGAAATTAATTAAAGTTTCTAACGGAAACTAAACGTAAACTGTCTACGACGCGTCCTATCTTTGCGAAATCTAAAATGTTATGACATAAATCGTTTTGACATGTCATAAAATATGTATATATTATTATATTTGTGTGTATCTCGAAATTTTCTTGATTTCAAAGAAATTACAAAAGCGATTCTTCAAGTTCCATTACGTCACCGCTTGGTAGGTTTGATTTTAGCGCCCTTCTCCCCAAATTATCCCACAGAGATCGGCACGTGCCGGTCGCACCCCTCTGACAGCGATGTGCATAAAAGTCGGGGTTTGTCACAATCCCCACCTACTTTCCTTTTTCGGTAACCGGCTCTGGAGTCACGGGATGAATTGATGCTAAGTCACCGACGTCAACGTGCAATCGATTCCATCCCAGGACGGAATCAACATCCTCGAGTATTTACTTAGGATATAGCGTTTGTTTCTTTAGGATCAGTGGCGATTTGTTCTCGTCGCTTTGCAGCTACCGAGGATCGCGTTTGTTTGAAAACCTTTCGTCGCCACTAATAAAGTTAAATATATATACCCAAGCATTTATAATCACAAACACAAACGTACATGTAAAATATAGTTTAATAAATGAATTAGCATTAAAAAATTGTATACAATTGTATAAAAAAAATAATTGGAATCTTTGAGTATAGAATTTCGCAAAATTTTAATCTTTAAATATCAGATAATGTGATGGTTCTGTTTGTGTATTTTTATTATTTATCTCGGTTTATAATACCTTAATTTCCACGTTAACTTGCTCTGTTTAGCTTATTTATTACATAGTATTAATTTACTCACTAAAATAATTCTTGTCTCGCGCGTACATGAGTTTTAATAAATTCTGTGTCTCGGATATACTACTAGGGCTATATATAGTTTTGCAATATAGTTTTAAACTGTAGACTTGCATAATGTATGTCGACATTCGAACATAAAGTTTCCCATGAATCTGCCGGTGCTTTCTAGTGTAATTCCGCGATTTAAACGGCAAGTTCGCCCCCGCGTTCGGACGCGACGGCACACGGGTTCCCATATCAGGCATGCAAAGCTTGATGTATCGACGCTCTATGACGACGGCACGAGGACGCTGAATACAGACCGCCCACCCCTCGAAAGGCGAACGTCATCTCTCGACGCTGCAAAGTTACCCTAATGGGCAGATTAATCTCCGATAGGAGCGAATAAGCTAACTGAGGCCATGTTGCGCAAGAGAGGTGCATTCACGATAGATTTATTCTTCTCGCCTTCGTTTCACCCTCTTACATCGTTATTATTCATCCCTTGTCAGTATTAATATGATGCATTTGTTTTTGTCGTTGCGTTTTCTTCGTAGACAATTTTATTATACCCTATATTTCCATAGCAATATATTTTTGAAGTGCCACAACTTTGCACTACAAAATTTGTTCCAGATAAATATAATTAATCCGGGAACGGGCGACTAATTTTTTCTTTTTTCATAAATGGTCACTTAGGGTAATTTTTACACCTCAATTAAAAGTCATTGTTATTAATTATATATTGCATATATTTTTTATTATTCTGTAATTTATTAGTATTTAAGGACACACAATATATATACAGATTTACTTTATTTATCTTTACTTTTCTGAAAAAAGTAAGGAGAAACAAAAGAAATACTAAAAAATGAAAGAAGCACATTACAATTACTGTGAACTTTATTTTTTCGATACTGGGATACAAAAATCACTTCAGGCACTCGTTTCCGGATTAAAATTTATTTCACCAATTAAAAATATATAAGATTATTCGCTTCTCGGTTCTCCGAATATTACTTTACGACTGATCTCGGACCTCCCATTCGGTTCTCGATTCTGAGTGCCAGACGTTGACCGCGTCGAGTACCTAAATATCTCAATATCTTCGGGGAGTTCGAAAAAGAGAGACGGAACGATAGAACACTGAGACCGGCTCTTCGAGATGTATCTCAAGCAGGATCTTATTGCTCCTCGCTTAAGAAAGTCCACAGGTCTCGTTCGCGTTCGTGGAGAAGTTCCCGGAGGGCGGCCCGAAATGGAATCATCGATCGATAGCCGATCGGCTCGCGGGGCGAACCTTTCAATCATGCGACACCTATCAACCGCGGGGCTCCCAGTGTTCCAAATGAGACCCTATGCTCTCCGGAGCCGGAGCCACGGACGAAAAAGTGCTCGGCCCTACGCGATGCTATCAGTGATTCATGAGAAACATTCGGATATATATTTGGATCGTCCCGGTAACGCGGATCTCCCGGCTCGCGGTGAAACGACCGCGGTAATCTATGGCATCTCGCTCGGCCGGTTAGATAAACGGCGAATTGCAGCGAAATTCCGTGTCGAAAACCGAGGCTTATAATTGCGATGGCCGCGCGACAGATCGGCCATGAAGATCGCCGCGAGATCGTTTCAATTGCATTTTCTGTTTGACACCGTCATGTTCGACGTTTCGTGGATAAAATTATTAGATTCTATCCCGAATCTTACGAACGATCTGTTGCCATACAGAGATACATAAGCTGAAATATAGTCTTACAGAAGCCAGTACAGGACGCCATAAAAAAATTTGTCAAATAATATTGCACTAAGTCCTGTCACAGATATTTCAGCAAATATTAATATTTTTATGGTATAATTTTTACTTCACATTCGCGTATAATTTCTATCAAAATCACAAACTTATTCCGATTTATTATGTATTTAGAAATCGCTGGCAATAATAAAACACAAAAGAAATATATATTTTATATGTTTTATTACGTACACATTCGTTTGTGTCGCCTAATGTCCGTTTCTATTAACGCAGATTAAGTTTTAGAAAAATTATATGTTTAGAAATCGAAATAAGTTCATGATTTTGATAGAAATTATACATGAAAGTGAAGTAAAATTATAACATTAAAGTATTAATATTTGCTAAAATATTTTTGACAAAACTCAGCATTATTTTATAAATTTTTTCTTATACTAAGATTTAGAAAAAGATAAAAGTTAAGAGCGTTTTGGAAATTAACGTAACTAAAATTCTAATTCGATGCGCGCATGAATGTTTATACATATTTATTAATATACATTTTAAATATTTCAATATACACACACACACATACACGTCGATCTTAATTGAACAGAATTAATCATTATCTTAAATGATTCAACGAGTCCACGAAACAAAGCGCAAATGATAGCCCCTTTATTGAAATTTTAACTTAAGATATACGGATAGTACGTTTAACGTTTTCGTATATTAAATGTTTTATTGTTATAGCACGATCGTTGGCACGCAGCGTTGTTCTTGCGATGCGTACGTCACTGCGTGTCGTTCGATAAACAAGGTCACCGCGCTCGATCGCGCTATCATTTGCGTAGCGACGCTCGAGCGGGCATCCGGTGGCGCGTGCCGCGTTATTATCCCTCGATACGCAATTTCGCCAAAGACTTCAAATGCGATCGTTCCTCACGAGAGAGATTCACTCTTAAACATCATTAAGTGTATCATCAATCATCTAACTTCCACGGTTAAAGATTGGCGAGAGCAGAGAGTATCGAAGCGGCCGGCACTGTTTAGCGAAACAGATATATCCTGCATTTACAGATATCCTAATTTCCCGCTCATTTGAACATGGTCGGCCGTCGTTTCTGGATTCGAGGCATGGGGCATCAATCGCGGATAGAGATATTCAAGTAAGAAGAAGCCGCGACGCATCTATCGTTCATTTATGCATACCGCGAGATTTATAAGCGTTCAGAATTTATTGCGCGTGCGTTGATTGTATATTTTCGCGCGATCCGCGTTTTAAATGATCGTTAACTTGGCTAGCGTGGTGTCGCGTTTTAAATGATCGTTAATTTGACTAGCGCGGTATCGCGCGTACATAGCGGGGTGAAGCTGCCGACGATGCTTCCGGCAACGGACGAAGGCAGGTACGGAACGTGGACGTCGCGACGCGACGCGACGTGTTCAGTATGGTGACTATCGTGATCGATTCGTGTATCGTCAATCGCGCAGTATTAATTCGTCGAACACGCGGTATAAATTCGGCTGGTTGAAACGCGTATCTCCGTGAGATCTGGCCGCGGGATCGTGATCCGTCGCGCGAGTGGTCGGCAAGACGCACCGAGGTCGCGATCAGCGGATATTCGACCTCGGTTTCGACTCGCTTCGATACTCTCGCTCGCTTTCCATCCGTTTCACGACACGGGACCTGCCCAGGCGATTGCCCTAAAACGCGGGCGTGCGTTATTTGTTCAAGGTTCGCGCGGAGGAGAGTGCACGGAAGTGCAGGTAGGAGCAACAGGTGCAGCGTCACCGCGGCGAGAGGCGCGTGAAGTTGGCCGGGCAATTTTCGAATTTCCGCCGGCGCATTCGGGACTCATCATCGGTCACGCCGGCCGGTTCGCGCGACGTAACCTCCGTGCTCCGTACGTTCGTACATCTCGTTTTCCCGATCGTGCCTACACCTCGTCGGTCGCGATGCAACAAAGTGCGCGTCGCGTACGGTTAGCCGCGTACGGGAGTGCCGAGGGTTTCGCGCGATCGTCGTATTCGGGTGATCGGTGCGCGTGCGATCGTGACATAACCGCGTTTTCGCGTGTGAGTGCCATGGACGAGGAGCAACGAGGGAACGAGAGAGGAGGAGGAGGCCTGGGAGGCATCGGGCGACGGCGGAACCACCCACGAGGTAAATAATTTTCTTGTTTCTTTATTTCTTCGTACTCAATTAAAAACTTGGTCCTTGGAATTAATTGTTTAGCCTCGTGAGCCGAATGACGCGTTCCGTCATTTTGCATTACAGCAATGAAATTATATACAAAAAATATATTATATTTTCCACGTATTTGAGATTTATTATCTTGGATTATTTATACGAAAAAATCGGATGCCTTTATTTATCGAGTTTTATCAAAGTCTCTCGAAAAGAATTCTTTTTAGAAATTATATAAATATTCTATTTTTATTAAAAATTATTAAATTTATTGTTAATTTAATAATCAATTTAAATAATTATATATAATTGTAAATTAAGTATTAATAAAATTATTGTGATTATATAAATTTTTATCTGAAAGACAGACACAATCAATGAATGTACACAGAGATGCGCGCAATGATTATTATTTCTTAAAATATGAATTATCTCTAACGTTGCTATAATCTGGATTTCATATTTTTCTTTTACAGATCAACGTAGCCAACAACTCCGCCGTTGCGCATCGTATATCGGTGAGTCAAGTTATCTTTTTTTATCTTCGCTTAAACATTTAATTCTGAATTTATATCTATACCAAACCGTTTGTCGATCCATTGCGTACCAAGAATGCGTACAAAAGTTTACAAAATGCGAACAGAACTTATCGATATAACGACGTAATTAATATCGGTTCGGTCATTGCAGGACATATTTTGATGTTCTGTGCAACAGAAATACAGAATTGTTACACAAGCCTTCATATTAGGAATTCTGACGTTAATTAATAAGATAAAGAATACGCTGCTACATCGTACGATGATCGCGGGATATTATGTATATATATATATAGCGCGGGAATGACGATGACGGCGACGATAATTTGAGGCCTCCAGAAGTTCCACTTCCACGGGTGGAGCGTGTTCCGGAGCGTGAAAAAGATCGCGCCGTGTCACGCGACGTGCTCGCCGCTCTCATTGGTTCGACTTTCCAACAAAGATCGTGAACGCCCCCGCGCACGCACACGGACCAGTGTTCTCGTGACCGATGATAATATTCTCAGCCACCATTTTCATTCTATCCCCCTTTTTGCCCGTTTTATATCGCCATTTTGCCGATCGGTATCCGAAGACGAGACATCCAATAAATTACGTACAAATGTCCTTTACGTTAAGGATCTCGCGAACGAGAGCGAAGAGTTCAGGCTGCATAGCGTGTAAAATATTAAAAATTCAAAGTTTACTTTACAAAATGTTTTAACAGTTAACGGAGCGAAAAAAGTGACGTAATAAGAAATTAGAAAAATAAAACAAAAGAATATTCGATAAGTAGAAAGAATTCGAGAGGATTTTGTGCTAAATCAGCTAAATGTATTTCATTATTTCAAACATAAGGATTACTTTTACCCATTTATATAAAATCGAAATCTAGATTCATTAAAATCGCATCGCTTTCTACTCCGGATTGAAAATTCTAATGATTTTGCGAGCGATTTTTGCCCTTCTTCTTGCAGCAGAAAATGCCCTTTTTTCGCGAATGTCTGCTTTGATCCGCAATTATCCGCCTTAGGGGGAGGGGCATTATAAATTTCGCTGGCAATCGCGTTGCGCGATCTTACCGGGCTGCGCGTACACGTGCGCCTACGAGGGGAGTATGCAAAACGTGAGCAGCAGATATCGGCTTAAGCATAAATTCCTCAAGCGTTGTGACACACGTACGCCGCGGCATAATCTCACTAACGGCGTGCGCCGGGGGGGGGCGGCGAGAGAGACGGGTCAAATCTGCGCAAACCGCGCAATATCGTCTCAGATTTATGGCCCGGTGAAGATAGGTCGACGCGATACTCGTCACACGATGAATCGGCAACGACGTTCATCGGCTACATGCGCGCGCGCGCACGCGGGCGCATCCGGCTGCATCTCGATCCGGACTCCTAATTACCAAAATTGGCTCGTGCTCGTGCCGCGGTTATCGATTGACCGTATCGGGCGATGCTGTAAACCGTATCGTTTAACGTTGTTAAAGCCTTGATTTTAAGGCCTGTAATCTGAAGCAGCTTGCATCTTATACATTTTTTTATTTTCACATCGTGTCTTTTCTGTTCAAACGAAAATAAAGTCTCAATATTCGATAATGTTAGAAGGTCTCTCTCTCTCTCTCTCTCTCTCTCTCTCTCTCTCTCTCTCTCTCTCTCTCTCTCTCTCTCTCTCTCTCTCTCTCTCTCTCTCTCTCTCTCTCTCTCTCTCTCTCTCTCTCTCTCTCTCTCTCTCTCTCTCTCTCTCTCTTTCTGTAAGCATTTGGACATAATAAAATAAATTCTTATACCGCGCTATAAGCATATAGCTTTCAGCATATAAATACCTACGTTTATTGAAGAAATGAAACATTAAAAAATTCCGACAAAGACAAAAATTACATGTAAGCATTATAATTATTAACGGATTTATAAGTTAAGGCAATTACAATTTATCGCAATGGAACATTAATACTGTATAATGTTGCTATGTATAAAACGAGCATTGCGGACTCTTCTGCAGCTCGCGAGCTATAACGAAACGAAAGCTCCCGTGCAGCCACTGCAGCCGCTGTCTTCAGGGTGGCTTATTACGTCAGTTACTCGTTAACGCGCGGCTTACGTGCCCGTACATTGTGCGGTGGTGGTCCAGGCATGAGGTCGATAATACAAAACCGAAGAATGCGCCGGGAAGGACACTCGACGCGAAAGTGCGCATTGTCAGGCACGCGCTGGCACTACAGATGCCGCATGGCACTTCCCTCGAGTGCGTCGCATATGCTGCGAATCAGTTGCGAAACCTATCCGGCCGATTGTCCGGACGATGTAATGCAACTCGTAAATTCGAGGCGGTTTTAAGCACACGCGGAACTTCCTCTCTCGAGAACGCGATACGAGAGAATTTGCCTGGTTGCATCTCTCGAGCGAGGCAAGACCGGCAAGATCGACGAAAAGGCGATCGCTGGAAACGCAAACGATAAGGTATTACGCAAACGTATCGAGAATCGTGCGAAGAATCCGGGATTCCTGCGTTACGGAATTATTAGAAGACTCCGCGAGGAATTGTATCTCATGTATCGCGTTTTAAGAATCAGCACCAAGTATCTTGCATACATTTTAAGTAAGCCAATTGACGCAAGCATTTACAATGCGTTATTGCTCTTTTTCCCACAGACTTTGAAAAACTTCCGCGCTTATTGTTAGACTGCAAATTATATTATAAGACTTATTACATTCAGTCCTTGATCTAAAATTCCGTAGATATTCTCTCGCGCGATTATCTTCGTGATGCTCGCGACATAAGGCGTTTTATCCCCGCGTATAGTTTGCTTAATTACGAACCGTGAATTCGAGCTATTGTCTAGCTGCAAATCCGTTTTCTGCCATTATTGCAACACGACGATACAATAAGGACGTCCAGTCCAACGTTATTGGCCGATAGATGGGCAAGGGTCTCTGGGGAAGGGGGGGGGGGTCTAAAATCGAGAGCACCGCGGTGGTCCCCGCCGTTCTTTTCTCCGCGGACCCCTTTCTTCCGTTTCTCTGACGATCCTTCACACAGAGCCGCTGTGTGAATTGAAACAATAAGGTTCAACTACTAGCGTGCAACTCTTCGACACTCGAGTCATCCCTGAAGTGCGCTTTGTGGGTGCACGCGCCCCTGTCATACACGACGGTAACTGCGGTAGGTAGATTCGGGAACGAGGACGCTTGTTACTGTTACGGGAGATCGACAACGAAACCGGCAAGAGGACGCGCTTGCACCACTTCCATCCTGGCGCGTGAATCCCGCAAGAGATCCGCAACAGTCATTTAAGCTTAGCAAATCCACGGACTCGAGCTCATTATACTGCAGACACTCACATACATATTATGTATGCCATACACATATTTTTGTGAGCGGTAATGCAATAATTATTTGAGAAAAAACGGAAGCAAGATGCAACGTAATTTAAGAATAACAAAGATAGGGCTAAGAGATCGAGAAATTAAAACAAAACTTTTGTTTGATTTAAATAGAATAGGATAGCTATAAAGCTATAAAGCTCTTATTTTTATTAATATCTTTTAATTTAAAAAATGAAAAAATATCTAATCTCTCGAATTCAAACAACAGTAAGCACATCTTTCTCTACGATCGCATGTTATTATTATAGCAACGAGGACATGCTCGTTAATCCGTCTGGACCTCATAAATGTCTGGAATGATATTTATGCTGTGATGCTTTCGTAGATTTCGGCGAGCTGTTTCAATCGAGCTTCCGTGTGTATAAAATATTTCGATTCTTATTGCAATCTGCAAAAATTTACGGCAATATAAAAGTTTCTTGAATCAGATCTAATATTTTCACTTAACGTTCGGTCAAGCTTTTTTCGAAAAATAAAAGTCTCTTTTAATCCTTAAATCGTTTATTTTTAATCGTCAATTGTGAAAATCCCACTGCAAGCTAACATTTATTCAACACTCATTATTATTAATTTGTTTTGTAATAAAAATAAAGATATGGCCACATAATTTTTTTGGTCAATTATCAGAGTAAAAACGATTTAGCTATTGATCGAGTGCGAATTTTGTTTTCTACTTTCCTGTGTAATCTTACATCTAAGCTCCACTCTGCCGAAAATTCACCGGGTATTCACCGCAATTTTCGTTGGTCCGTTGTCTCTCGCGCCGTAACGACATCCACGTTGACAAAGGAAGCGGCGATCTGGCAGAAGGGAGGCGCGCGGAGGGTGTCAAAGTGGGTAGGGTCGAAAACCCCGAGTAATCTCGTTAATTTGCGTGCCGGCGAATTCGCTCGTCGCCAACAGAGTACGCGGGAGGCAGGAGAATCCTTGCCGGAGATCCTTGCGGGGATTCTGCCGGAGGGTCGGAAAAGCCGGGCGGGGATGCGGCTATATAGAGGGACGATAACGGAGGACCTCGGTTGTCTGATGGCAAGATGGCGTCCCACGATAGTGACGTCACGGCTCGGCCGAGGCGGGGCGGCGATGAAGTGGGTGGCTGGAGAGAGACACGAAGAGGGACAAGGCGAAAAGGCGAGCGGGGATGACGAGGCGGAGGGAGAAAGAGAGAAATGGCTAAACCATGATGCTGGTAAGAGAGGAGAAGTCAGATGGAAACGCAAAGGGAAAGAGGAGAGGGAGAGGGATGGAAAACGGGAGCATCGACAGAGAGAGAAAGGTAAATAGGGACGAACGGTGAATGAGAGAGGGGAAAGAAAGAGGAAGAGTCTGCGATGGAAGCGAGAGTAGCTTGGGGATGAAAGAGACGCGGAGTTGGAGAGCGAGAGAAAGAGGAGACAGGGAAAATCCGCGAAGGGAGGAACGAGTGGAGGCGCGAGGGAGACAGGAGCGAACTGTGGAAGGGTAGGAAGAGTGGCGGGAGAGGGAAAGAGAGAAAGATCGAGGAGAGCGGAACAGTGGGCGCGCATGAAGGGTGGAAGAAGGGAGAGGGACCAGAGGGCGAGAGTGAGAGAAGAGTATAATATTGATCGCATCTCCGTCGCCGCGGACAGCATCTACCCTCTGTTGACGGAATTGTTACTTTCGAGGATTTAAGTTTGATTCGTCGTGGCGTCTCGCCGGGAAGATCATAGGCGTGACTACTGGCGAATCAATATGGCTTCGCGTTACGAAAATTATTTCAATTTTTAGAGCGTCAATATATATCGAAATAATATTAATTATGAATAAGTGTAAAGAACACTCGCAATTCGATAGATTAATTCATGCAAATTAACACTGATTTTGAAAATACACGTAGCTCAGGTGTCTCGTAGTTTGCCGCGCCGTATCTGATACGCGTGCCCGATAATTGGTAGTCGATGTTAATGTGCTAACTGCGCTAATGACGTTCGGTAAGGTGTTCCCGTGGACAGTGAGAAAGAGACAAGGAGGAAAAAAATACACGCGCGTCTGAAATTAAGTGTCTTATCCGATCGGGATAGCCGCTACGTGTAGCGACAGCTGCTTCTTAGACACACCCGTTTAATTCAAAAGCTGATATCGTTATTTTCGATCCTGCCCCGTTCAGGCCGCCGACTTTACGGTAAATGTGTCGCCGCTAAAATGGCAGTCGGGGGTCGGGGGGGGAAATGTAATCGGGAAATATCATCTAGCGACGCGACGCGTAACTCCTTTCTTAAGCGCTCGCGTGACGCCGCGTTTGCGTGTTCGCCGAGGAAAGTGTACAGAATAATATATCAGAATAATGAGACACGGCGTACGTAAAAGTCTCATGCACACACGATACTTATATATCGCGCGCGGCGTATGAAAATCAGCCTCTCGCCCGAGATATCAATATTCGTGGGAAAATCTAGTATCACCATGCGGAAACTTCCGATGATGTACGGTCACGTGCTTTATAATTGGCAGTTGGTGGATGTGGAAGAAGTTTGAACGAACCAGATAAGCGGCGAAGTAGCAGCAGCGAAACCGGCCTGGCTGGTTGCAAGTTGGTCGGCCTTTTTTTTTCCTGCGGCCGTCTGTCGATTGGTAGTCTCATTAGCGATTCAGCGGATTCAATGCCACCTGAGCGATATGACTAACCGGACGTATGCAAAGCTCCATCCTGCCCGTCCGGCAGGCTGTATCTTCGTACCACCTTGACGCGAACTGACATTCCTCGGCGTGTCATCGTCTGCTACCGGTTAAGCGAGACATTTGTATCAGCGAAAAGAGACGGACTCGGATAAAGAAAACCTTCCGGTCGTTATCTGCGTCCATCGTCCAATTCTTTATTTTTCCATTCCTTTCAATATAGACATAAATAATAAAGACGTTTAAAAGAATTTTGCTCTAACATTCTAGTTCGTTAATTTTCAAAAAACACGTTGCGAATTTTATTTGTTATCTGAAATTTCTAGATGTTACATCACAAAAGTAAAACAAAAACAGAAAGATACCAATAATTTAATTTAATACAAGTTTCACTTCTATAGAAGCATCACACACACAGTCCTGTAATTCAAGGAAATTTAATATAAATCAGATGAAAGTGTAGTTTTATCAGAAGCTATCTGGTTTATCAAAAAAAAATCTGTTTCGCATATATTAGAAAATTGACATCGCATTAGCCGATACGTCTGCGATTACGCGGCGGAAGCTGCTCGGTGGACGATGCCTATCACCATCACGATTCTCGATTCGCGTCTGGTAGCCTCCGAGGTGGACGTAACTGCCGACATATTACATACATGGCTTGGGCAAGCATAGAGCATACACGGGAGCGCGGCGGAGCGAGTCGCGCGGGATTATGTGTATTGGTTTGGCATCGAGAGAGGTTGGTTCGGGCGGATACGCGGTATAGGTGCAATCTTCGCACGCATCGACATGTGTATTTAAATTAGTCGCTCCTACGGTTGGCAGAATCCGATAGCTGGAGGAAGCACTCTCCGGGTACCGGGAGAACCACAGAGGCTACACGCTTATACACGTATAAGGGACACACGCGCGTATATACGCGCACGTATCGTGACACGTAACCGGGACGCGGGACGAGGAGGCGTGCACACAGGAGCGACGTGTAAGCTGCCTGGCCAGCTTGTATTCAAATTAACTCCCCGAGAAGCTGTTAATTAGCGGTCCTATTGCACCAGGGTCTTTCATTAGCGGGCCTCGCGCTTCGTTATCCGCGTGACTCTTAAATATCTCGCGCTCGCTCACGTGGCGGGTACGAATTATCCTTTAGGGATTAAAAGTGCTTGGACACCACTGACATCGTTTGCAAATTTTGACCACCGTTTTTATCTTGTAAACTGATAACTTGAAATTCCTGAAATATTCGGATTACGTTTCAGTCGCGTTCTGAACAATATTAGTATTTAAGTATACGACAATATTAGTATTCATGTTCCATGAACAAACGTTGAATATTGGAAAGCATAGGATTTACCAGCGATATTTGAGGGCCTGCCAACGAGTGTAACGCGGATACGGCTCGTAAATAAGAATATAATCCGTACGCGGGAGAAATTCTCTGGTAAGCGTGCCGCGCAAAACGCAGCACGCGCCTCGCTCCGTAACTCCGACGCCGTGGCATTCGTTAAATCCACATTGAATCAATCCTGAAATCCATATCCTTCGCGCGGCGCGTCGATAACGCCCGGCGAGCGAACGAGAGCGGAGTTCTGAGAGCCGCATTCACAAAAGCCGCGGCTGTCAGTCACACGTCAGCCGGCAACAATATCCATTGTACCAAAGTGAATCGTAATACCTTGCGGGTTATGGACGTACGTATCTGATACGATAACGCGATATCGAGATGACACCGACTACCAGCCGCTTGGCTGCCAGCGACGAGAGAGCGATAATCGTGAGACTTTTGAATGTTATCTATCTAGTCGAGAAGTGAAGTTCAAGCACGTAAAAGACCGAGGACTTGTTGCTCGTGTGCGTCGCTCTCGTAATAGGCATGTGATACCGATAAGGAGGGGAGGAAGGGGACTTGTCCGCGTGTGATTTTGCTTTTAATTATCCTCAAAACGGCTCGTGATTTAATTAAGAAACGCGCGTGACAACAACGCCGGGTAGGTATTCTTTATCCGAGTTGGATCAACATTCGAATGATCGTTATTCGGAGCAGCTTACAAGTATCGCGATTCATCGATCGTTCGCGATTTCACCTTCGTCTACGTCGATCCATTTCCGCGAGAAAGCTGTTCAACGTGAGCTTCATCGAGATGTTATCCGTTGTCAATCGGTTTTCTCTTGTAAGCATCGATTTCGCGAGATATTTTCATTTATTATAATATATATATTCTCCTGGTCAAACATTTGTCAGCAAGGGCGAAATAATAATGTTATGTCATATTGTCAGTAATAATGACAATGAAGGCTGTCGCTTTGAAACTTGATCAAGTCGTAATTATTGATAGTTCTGTCACGTTCGTAGCCGCGACGTTGAAACAGCTATTAGGCACGAAGCACATTGCTGCAACTTTGTTCGCGTGCAACTCACTCGATATTTTCTGCGCGCTAAGTTTTAAATTTTTTGAATATCGACATTTTCTTTTATGAAAGACTCGTCTATATGACTCTTTGATAAACGATGAAGCTCGTGATCATCACAAATATCTGCTTAGTTAGAACGATAATAGGAAATAGACCATTGTTATATCAATTATTAAATCAATTTTAATACAATAAATGAGCAACAGCATAAAAAATGTATTGAAGAGTTTTTTTCGAAACTTATAAATTTTTTTCTCTAAAAAGATCAACTTAACGTAAACTTAGTTTGTAAACTTCGATTCAATTATTTTAAATTGAAGAAGCAACGTATCGAGAGAAACTTTGTAAAGCGAGGTTGCGACACGGACGAAAGCATCGATTTGTACAGCGGAGAAACAAGTTTGCCCGGATCACAAACTTGCGGCATCGAGTTACGACCGCGTCGCTTGCACGCAATAAAAAAATAGCACTTCGCTATGCGCTCGCTCGCTGTCGCTAAACGAGGCCCGACCTGTCATTACCAGCGGTTCTGTCACGTTCGCCGGTGCACCGGCCGAAACTGCCATTAGACACGAAGCTCGTCGGCGATCGTCCACACGCATGCACGTCCCTAAAAACTGATTCCTCCTCGCGATTTGAATTTTTCGCCGGCGCGCACACACGGCCAAGCTCATTTTATTATAATTTTTTTTTTCGTGGCAATTAATTAGCGGATAGTATCGCGGACTCGGCGCACGTATGAACGGCGGTCAGCCGATAAAAGTAATGCTCCGGAAAAATGTTTCTCCTACGAAAGCGCGGGGGCGGTGACGAGAGAGAGAGAGAGAAAGAAAAGGAACGCGAGCGGGGGGGGGCGGAGGGAGTGCGGAACGAGGGTGATCGCGGCTAGGCGGGACGGGAGGGAAAGAGAGAAAAATGGAGAAAAGGCATGGAACGGAGAGCCGAGTGTGTCCGAGTCGAAAGAGGCGAGGCCGGGGTCGGAAGCAGAGCTAGTACGCCAACGGCATAATACCCGCGCTCTCGGAGAAACGAGCGGCGCGCGCGTTCTGCATGCAACCGCGTCGTCGTGCAGCGAAGAGGAAACGTGGGGCAACGGAGTTAGTAGTAGCGTAGGAGGCGAAGTACGGGCGGTCGCGGGCGGCGAGGGAGATGTATACGCTATAAAATATAAAGTATAACGTATATATAAGACCATAAAGCCCGATAAGGGAGCACCCTAGATATACTGCGGCCGCGCCGCAGTTACCGCTTGCGGTGTGCCACTCGCGAAAAAGGGCCGGCGAAATTAGAATTTTTACGGTGACCTCGGTGAGACGGCGCGGGCGCGGCGAGAAAGCGAAACAATAAAAGGCGGAGATACTGCCGGCTATCGGCTAAGAGCGACGATTTACGCGCCCCTGTCATCTTACATATATATTACTTAAACGCATTGTAAAACGGATCACTAAAGGCTATTGCACGTAACAAAGTTTTAGTCATAATCGTAAGGCCGTAAGAAAATAGACCAATCACAGTCGATTATTCTTCTTGAGCTCGAAGAATAATCGAGTGTGATTGGTCTATTTTCTTACGGCCTTACGATTATGACTAAAACTTTGTTACGTGCAATGGCCTTAAGCTTTCGAAAAATCGTCCGATGAAATGTCACGTCCGATAGAAGCACGCGAGAAGAACAGGGATATAAAAGCAAGGGAGTGATAAAAAAAATAGTTGAAGAATAATCATTAAGATTGATTTTTATCTTTGAGCATGACACATTTTATTCTTAATTTTACGTTTCTTATCATACAATTTTTACTACAACGTCTCGAACTTGTATTTCATCGATGACATAGTGATAATACATCAGCTGTTGAACTTGTAGCAATAGGAGTTGATCTTGTTGATAACTCGATGACACGAAGCAAGTCAAGAAAGGGAAAAGAAAGGAAGAAGTAAAGGTATACGGAGTACGCGCTGTTATAGCTCGGAGAGAGATTGATAAATTATGGAAATCCCTCGCTTAAAACTGTGTAACCCCTAGATCTCGCCTCGTAAAACCCGACGAGGCAGGCAGTCGTCTAGATATACGAGCTCGCCGTCTTATCGGTGGCGCACGCGAAATTAGAATTTTTACGGTCACGTCTCTCGGCGGGCGGATGAGCCGCGCGCGCGTAGAGGAGAGCGCGATGAGCCACGAGCTTGTAGCGCGGGATACCGCCTTTTCGGCGGTAAACATCATCGGTCCTTGTGTACGGGAGATATGTATGCACACCGCGTGTGTACCGCGAATATGTAAAGGGTACGTCGCCGGATTAAAAGCGCGCGCGCCGTAAAACGCGCGGGTAGAATCGCACGTTTGCGCGCGCGCGCGCAAGCGAGCGCGATAATTAGAGGCGTGCGACCGTATCTGCGCCACTGCGAAGCGAACGAAGTAAATAAATATTTGAGGCAATCAGAGTGCGGTAAAATGGAGTCGGTGCCGCCGTGCATACCAGGTATACACATGCGAAACGAGCGGCCGAACTGAACGAACTCTCCGCCAGACCTTTGTCTGGAAATTAACGAGGCCGTCGCGCATATTTTTTCTGTGCAGGCGCCCGCTAGATATATGGCCGTATTCCGGCCGCGATCTCTTCCGGCCTCGAGAGAGGGACGAGCGCGCGAGACCGTGCGGGGGAAATTTCACGGCGGGATTTTCACAGGACTCGCGACTGGAATATCCGCGCTACGGGAGATACGAAGATCCATTATTTTCGCAACGCCGCGCGACGAATCGCGGTTGGTAACGAGGGTTAACGAAGAACGATTCCGCGGGTCTCGCGCGTCGCGACGCGCGCGATCGTTTTGCTCGCGCGGAAGAAGAATGCAAAATGTAAAGCGCGATGTATGAAGGTAGATAAAAAGTCCTCGGATATACGAGCGCAGTTACGGAAACTGTTGGCGAAATTAGAATTTTTATGGTGACCGTCCGCGTCGCGTTCTCTCACCAGGAAGAGGAATAATAAAACGCGAGGAGCTTCCGTTTCCAGAATGACGGCCGCCCGCGCGCTCCGCCTGTCCAGGTATCGTCGTTAATCTCGCAATATCTGTTACCTGAGCTTACAACTCCTGGATTTTAGACGAAATTTCAAAATGAAAAGTCGCCCGTTGTAATTACCTGTTCCACGCGAATCGAGTACACGACGTAATAGATGCGAGCGTTATTTTTTCTAAGATATTCATCTAGTACAGTAGATTTATTTATTTGATTTTTCACGAATTATTCACGTCGCAATTTTCTTATCCAATTCGTAGATTTTACTTTCCTTATGAAATTCGCGAGACATTCTTTTAATACATACTCGAAGACCTAAAGAAAGTTTATACGCGCTCCTGTAAAAACGAGCGAATCGCTGTTAAGAAATCCAGGTATAGATCTGGTTCTTGGGAGCAGATTTTCTCGATACACTATTCTTTTCGTTCTGAAGGATTCTGAACCGATCGTCTCAAAGCTGTCAACCAGTAGAGTGTGTTGAGTTAACGAAATGCATGTCAGGAACGCGAAGATGTAGCGATGGTGCGAGAGGCGGTCGTGAAAGAAAAATCGGAGCGCGAAGCCTCTCGTGGCGAACCTTACGCCATATAACCGAACTAGGCAGTAAAGCGAAACGACCCGTATAAAAGCCTCGGGGTTGAGGGAAGGGTTTTCTCGTCCAGCCGGAGGTGAGGCGGGGACTGCAATGGGAATGACGTTGAAGCCACGCGATGTGTCCCTCCCTTCGTCCGTCCTTCCCGTGTGATCCCGTCGGGGGGATGAACAGATCTTATCCGTTAACTGCAAGTGCCATGGTGCCATGGCTTCTTCTCTTACGCTCGCCCCGTCCGCGCCACCGGAAAATCCGTGACGTTGATACCGAACTACACCATATGACATCGCGCGTATCGCGCACAGATTGAATCGCCACCGTCCCGCGCGTATATTGCTCCGCGCAGCTAACTGATTTGCCTCTTGTCGGGGGAATCGCTAGATTGCTTTTCTGCAGAGAATCTCCGCGGGCAGAGCTCCAGATTTTCCCTGTGTCTAATAGCGGACGTTTAATGGTGGACGAAATAATCGAGTTTGACGCTGCCTTTGGTAAAATCTTCTTATGTTGAAATTTTGCCCATTTTAAATCATCTTTTTCCTTCTTGTTGTTTATCATAATAATGTCAGTAAGATATTAATTGACGCTCATGATAACGTTCCACGACAAATTTAAAATGATAATAGGCGACATTTCGCAGATCTACATCGAACCGCCCGCGTTTACACGAAGTAGATGTACGTATCATTGTAATACTTGCTGGTTCACTTTGTGCTGCCACATGTATCCCTTTGTCGCGTATATGTTGTTAAGATAAGCTCGCGAAGATAATGATGATACGTGTGTGACACGCATCCTGGTCCCATATCGGCAACAATGACCACGTTTCGTTTCCATGCTACACGTCCGTAATGGAAGGACTTAACGTTGGCATAGTGGAGAAGCTAATTTCATAGTTTGTTTAATTATGATAACATATTCTATTTCTAATTTAAGCCTTGCGATTGTGTATCTTCTTTTACTTCCAATTTATACAATATCTTTCATATATACAGGGTGTTCCAAGTCAGGTCAATGAAACTTCAGGCTCTTACAAGAAATTGAATTTAAAGTAAAAAAGTTCCTATATCTTTAAAAAATTTACAAAAAGAAAGGAATAATACGAAGGTTACATTAATGAGATCATTCAGGACAACAATTTTATTAAAAGCGAAAGAAAAATAATTTTCAATCACATTATCAAAAATGTTCAAAGTGATGTTCCTATTTATTAATGCATTTTCGGCATCTACGCAATATTGATTCATTGCATCGTGTTATAACTTTTTAACGAAGCGTTTCCGAACCTATGCTTATAACGTGGAACTTTTTTGTTCCAAATCCAATTTCCTCTAAGACCTTGAAGTTTCATTGACCTGACCTGGAATCCCCTACATAATATTTTTACGATAAATAGTTTTTTAATCGTAATCATAAAAATCTCGCGCTTTATCGAGCTTTACGAGGTTCAACGATATAATTATCGTCCGCGCAGCTGCGACTTCTATAGCGTTCAAGTGCGAGAGTTTTTCGATGAATGCAACAAGATGCGCATTAAGGAGGACGTTGCACTTTCTCGCGCGCATCCTCGAAACCGATTTCCTCAGAGTAGTGGCCAGCCGCGCCTCTGCCCTTGCGGCAAGATGACATCTCCTGCTTACCGAATAATAAATGAAAGAGAACGTTTCAATTAGATAGTTCTCGTCTCTCACAGCGTGATGTCTTCCCTCTCGAGGTCGGAGACCACCCTAACGCGCCTCCGTGGCTCCGAGGGTCTCATCGAAGCTCGGGCCCGGCGGATTCTGCGTATGCATGCGAGCACGCATACACGCACAAATGATCGTACCTTACACATACACCTTACGTTATAAAGAGGCGTGCTTATGACGAATGAGGACATTATGCGCGCTCGGCGTTAGGTGTCTACTGCCGGTTAGAAGAAACTTAGACCCCTATGGCTCATTCCCCGCGTGTCCCGTCTTTTTCCGGCGCAATAACATGAGAATTTTTTTACGTATTTAAATGTAAAAGTTGGTACGAATTTTTCACCCTTCGGAAACCGTATAACGAATAAAAAAGAATGTATAACTACTGAACTTTGAGGATTTTCAATTTTGAAACAGTCTTGGCTCGAGTTGATATCATAAATGACTAAATTTTTTTTATGTATATTTATTTCAGCTACAACTTTTTAAATGACACTTGATTTTACGATGAGAAAACGTTAATTATTTCAATTCGAAGATTTATCACTACGATCAAACTCAACGTCGCTACAATGTACACGATAACTCGCAAGTCGATCGATCATGTCGAAGCTGGGGGGAGGGGGGTTGGGAGGCGAAAAGCGAGCGAAACGAGAGATCCCCGGTTGATCTTCTCGTTAGGGGAGAAGAAGCGCGGGGGGGGGGGGGAAGATGCAGCGCGCATCCGTCCGCAGGTTCCAAAACAGGTAGCCTGTCCTCTCGCGAGCGATCTCTCCGACGCCGGGTTTCGCGCGACTATTTTTCACTCGTCCAGTTTTTAATGGGCGGGATTAATATCGCCGGGTAACAGGACACTCTCTTTTCCAAAGATCCGTGCGTGTGGGTGAGCGAGCAAGCGTGCAGGCGAACGGACTGGCTCGCGCACGAAAAGGATTACAGATGCGGCCCGTCCGTTCGCGACGGCAATAAGTCCGATTGTGTTCGGGCGAGCGGACAAATTATCCGGTATTATGCCGGCGTCTCAGTCTATCAATTATGAGAGAGAGATTGGATGTGAAGAGCCCCGAGTCTCTCTCGCGCGCACACATTGTCGTATGCATGCTTAATGCGCGCACGAGTGCGAGTGGGCTTCTGGAAGATCGGGTCCCTGCAGCCACCAGCATGCTCGCGGTCTATTTCATTGATCATTCAGTCAGTCGCTTCCAAGTACTGCATGAACAGGTCGCTCTTCTCAGAAACCTCGCGCCTTCTCGTTTTTCCAAGTAGACGTACAGAGCGAAGTTTGAATCCGCGAAGAATGTAAATGGAACGAACAAGCGAAACCGGGATTTCATTAATGAATTAATCATGAGTTCTTTCTACGCGGCATGTATTATGTTATTACATTTGTTTTGTAATTTACACATTTGTTTTATTATTGTTATATCCGTGACTAAGATAATCGGCAATTTGAAGGCGAAAATGAAACGATTATCGAGGTGTGTAACGCGGCGCGGCGGCGGCGGCGGCCGCTATCGCTCGCTAAATTGTAAAATAGTAAATCATCAATTGCATTTCCGTGACTGCGATGCATTAACACGCGTTCGCCTGCGATTTCGACTATCGTGCACTTTCTCGCCTCTGCGCGGTAATGAATTATTACGCTTCGATATTCATCGTACGAGCATTTCGGGCTGAACAGATATAGCGCGGGCTTTTCCGTGTCCAGCGCGTCCATTTTTTATTACGAGGAAACTCGCTCGGACGCATCGTTGGCTGTTAAGTTCAGGTACAGTTGGGACCCCTCGCGTATTGCCGAAACTGGTCAAAACGGAAACTGTTTTAGGCGCATCAATCAAAATGCCTTGTAAGAATCTGGCTCTTTCCACGAAAATGAATTTTGCATAATTTTCCAGCGATTTCCAAAGCGACCTGCCATAAACATCTTACGTGACTTATGGCCACCCCGTTGACACGCGGTCTGACTTATGTGCGGCTCGTTTCTCATTTTTAGTGGACCCATATCTGGTCCGTTACGCGGTTAAAATAGTTATAGGCACACCCGCGCGATTCTCTCGCCGATCCAGCTTTACTCATTTCCCGAGAAGCACTGGAATATAAAATTATTGTCATATATTTATTGGTTTGTTAGTCTTTTGCCAAGCGAAATCTTGAATCTTTTATGAAGTCTTTTATGAATTTGATTGAGCCAGTTTCTCCGTCTTCGATAACGATTAATGACTTACTTTCCTAAAATCGATTTATCGACAGGATATATAAATCTTGGAGCAAAACGGAACTCCTTTACTTCAAAACACATAGGTAGATTCTTTATAGAATTTTTCAAGGCATCCTATAATCTATTTATCAACATTTTAATGCACTCCCCCGATATAATGGACTCGGAGTATAATGTGTCGCGCCAAACCTTTTTCCCATGGTTCTCTATAGACCCCCTTAAGAATAAGAATAAGACGTTGACACATGGAGGGGTTCTCGTACACACGCTACGATCGTGATATAATATACGACGGTGCGCGCGCGCGTGTGTTTGTAACTATACTTTTATATAAAGAATCTGTTACGGATTATGGCGTTTAGAGACGAATCTATACGGGATCGCTTACGCTTCTGTCGAACCTTTATGAAAGTATCCATTTATCACGTACATTTTCCGAGCTGGATAAATTTCTTTAAAAGGTAATAAACTCTTGAATGGAGGAATATATTATATTTTCTACATATATGGTTTTTTACAGTGCTGCAAAAATGCTTTCTAAGTGACATTTGTGAGATTTCCATCAATCCTTCTTCAATTTTTTGAACTTCTACTTCCATCGAAATAAATTTAATATTTGGATAAATTTTCTCAGGTTTTAGCTATTATTAGCCGGTTTTGTTACGTCAAATTTTCACAAAAAAAGCTCATATAACGTAACGTCCTTGAAACTGAGAACGCGTCGTAAGCCGGGTAATTCATATTTTTTTCTTCCTTTACAACGCGCACGGGGCCCGTTCACTTTCCGTCGTTCTGGCAGTCATCGAGGGGCGAGAGAGATCGTAGTGAAAGTAGTGCAGCGTTGCGATAAGGAACGCAATCCGATGCGCGTGTCAGATAAGTGGCTGATGCCTTTAGTATGGGGAACGGCGATGTTTCAGCCGTGGGTTAAAACGCTCTCTCGAGGGGTCGCAGTAACACCCTCACTTAGGCCGTTCGACCGAGTAAAACCCCCGGGGTCGACAACGCAGATCGAATTATGCCAAGGGGGATGAAAAGTCGTTCGCGAACTAAATAGCCGGATTAAGGGACTCCGTCATTAATTGGTCAGTTTGGCTTCTGGCACGTTGATCATCTCTCGTGTGAAAAATCTTATCGAGCCAATTTTATTCACTCATTTCACGAAAACGAATCTCATTCGCCAGATTGTGAAACGCAACTGTAATTCAGCTAATTGATTGATGTAAATTGAACCCATTTTATTCAATGAGATCGTTACGCATCGTTGCTAACTAAAAGCAGTTAAAAGTTATTTTTTTACGAATAAATTAATTCAAACTCATAATAGCAAATTAAATTTACATATTTTAATTGAGACACTTAATTAAAGATTTTTTCTATAGAATTGTTATCGCAAGATTTACAATTTTATAATGAATATCAAAAAGTATCCTTGTTGTTAGACATCGTCGTAACGATTTTCCTTCAAGCCGTCCAACTCGAGAGATTTCCACAGAGCCATGAAATCAATCAAAACGCCCGTGAGGGCTTTCCGTTGCGAAAGATGAGAAAAACGCCGAGTAAGAATATGAGAAAAAAGTGGAAACGACGAAAGAAGAGAAAAGAGTGAATGATGAAGAAGAAGGAGGAGGAAGATTCGTAAGACGCGCGTAGCCACGGGGGTGTTTGATGAGGACTTCTCCACGGGTTCCCATGGGCAGGTTGGCCCACCCATGGCTTTTTCACGATGCACCAGGACGACGCATTCAGGAGGGACGCGCCGATCCCTCCGATGCCCAACGCGTTACTTCGTAGGGAAGAAACAGATAGAGTCCTTCGTTCCTCCTGACAGCGGGGGCCCCACGGACAATCTGGCAGATATAAACGTGTAATTCTTTCGCGCTTCGCACTCATTGTTCCCCTAAACTATGGATTGCGCTATTGTCGCGCATTGTGTATCCCCCGCGCCGCCGCCACTGCCGTCGCCCCGCTCTATACGGTTGGAAGGGACATTATTTCTGAGGCGACACCGTGAATGCGTCCGTACATCGCGCGCGGGCTTTACTCGTTACCTCTCGCGCTTTTGTGAAAACGCTGCACTTGACTTTCTGATCAGCACAATGCGACCACGCGGCGATATTAAGAACTCGTCACGAGGCTTAGATACGAGAGTGTCGAAATGAGCGTTTCGAACGGGAGAATGAGAGAAGAGCGTCGAACTCTTTTGCGACGTAGGAATAAAAAATGCAATATATGCCAAAAATATAGATATCTAATATATAAAAGAATTTTGTGGAAATGCTTTACTATGTTGCATCGCTGATTTTGTGCTGGTGATATGAATTAATTATGAATCATTAAATCGAGCTCTTCATTGTGATAAAAAGCTAGGTCATCGTTCAATTATTACGAAATTCTTAATCCAGAGGCAACATCTTGTAATCTCTGAAATTTCTTGATGAGTGCGCGAGCATCATTAGATATCAAGCGCAATGTCAGAGTATAAAATCCCATCTGCTCTGCTTCCAAGTAAGCAGATTGGCAGATTGCAGCGGTGCCGTCGATAGGTCATACTCCCTAAGCGGTGAGAAGCCATTATGCGACAGACATGTGATAATCAACGAATTAATTAAGGTTAATTATTTTCGCGAGATGTTAATCACCTCGTTGCCTCGGTCGACTTCCTCGATTCTCATCGCAATTAATTTGAAATTGCTCAGATGCGCGATAAGTTTTTTGCACAGAAATACTCGCGGCGGCGTTTATATTTAATTATTCGCGAAGCGGTAATTATCCTCACGAAATCGCACCTTGATTGACCGTCGGAAAAACAACGCGATATTGCGCAATATTCCTCGTATTTATCGCGCCGATTTTTTTCATCGACGACTTATTTCCCGTGTGTTATCGGCGATTCTCGCGCGTGGAAGCATGCGAAATGTTCTAGCAAAGGCCACCTGCTCGCGCAGATGATCTAGATCGCCAGTAGCCGCCGCGTCATATAAAGTCACGTTTTTATGGTGAGAAGATACGAGCCGATTGATACGAGGCCACGTTTACGCGCCGGTTCACACGCCTCCTCGATTCAGAGAGAGAGAGAGAGAGAGGCTCCATCCCCTTATACATTATATTACGCGCCATCGTCGTCATCGTTGTCGCGGTCGCCGTCGATGGTGCGTCTCGAACTACAGCCGATACTAACAGATAATTGAAATAATCCGTGATATGCCCACCGTCACGACAATCAAAAGGACGCATGTCTAAACCAATGCGACACTCGCCAACTCCCTTCTGCGTGTCCGAGTTCGAGCGCCGCGCAGATATCGGACGCCGAAATCGGATGCGACCGCGTCACATAATGTCGTACCTTGAATAATTTTATTGGCGGCGCGCAATAGGATGGCGAGCTCGAGCGCGTCGTCAAATAGCCATTATATTGGTCGTGACGAATCCGTGTACAAAACAAGCGTGACCCGAATGCTGTCACGCTGACTCCGTACTCCGCCCCATTCGTTTGAACTTTTCATCCCCTGGTTTGCTTGCACCGTCGTCGACTCTCATTTCGGACCCTTGGGACACGCGTTACTACGACCCGAGGTTCAGCGAGATCCTCCTCCGGAGGTCCTGCGAACCTGCGAAGGGTACGTAGATGTTTTGATTGTCGAGTATAATTTCTGTGTGAGTAGGTAATGGGGAAAATCGCGGTTTTATACGTTAATACGAGGTTTTAATACAAAAATGATAGCAGCAGTTATTTGGACCATTCAATATATATTTCCTAATTGTTTTAGAACAATTTTACAAAAATTGTTGATTAATATAATCGATAAAAATTTATAGTGAGAAAAATTAACCGGGAATTAATTCTTTGGTTAAGATGACATATTATTTCTCCATAAATTTCTCCTTGTTTATATGGGTATTAATGCATTAATCGTACATAACTTGATTTCGTGTGGGTTTATTATGTTTCTCCTCTCTGCTTGGTTTCTGTCTATAATTTTTATCAGAAACATATTCGATTATGATACTGAAAGCCATTTTGTTTCTGTCAGCAAAACTAATATGATTAACTAAGAATTGATCGCCAGCTCTAATCGAGAATTCGGGCCGCAGCGAACGAGAGGAATGGAATAATTCTCATCATACGACCAAATAATACAACTTGCCAAATCATATCGATCGCGTAACGAGTGAAACTCGAAGCAGCCACTTAGTCACGAGATTAGCTAGCCCCGAAATTCCCCGTGTCACCGTTCCCCCTCTCCTCGCGTTCTCCTTGGACCGGTCGAGCGACGTTTAAAAAGAGAAAATGACAGAAACACAAGCGAATAAGTAAAACGAGAGAGAGAGAGAGAGAGAGAGGTGAGCGAGCGAGAGAGGAGAAGATGCCGGTCGTTCGAAGGCAGGCCGCAGGAGCACAATGTTCGTCAAGCAGACAATGGGGTCGGTCCCTTCTCGGCTGGTGGACCGGAGACCCCGGGCCGGGTATATATCGATACTAATCGATATGCGTGCACACCGGATCGCTCGCTCGCGTATACGTATATTCGACGCGGGACTCGATTAGTCTCCGCATTGTGGCCCGCCATTCGCCGTCAATGTCTATAGGCGAATGGTGGGCTTGAATGCGCGTAAGCCCGAGCATCTCGCGTATATGTAAAACAGACACACACACACACACACACACACACACACGTGGACGTACGCACGCATACACCTGCGCGCGAGAGAGATCCCGAGGAAACTTGCGGAGGAACGAGGAACGTGTGTCATTGTTAACCACCTGAGGCTCTAAGTGATTCCTGACACGTTGTCCGTGAAAATGCCTCCAGATGAGAGAATGGGGAAGAGGTGGAACGGCGGACATCAGATTCCTCTTGCGTCCATTCGAGCCGCGCGCCGCGCCGCGCGCGCGATCGATCGCTATTAACGGCCCGGCTCCGCTTTTTGTTTCGAGTTTCAAGCTACGAGAGAGCGAGGGGAATCCTTGTCAAGGCAATAAGCGAGATCGCGGTGGTCCTCTCACTGTGACTTCTCTCCTCGTCGCTGATCCACATCTCCTTTCCGAGGCGGCGCGTCACGTATTCATTCAAGTTGCTCACTCTTTTGATAGCCATCGATGCGAGCACGGCTATGTTCAACAAATAGACGCCAATTAAAGCGGCGAACGGTAGATTGCTTAATCATAAGTGCCTGTAGATGCGTGATTTCTTTTACCGCGGATAGATCAACCTTAAAAAATTTTTGTAACCTCGTAATGTGAAAAACAAACATGACTTTTTTAGAATATTTGATTCATAAGCAATTACATTATTCACGCTCGATTTAATCCATCGAAATAGCTAGAGTACCCTGTCTCAAAGAATCATCACGCATCGGTATTTACTACGATTCTAGTGGTTGACGTTGGTCCATACCTGTCATCTTTAGCAAACGCGGTGTGAAGCAAAGGGAGAGCAGGAAAAAAGAGGCCCCACACGGGCGCCCGTCGAGAATTCGAAATCCGCCAAGAAGAATGATGCATCAAAATATGTCGAAAAAATGTCAAAACGCTCGTCGAGATGGAGGAAGGTGGGCGCGGATCGAATCTCGGGATGATCCCTCAAATATATCGGTTAGCGTTTTTGTTGAGGACTGAGATCTCTCGCAAAATAGCGTAAATACGTCCGCTGACAAAGCTTCTTATTCTCCCATTTGCTCGCGCTCCTCAAACACAAAAAAAATCATATTTCCGTATATTTGGATCGACAAATTGAATTAAACCGATAAAAAATATTATTTGTGATCTCTATCCGTAAAGACTAAATACTAAGCCGGCACTGAGAAAAAGGATTTGCTGGTATTAGCAAATATTTGTCATTATAGTGACAACAAACATTTTGATTTGCTGCGGGTAGCGAACTTTTTGCTATTGCAACAAAAGGTTTGCTACCCGCAGCAAATCAAAATGTTCGTTGTCACTAATTTCTCTCAGTGGGGATTCTCTTGAGGAGGAAGACAACTTGTACAATTTTGCACCTTTATAATCTTTGCTCCGTCATTGTATATTTCGACGATAATTTTCCTGCGAAGCAATATTTTTGCTAAGCACACAGTTTAAATCGCGGTGTCATTGTTGGTCAGGAACGCGCGATTTGTGAGCGGCTAGTAATGGAATTCTGTGACTTACAGCGCGACTTACAACATGATCGCTATAGCGCCGTGTATACATCAGATATTAAATCCGCAGATTTGCTCGACGGCATCAATTTCTTCTCTGACACGTATTTCGGGATATTGGAAAATGTGTCTTCTCTCCGCGTGATCGAAGGGATCTATGGATCGAGGAGAGGGTCGATTGTCGCGCGAGGCGCGATGATCCGAGGCGTTCTTACGACTGCGAAAATTCCATTCGGAGGCAATCGAAAACGTCTGCGGGAACGAAAATAAAAGTCGGTTCAATCGACACCGCGCCGCACCGCGTCTCGCGACGATGACGACGTCCGTTTTCGTCCTTTTCGGTACGCTTTTTATCCCAAGCGACGGCGAGATCCTTTCGCCAACGTAGACGAAGTTGTAGACGAGGAGAACCCGAAAATGAAACTGTCACTCCGCTCTCGCGGCTATCTTCTTCCTGACTTCAACCTTCCAAACCACGAGAGAAAGCTTCGCTGATCTCTCCTTTCGCTGGGCTTCTCGCTCGGATTTACTTTCCTATTTTCGCGAGCCAAGACTTTGATATAACGCATTATACGATAAATCTCCGACAGATAAGCTTTCAGATTATTTCGTTAATAGCAAAATAATTTTATCCAAGCAGCAAAAAATTTTTTTATTTAGTAATCTGCCCGTTTTGCCAATATAATTTTAACCGCATATCATGACTAAACACTTGCGATTGATAAAATGAAAATTATTATTATACTTTCGAACGTTAGGGCAGAACTAGTTGGGCGAGCGTTTCGTTCTTTTCCGACAATCCATTTAACTGTATCGCAGCCATTGTACAACGACGCAATAGATGCTTATTGTTGGAAAAATTTCTGATACGAACACCCTATGGATAGCGAAATAACCGTTCCACATTATATAGGGTGGTTCCGTATGCAAATAAGGCTTCTCTTTCTGTCCGTTCCTCGAGCTCCACCCCCGTCCTCGGGCGTCCATTGTCCGTTGTTGCATACATGCGCGTGCACACAAACGCGCACGAAACACTGCGCTCGGGTACTGTAGCGTACACGTAACGCGCACACGTGAAACACATAGCGGTCGCTACAAGTATATTAATAATAATATATGCGGTGGCTCGAGGATCCGATATAATTATAGTCCGGACGCGGGTAGATAGCATCGACAAAGATTACGCCGGCTACTCTCCGTACAGGACAAATCGTTATAGAGCATCTTTATACTTATCGAGCCGTGAGCATTAGAGTGTATTCACTTTACGGTCCAAGAAAACGGGAATATGCGAGTACACGAGAATAGACTGTATCAAGAAACGTGTTACATTCCTAAAGAGAAACTGTCGCGCGATAAATACATATATATGATTATGACAGGCTCATTAACGAACGATTAGATTAGCATATTAATATTTTTTTCTGCTAATTATATGATTAGATTGAATTATGATAAATTATTAGATTAATGTGCCAATAATTCTCGTTTAATTTTTTTCTAAAATGAAATAAAATCGTAACACATTAATCTCTCGCAATTGTCTCTTAAATAAATATTACACATCTAAAGTTTTAATCGCGCTTACAGTCGACAGTTTAGTTTTAAAGAAAAACAATTGTCCTTTGTCACCGTTTATTAAGTTCAAGCTATTTCGAGATTACAAATCATACAACATAGCATTTCATTACAATATAATATAGTAATGCGCAAGTTAGCTTTTATGTATAATACAATAAACTAAAAACCGAGATTTTCATATTTCTAGATTTCGTATCTACTAAATTTCCTTAGTGATTCCACTGAAATATCAGCGCGAAAATCGCGTATCTTATAGACCGCCTCAAGTCGCAGATCGCAGATTAATGCTCGCATTAAGATCATTTCGCGTAGATGATGCCATCCTTCTTCGTATTCGTTGCCGGCTTCCTTCGGGAGGGCGCGGAATCTCGGTAAGATCTGCAACGAAAACGGAAGAAAGTTTATCGTCTAACCGCCGAGCTACTTTCCGTCCCGATACAATATTTACGAGGCGATGCATCATGACCAACAATGGCTCATAACACCCTCGTCGAAGAAAAACCACCCCGATGACCTCCAACGAGATGTGCATATGTGTGTATGTGTGTGTGTGTGTGTGTGTGTGTGTGTGTGTATGTGTGCACGTCCGCGCGCCGTTCCTGAAAAGAGGGTAAAAGTGTCCCTCACAGTCGCGCGCAGTGTGTACACATGTGCACGCGTGTGGGTACGTACGTGCGCGTACTACCCGAGGGCTATATCGTATCGGAGGCCAACAGATAACTCTTATCTCGACGAAGCAGTATTCTTACCGATTTTCGGCGGGGGAAGAACGTCGAGTTCAGGGCTGTGCTTATGCGCGACTGGAAGTCGTGAAGGATCGACTGCTGGGGGTATCTTCTGAGAATTTCTGAAATTATAAAGCTTGTTTTTCACGTTGGAACAAAATCTATGAAAGTTTTAGTATATGAAATCAAAATCGTCCACGAAACTGGACAATTCTCTTGAAAAAGAAATTGTAAAGGAAGGAAGATTGTATTATTGAATAATAGGTGAAAAATTCAAGAAAAGACTGCGTTAAATAGGGATTTTAATGTACACTTATTTCACTTTGAGAATAATTCTGATAAGATTCCACGATACGGTACTGAGTATCGACGACCAGGCAGTTCCAGAGAGAGTTTAGAGTTGAACGACGTGCGTATAAATAACTGGTAGCGTTTGGTGTGACTAAAAGTAGGGGGGTTGCGCTCGATGCAGACGACCGGAAGGGATGATATTCGCGCGCGACGAACTGCGAGGGGTTGTACGCGTGCCTCTCCACAACCCCTCCCGGGGATGAGACTAAATCGACTAAACATATACCTTCCGCTTCGTTTAACCGCCGAATATGTTTTAGATTTACTTCGACCTTAGGTACACCGCTATTCGATAAGTCCGCCAATTAGGTACGCCGTACTAACTTGGATTACCAGGCAATTTTCTCGCGCAACACACGTTTCAATTAAAAATTATTTTATTTTATAATTGATTTGAATGAACAAAAAATTTGAAAACGATAAAAGGCGTACGTGTTAGCTGTGACGGAATAGCCTTTTTATTATTAATTGTAAAATAATGTGAACAATGTAATTAAATTTACGATCTGCGAAAATGAGTTACGTGTTACGTTGCCAGTATAACGTAGATATACGTGGAGAAACAGCAGAGAGAGAGAGAGAGAGAGAGAGAGAGAGAGAGAGAGAGAGAGAGAGAGAGAGAGAGAGATATTTATTTTATATAAAATCTTCATAAAATGTTAAGGATATCAATTCTCTCTCTCTCTCTCTCTCTCTCTCTCTCTCTCTCTCTCTCTCTCTCTCTCAAGCCGTAGAATATCCTTTGGTTTTGTGATTTAATTACTACTGGCGAATTGCGTCTTTTAAATTAAGTAAATGAAGAGTCGAAAGAGGATGCGAATGCTGCGCCAAGAATTTCGAGGGACCGCCAAAGGTGGACGCCCAGCACTTTATTCGATAAACGCCCATTCACAGAATCTGAATGCATTAACGCGCGACCTTCTTGCCTCACCTTTGTAACCACGATAGCCACAGAGGAAGATGAAGATGATGACGCGGCATAGTTATCCGATCGTCCCCTATTATTAGCATTGTTTCAACGGCACTCCATGATCGACCAATTACCGTTACATCATGTTAGTTCATTCTCGAAGACTCCCGGATTTATATAAGGCTACTGGAAATTGCTTCCATAAAGACTCGATGGAGGCAATTAATCGTCGGCGTTGAAGAGCTGCAAAAGAATAGAGAGATGAAATGTTAAGCAGAATTTCTTTATTTGTACGAAATAAATTTAATTTTCGGCTGTGTATTATCGATATCCCTTAATTCTGATAAGATGTAAAGAAATTCAAAAAAGCATTCAGATTTATGCAAGGAGAAATTGAAAAGAGTCAAAGATGCGAGACAAAGTCGTTAAGAAATTTATACAGATTTAGATTAAAAAATAACTTTTTGCAAAACTTAGAGATAATATTACACATTTACATAAATTTTTTAATGTGCTATATGAAAATACGCAATGATTTTTATCTATAATTTAATCTCGTAAGTCATCAATAACGCAGTTACCGTGAACTGCTTGCAATCAAGCGTCATAAAAAGCACATCGATAGTGTTCGGTAACCCCTTTTTTAGTCGACGATCTTGCGGCGTAATCGCAGTGTACGTTCTCGCTATCGAGATTATACTACCCGGATTAGTTTGCGGTAGCAGGTTGTCGTGCTTGGTTAGTTAATAGTCTCCGTTAAACTATCGACGAGCAATACGGGGGTGGCCGTTCCGTCCCCCATTAAGAAGCCCCTTAACGAGGGTTACGTGGCCAGAACGTAATGCGGATATCCCGCGGCGATCCTGTCGTTACAGTCCACCGTGTAATACGCGCTGCGCATCTGCCAGTCTCTTACGAAAGCGCAGATCCCGATCGACGGGATTTGTTCGAGAGCTGTTCCCAAATATATATGCTCCTACGAGAGAATATAGACACCAAAGTGAAAGATGGATGTAATTGAGACGTCTTAGATTGGTACATATGGCCATTTCTGCTTGAAACATTACTCTCTCGTTTGCATTGGTGTGCTATAGATAAATATGTAGAGTAGTAAGATAATTAGTAGTAGATTAATTCAGAATATAATCGAGAATAGCGAGAAATCTTCTTTTTAAGTTAGTGATTCATGAATTGAAACAGCTTTAAACTTCTTCCTTCGTCCTCTTTAATGAAAATTTGATATAAGTATTTGAATAAAAAATGTATTCGAAGAATTTCTATATTCAGATATCTCTAAATTTGATTTTTTTATTTAGTTATATCTCTGGGAACGTAAAATACTAAATTTTTATATAATTAAGTTTATGAAAAATAATAAAGAAAAATGTCCATGTAGAGTTTGTTGCACAACGTTAGGAATTCGGCGAGGCGTTTCGTTTACGAGGATTCTAACGATAGTAGCGAGAGCGTACGCGACGCTTCGTTGAGAGCCTGAAACCTCAGCTTCCCTCCATTCCCGGGTGAATGAATGGAATTAGTGAGGAAGCTAGCTGAATAATATCGGCTCTATCTGTGGGGGCTAGACCGGGAGATGAAACATATCAGCACGACGTATCTGCATAGATGTGGGAGACGGGTGCTCTCGCCTCGTAGAAGAGACCAACCCTCCTCGTCACCTCCATCTAAACTCTTCTCTCCCCCCCCTCTCCTTCCCCTTCTAACATCCTGATTTTTCAAATAGGAACAGAAGGACAAAGTGCGTCGTTTTGCAGTCGTCAAGGTCTCTTCTTACATCCTCGTAAAATGTATACGTGATGGGATTATGCTCCATTCAGTACTTTTATTTTCAGTAAAGTTTATTTTTCAAGATCATCAGATTTTCCGGAAAATTGAGAATAGTATGCAGAAACCTAAGAATTATTTCTTGGTTATGAAGATTTAACGAGTTTCTCGAGAGAATATGATAAATTAAAAATTAACACACAAAAGAGATCAGAAAAAGAAATAAGACGTTTCACTTTATATAGACACTCTGTAAACTTTAAAAAAACTAGCACAAATGAAAGTGACAGATTGAAATGAATTTCAGCTTTTCTTTTCACGTCCGCGGTCTCGTTAATGTTCTCATTCGCCGGGATTGTCGTTCGCTGAATACAGTGAGATGTAATTTCTCAGAATTCCTCGATGCGTATTCTAAGATTACGACGTATCCGCGCTCAACACCGACGCATCAGATTATACCTCTCGTAATCGTAACAATATTTAAATCTCGACCAGTGCTACCGTCGGAGATATTAGAAATGCAAATATGTGGCACGAAATCCGAAATACGCCAGCTCGCCGCAGTAATCTCGCGGACAAGAGAGCAATCAAAAGACATCCTGTTATCCCCGGGGGAACACCCATACTTAACTCCAGTGCCTCTTTCGAACCGGATCCATCGTCAATTCTACGCTCTTCGAAATGCTCGTCTTATTTGACTACTATGTGCCACACCCTTTTCTTACTGTGTGTCATCAAGGAAAATTCTTGAAGATGTCAGTGTCATTTTTCTATTAATACATCCTCCCTCTCTATCCCTCTCTCTTTGCTAAACAACTAAAAATGTTTATTTTTACAAACAATATCTATATATATACACATATCTAGAAAACAAGATTTTTAAAGCGCGTTATTTAAAAAATTTGAAAAATAGAGAAAGTAAAAATAATTTAAGATATATTTGTGTCGATAACATCAACGATCCTTGATTACTAATTATCTTGGTTAAAGATACGATTGCGATTATCTTTTTTTTTATGAATGATCTTTGTCGGAGCTGATTGCACCCTATTAAAAAATTCCGTTCCCAAAATCAGGCAGGTCATGTTCGCATTTAGGAAGCTGGCCTTATGTGACAAGGGTTCGGTCGCGACGGTACCGCTCGTTTGTCACTGACACCGATGTTCTACAGCGACATCGAAGAACATCCTTGTGATTCTAACGAATGACTTAACTAACTCAACGCGACTCGATGGCTGATCGTTTCAACTAAAAATCCATAATTGGATTTATAGCCGTGGTAAGAAACATGTACGTCATTTAGAAAAAAGAAAATAAAAAAGATACGAAGAAATATATGCAAAATTGAAATATATGTGAAAATCAAAGGAATCGGTTAGAGACATTTTTATCATTTACAAGATTTGGATTCGTAGAATTATAGAACCGTTTTGAAAATAGAGTTAGTGTTAGAAATAGCAAATGTCACTTGTAAAAAATTTTCTCAGACTTTATCACATCTCTCTCGCTGAACTTATCTCTACAAGCAAATATAGACATTAGAATATAGTAAAATAGGGAGTGACTTGTGCACGGTGAGTCGAGGCAAACCAAATTCAATGGTGCCGAGATTGATATCCTGTTGCTCGTTGGTTTTAGAACCCCCAGGACATCGCAGGACCTCCTACAGTCATCTACCGCGCTATCCTCTTCCCTTCCTTCCCTCTTGCCTTCACCGAGTCCCCTAGGATATGGGTCTATATCTTGGAATGAATATAATATATTAGTTACACCATGGAACCTGATGCAAAGTGTCACGAAAGTTATTCGTTTTCATATCTAAAGGTGTTTAGGTCATTTCCTCTTTGGTTCAATCATTTCTCGGAATTCGATGGAATTTCTTTCGACCTGGCTCGATAAAAAATTAAGAAAACGTTCTCTTTTTTTCCCCTAAGATACCTGTCTTTTGTTTTAAACAGTTATAAACTATATCTGTCTATAATTTTGACTTTTTCTCTTATATTTGTAATTACATGCATTGCTCCTGTAACTGTGCATCCTAATTCCAATGTTTGTTGTGCGTACAATGATCGAGAGATAGTCTATAAATTCGAAGGGATATTCATTGAAATTGCACCGGAACACAAGCTGCGCTTGCGTGTAATTTATCACGCGCAAACGTCTCGGATGTGACTACGATCGGTTGACCACAATAGCCCGTGTTGATGGAGTCTCCCTTCGGGCACTCTGACACTCAACGGTACCAATAAACGCAAACAAATTTCTCGAGGGCCCCGACGACGAGCCTCGTAGGGGAAAACGCTCGTCGCGTTTTATTCCTTCGCATTATATAGAGACGTATAGAATGTTCTCATGAAAACCGCACGTCGTCGCGAGTCTTCCTCTTCTCGGCACGCCGCTCGACAATGGTAGTGCACAATACTCGCCAAATTACGGCTGTTCCAGTCAAAATACGTTTTCTACGAGCTCTTCTTCTCCCCTCCCTCCCTCCCTCCCTCTTTCTTTCTTTCTCTCTCTCTCTCTCTCTCGTACATACTCTGTCACCCTCCCGGGTCTCCATCTCGTTCTTGCTCGGGGCCCGTTCTCCGTTTTGGTAATCGCGATCGGCCATCTACGGCCACCGTGCATCGGGTGACCGCAAACTGCAGCTGTATTTTCAGTTATCGCCGATCACCGATCTGCGGATTTTCGGTTTTTACGGAAGGCACGAGGGGATGAGAGAGAGAGAGAGAGAGAGAGAGAATGAGAATCAGCGCCTCTCGCTCCTCTCGCACTCGCCATCACTTCGCTTTTTACCGCTAGCTGCAACGTTAATTCGGCATTCCTCTGCACTCGCGTTTTCAGCAAACATGTGTTACACTTCCGAAACTCGCTTCTTCCAGAATCGTGTTTATCGATGAAATTTCATGTTTAAATCCAGTAATTTAAATTTAATTGGATCAATAAGTTTGTTTATTAGAGGTGCACTTTTTGCATATTATCCTTTTTCATTTTAAAAAGCCTGAATATACTTATCTTACTGCAAGAAGTAAAAACCTGAGTAGAATTAAACAAATTTAGAGTCTTCTAGCTTGTTGAGAGAAAAAGGTGAGATCGAATCTCTCTTTCCGAAGATCTTATAATTTGTAGTATATCTTCCTCGCGCAACGGATGCGAGTTTCGCATTCTCCGCATCCTCCATTTTTTTGCGTACCGAAAATCCGTAGTTAAAAACCTCCGATAGCGAACGGCAGAGAGAATCGTATGAGCGCGAGGGCGAGCGTTAAGCAGCTGTCGCCCATTCGGTGCCATTGTCGCGCGATGTTGAGTGTTCCCGAACAGTGGAGAACGGGCCGGTATTGTACCGCTCCTGAGATCTGACGCGATTACTGGGCGCGCGATACTATCTCATCTACATCGGACCGTTCGCCTCTCTCGTTCTTTCTGCGCCTACATAAATACGTGTCTACGAGCGTGTACTCCTGCCCCACAGAAATGTATCCCTGTCCATCCTGGGAGCGGGAGCGCGCGCGAAGAAGTCTTCCGGTCAAACGTCGCCCGACGCGAATTTAGATGTCGAGATTACCGCGAGCGCTCCGGCCCACGACTAAATCGCCGCGCCGAGATGTCCTTATTAAGATGGTCATATCACGTGGAAAATTTGCCGGCGAGGCTTGTCGACGTGCTCGTCGACAAAAATGGGGTGCGTATCGTCGCCATTGTGACACGGGATTGTTGCAATCCAATGTCGCTTGATGGGATGCTGCTTGTTGGCAAGATTGCACGAACACGGCATTCTCCTCGTGTCGCGTTGGAACATTTTTCATTTTTCAGTACGGTATAAGATTGACTGAAATAGAAACAGCCATGAGTTGTCGCATGAGAAAAGTTTTTAATAGTCGACAATGAAAGAAATAATTATACATTATTAAAATAATCAAAGACGCATTTGTAAAATATATCTTTAAAAATAGAAATACGTCTGCAATATTTTTTTTTTCAAAAATTTTCGTATATTTCTGAATTAGTTTCTTTGCTCGTTTACATAAAAAATACGTTTTGTGCTTTTCTCTTAGAATTTTAGAATATTGATAATATATATATATTTGTAATATTAGTCAAATTGTATAAATTATACAATCGCTTGATTGCAGTCTAAAAAAAAACGTATTCATGAAGATATCCAAACGATGCATTTTGAAAATAATGTCTCCTTTCTACCGTACAGCAGTTTATAAAATGTATGTAGACAGACATCGTTCTGATATGAGCGCGATAAGCTATCGGCATTATGCAGCCGCTTATAAAAACTCGATTGTCGTCGAACGCGGACGAACGCGGATTAATCTCGATCAGCACTCTTTTTTTCGACCGGTATATCGTAATGTTTTCTCTTTTCGAGAAATAATGTTGATTTATAGCCCGCGTTAATTCGAGATTGTACGATGATTGCGAGGTCGAAGTATGAAAAAATTGTATTTTTGGGAAACGTCCAACGGGCGAAACCGAAAGAGTTTATCAGATTCGCGTCATGTACTCGCGAGATACATCCAACTCTTGCGATTTCTCCAAGGGCTGTTATTAAATTTTTAATGGCTTTCATAATCTTCTCTTTAATGCTCGCGAACGCAAGATAAATGAAACATTTCGCGATAATCGCCACTTTTCGTTCGGTTGATTGTTCATTCAATTTGTCGTTCAGTAAATTAAAATTGTTTAATCTCGCGTCGGTGAACGATGTCGATAATCCATTCGATTTCGGGCGAACGTGTTCGAGCAGACCTACAACGATGACGATCGTGAAAGGAGAGAGTTAAGCACGATAATTAATTACCACGTACTAAGACACGATAATTCATCGTGGTCCCGTCAGCGATTCTTTCCGCCTCGGTCGATGCCAATTGCGCGTTGAAGAGCCGAGCGACTCTTAAGGCATCTTCTCTGCTCTATCTCTCGAAGCATTTTTTTCAGATTTCTTAGGATAGCCTCGTTATGCACGCGTCGGCGAGCACACGCACGAAGCGCAGAAAGATACTCCCTTTCGTCGCAAGAAACGAATGTTCTCGGAAAACACGATGCAACGCCTTTATTATTGTCGAAAGATTCGGTAAATTCCTTACGGCGAAGCATAGGCTATATACGGATATGCCACCGTGAAGTACTCGGTAAAAAGAGACATTTAGCGAAATTTCAACCATTCACAAATAGTGATGTTTAAATTATTTCTTTTTGTTTGTGATCGTAATTAATTCATAGCAAAAAATGATTAAAAATTTGTTAGTTATTTATGTATATAGAAGTATATATACCTCTACATAGAATTTTAAAATATATAATACAAAAACAAACAAAATAAAAGTATTAATAATATAAGTGATACATTAATATGAAAAAGTTTTGCCTGGTATTAAAAAAAAAATTAATTTTTGACTAACGAGAAACTTGCATAAGAAAAGTGGTTCGAAAGATAGAGTTACAAAGCGTATATATTCAAATATGCAAATATGACATTGTAATACAGCGGTGATATAGCAGTATTCTGTGGCATATACAAGTCTGAATAAAATTGTAACAACGCTCATGCATAGAAACTCGAGCTTATACGCGAATGCAAATTTTAGCGCTCGTTTCGTAACGTCAGTACGTCAAGACGTATCCGAACAAATAGAAAGTCCATTAACGTTTTCTCTTTACAGACAGAAGTGAATTATTAACGAGTTATTAACGAGAGTTTTGATAACAGATATAAATAGTTGCAATCCCTTGTTATCGCGATAAATAATTCCATGCAAAAAACAGATTCTATACAAATCAGAAGTTTTCTTATATTAGTTATTATATTAAGTATTCTTATATTAAGTATTCTTATATTAAAAAAAAAATTACAAATTTATATAAATGTATCATTAAATACTTTTATATTGTCAAACTTATTTTACTTAACATGTTTGTTAACACAACTGGAAAGACTGGATTACACCAAGGTCGATGCAAATAATTCTGATGATGAAAAATCGCGAGATTTATTACGCGCGAAAGGATCTATAGAAACAATTTCATAGAAAATTAGTTCGCGCCATTTACTTTTGCACGCTTTCGATACGTCTCGCATTATCGCCTCGCGACGCGTACGCGTGGATTGCATTGCCTTGCTCGACTGTGCAGCAGTGAGCACGATTGTGAACGCGATTCGCGCTGTGTCGGAGAAGGCTTCGAAATCGATTAGTAATTCGCCACTGCGAGCACGCGCTATCAATTTAATCGGTCACAGCATTGGCACCGATCGGTGGAGACGCGGACAGGTCCGTCGTTCCGACGTTGTCGTCTTCGCGACGAGTTCATTGTCGCCAATCGCGAGAAGCGAGCGAGCTCCAAGTTAAACCGCTCGCAAAGAGAAACTGTTTTATTGAGGAATACGTGCCTCGTATTCGTTACACAGTAAGTTTCTAACGTCGTAATAGAAAATGGTGATGTAATTAGTTTAAATTGGATTAATACTTACAGATTCAAATCGAGTATTCGAGATCTTTGGCTAAGCTTTCTGATATAATGAATTCGTGAAAAAGATATGGGTTATCTATGATCATTTGTGCTTTTTCTTTGCATAGCTTTTAATGATTACTAA